>NC_056003.1:97449636-97762201 GCF_018446385.1 Zingiber officinale | reverse complement strand
CACTATTAAAATTGTTTAGAGGAACCGCTTGATACAACTCTACATTTTTTTCTCCATGTGTTCCCTAAGCATTTTTGGCTTTTTTTATTTATAACATACTATTTTTACTAGAAATAAATAATTTTTTTTTAAGTGAGAAAGCCTTTGTTGATTTTGTAGTCGGCCGCCTTTATAAGCTATGCAGTAAGCTCGATGGCAAGTCTATATATGCACCTTTTCAAGAGTCCAATCCACATGTTAAAGTATGTCGATCCCTGAATGAGATAACTATAATAACCTCCACTTTGTATGAGACTCCATAAACACTAGGGCAAGTACTGACTAGGTTTTGATGTTAAAAGATACAAGACCTTGGATCAAACTCTGAATTAAAGGTATCGCAATTCAAAATGATCATGCAAGTCCCTCCCCAAGTTCTTTGTGGAGATATATCCATGGAAAAAAAGAAAGACAAAATACAATATAAATCATCCAGAAGCAAGCGGACAATTTGTGTAGTGGCCTACCGTCAAGTACGGTGAGTCTTTGAAATGTTTTGAACTCACCAAGTCAATACTCATCAATGAGAACTCGATTATGCGCACAAGACGGGGTTAATTGGAACATGCAGCTGGCCTTTTGACTCTTCCAAGTGTCTATGAAGTAGCAAGTTCAGAGCATGAAAATTAAAACAAAACAAAACAAAACAAAAAATTATTATAAGTCAATTTTTCGATCGAGGCAAGAGTCACAAATGTGACATAGCATATTCATTTAAATGACTAATTAACCAGTTACGTTGAATTCAATGGAAAGCTAAAAAAACTAGTTTGGTCTCCAGAGTTCATTAACTAATTAATGTCAACAATAAATAGCTGAGTGGCGTTTAAATTAGGCTGTTCACAAATAATAATAATAATAATAATTATTATTATTATTATTATTATTATTATTATAATTATTATAATTATTATTATTAAAAGAAGTTACTGTATAACAACAGTTCGTGCCTACATTTTGGACAACAACCGGAGTAGTACGCAATTGACAGAAAATTAATGGGGAATATAATGTAATTGATTAAGCTTCACATGTTCAGCAATAATCTTGATAATTACGGATTGAACTGGGATAAAAGTTTCTTTCACACAAATCAAATCTGATGAAAAACTTAATTATGTTCCTATATCTACATACAATATGTGTGATGGACAGGTTTTAATTAAAACAGTTGCTTATATTTATATAATTTTTATTAATCTTAGCTCATAAGAAGTTACGGCAACAATAACAATACATAAATAATAAAAAAACTTAGGAAAATATTTGTTTGAATAAAATCAAGATTAAGCGTGTGAAAGATAAGACATTTCACTGGTCATGAATGCATCACAAGATTGGTTCAACGCTAAGAGTGGACATTCATACGGAACTTATAAAATGAAATAAATCTTTTTGTGAACAAGTTCTATACTCAAACAATAAAAAAAACAGTTAATTCATTTATATATGTTCACTACTCGTGCATTGAACTAAAACAAAAGGATTTAACATCTAGTCAAAAGTGCATAAGTTCGTTTTTATACCGGAGGTTCTTGTTTGTAGTATACCAGTATGCATGTTGTCCGAAAATCTTTAATAGCAAATTCAACCTTTTTTTCTCATTCCTGGTTTACATGCAAATTTTTCATTATTTCGACTCTCTAATACACATTGATTTACCTAATTATCTTTATTTTTTTTATATAAAAGATCTAAAATAATATATAATTTCTAATAGATTCAATAATATTTAATTAGAATCTAGTATATTTTCTATCAATTGAGCAACTTCAGGAATCGATCGCCAATAGATCAATTTGTCATGAGGGAACATAAGTTCTCATTATTTTTTATAGGTACCAAAAGTTTAAAATGATGTATAATTCCTCTTAAATTCAGTATCATTTAATTAGAATTGAGTATATTTTTTATCCAATTAAGTACAACTCTTTCTCTGATTGATCAATCATTGGGGGATATACGGCCGAATCGATTGGTATGAACTCCCAATCAATTGGTCAAGCGGAAAAAAATCAAGTTCAATTTGATAGAAAATATAATAAATTCTAGTTTAAATATGCTGAAGTTAGGAGGAATTATAATTTATTTTAGATTTTTTATATTAAAAAATAAAAAAAAATTACAGGCAAGAAATGAAATGAGAATAAATTTGCTTTGGAAACTAAGGAAAAAGTTAAATTTGCTATTAAGAGTTGACAATTTGCCCTTAGTACAAGTACCGAAAGTAAAAATTCAATCAAACTTCTCGCTGAAAACACCTTTCTTACACCATGCAGCCACTTTCGCTGAAAACACCTTTCTTACATTTCCACTCGTTTCTTCAAATAACTGCACTAGTAAGCAAAATAGGTTTACTGAAACATATTTGCTGACTCTTCCGTCCTGTGCTTTCAAACTTGATGAATAGTTTGAAAGTGAGATCGATCGTCGAAATCCCTATCTGAAAACCCTGAATATTCTTCCTTCTAGATGACTTGTAACCTAAACCGAGTTGAATTCTTGTGTGCCTGTCTCACCTTCACGTCACCACTTGCCCAGCCTCCATCCCACCAAACAATATTGACGTAGCTCAATTGACACGTAGTCGCAGGACTTCATGGCAACCGCAAGTTATGGTCTATAAAATTGATGCAGCAGCTCTTTAATTCTCTATCTTTCATTATATTCGTCGTCAAGTTTTCACAACGTGCAACTCGGTTCAATGTTTGGTGGCATGAAGAGATTTAGGGGTGCAGCAGGTGGAGACGTGGAGATGCTCGACAGCATGGCTCACGCGCTGATGCTGCTCTCGCACGGCCGCACGGGCGGCGCCGCAGGCGGAGAGTTCTTTGACGCCTCTGCGCCGTCGGCGCCGGCGCGGGTCTTCGAGTGCAAGACGTGCAGCCGGAAGTTCACGTCGTTCCAGGCGCTCGGCGGGCACCGGGCGAGCCACAAGAAGCCGAAGATCGCTGCGAGTGATGGCGGCTGGGAGGCCGCGAGGCCGAGGGTGCACGAGTGCTCCATTTGCGGCCTCGAGTTCGCCATCGGTCAAGCCCTCGGTGGCCACATGCGGCGCCACAGGGTGGTGATCCCCGAGGGATTGGCGCAGGGGGCGATGGCCGACGAGGGGGAGAGGCGGAGGAGGAAAACAGAGGAGAAGAGGGCGCTGCCGTGGCTGGACCTCAACGTGGCGCCGACGCCGACAGCAGAGGTAGCGGCGGAAGCCGCCGCCTCGTGCCGGAAGAAGATTTTTGGGTTTGAGCTTGTAGACACCACGTCGGTGGCGGTGGATTGCTTCCGCTGACCCTTCTCGAGTTATTCCTTGATTTATACATCCTTTTTTTTAAAAGAAAAAAAATTCACTGTGTATACGAATTTGTATTTATTTTCTTATTTACAAAGTTTGTATTTTACGAATAAATGTTAATGAAAATAATGCTGCTTTTATTTTATGGCAAAAATTAAATTGTCATCATTGTTTTTTTTTACTTAAAATAATACAACTATCCTTTAATTATTATTCCTATTATTATTTTATCTATATCTTCCGTCTAAATCCTATCCTTAACTATTACTACAATTGCAACAACAGTTGTATTTTAGATTGTAGTTATAATAACTACAATTTCATAATTATTATAATTATAATAGTTATAATAGCTTCATTTTCGTAGAAGTTATAATATGAAAAATAATTTTAATAAAGAGGATTAAAATTTTTTGGAGTCTTTTAACAAACTTTTAATGATATTTTTTGGAGTTAAGACGGGCAATTATGGGTTACACCTCATGACAAATGTAAATTTCTAAACGAGTTTCAATTTGATAAATTATATATCTCGTAATTCAATTCGGGTCAAAAGTTATCAAAGTTTAACTAACATTCACGTTGTAACAGCTATGATTTTGTAGTTGTTATAATTCACCTAGTTTAGGATTTAGATGAGAAATATAGGTAAAAGATAATAATGAGAATAGTATAGTAGAAAATAGTTGAGTAATTATACATAGGGTGAAACATTCTTTTTTATAAGAAAAAATTTAAAGTGAAGTATTATCTTGACGATTCTAAAAATAAAGGATGTTTTTTAATTTTTTCCATTACTTCTATGATATGATAGATAAATAGAGGATTGAAGATTGAAGCCTTAGTATAGTTGATAACTATATAGGTAGTTACTAAAATATTTTGGGTCAATTTCCAATGTGTCAAAATAGATCATTGGGTGCTTGCCCTCTCCCATGTAAACGGTTGTTGTGTTAGGGAAAAATATGATCTGTGATTTATGCCCCTATATCTAATCAAGGGTTGATGATATTGAGCCGCCTAGGGTAAGTATTATCACCTTTTGCTCCAATAATAAAAGATTGAAGTCTCAGGCCAATGGTGCAACGGTAAAGCACTTTCTCAATTTCTGAGATAATACAACGTATTGCGAGTGACCTTGAAATAAAGGTGGGCTCAATAATCAAGATGATGTGGCAGTCAACGTCCAGGAGGCATAAGGGTGTGCATCATCAGATAGACCACTCACTTTTGAGGCTTAGCTCCTCGCTCTTCAAACACAAATCTCTCATCATACAACCAATCGGCCCCATAGCTGCTCGGACTTATGGGGATCAGCTCTCCATTTCTCAGCACCAAGGCACTAAGCATGTAGCCGATTGGCCCATGAGTCGGTCGAACTTACAGAGCTTAGCTCTCCACTTCTCAACACCAAAGCACTTAACATATAGTCGGTCGACCCAAGAGTTGGTCGGACTTACGAGGCTCAACTCTATATTTTTCAACCCCAAGGCACTCAGAATATAGCTAGTTGACCCAAGAGTCAATCGGACTTACGGGGCTCAACTCCCCATTTCTCAGCTCCAAGGCGCTCAGTATATATCCGATCGGCCCAAGAGCCGGTTGGACTTATGGGATTTAGCTCCCCATTTCTCAGCCCCAAGACACTTACCATATAGCTGGCCAATCCAAGAGTCAGTAAGACTTACGGGGGGCAACTCTCCATTTCTCAACTCCAAGACACTCAGCATATAGCCGGTTGGCCCAAGAGCTGATATGACTTATGGAGTTCAGCTCCCCATTTCTATGAGCCAAAGCACTCAGCATATAGTTGGTCGACCCAAGAGTCGATCAAACTTACAAGGCTCAGCTCCCCATTTCTCAATGCCAAGACACTCAGCATATAGCTGGTTGGCCCAAGAGTCAGTTGGACTTACAGGGCTTAGCTCCTTATTTATCAACGCTAAGGCACTCAACATATAGTCGATCAACCCAAGAGTCAATCAGACTTATTGGGCTCAACTCCCCATTTTTTAGCGCCAAGGCACTCAACATATAGCCGGTCAACCCAAGAGTTGGTCAAACTTATGGGGCTCAACTCCTCATTTCTCAGTGCAAATGCACTCAGCATATAGTTGGTCGGCCTAAGAGCTGGTCAGATTTATGGATTTCAGCTCCCCATTTCTCAATGCCAAGTCACTCAACATATAGCCTGTTAGCCCAAGAGTCGGTCGGACTTATGGGGCTCAGCTCCCCATTTTTCAGTGCCAAGGCACTCAACACTAGTCGGACATCCATGGCTCAATTCCTCATTCTTCATGGGCAAGTCTCATAGCATATGATCGATCGACCGAAAGTATTGGTCGGACCTTTCGGGACTTAGCTCTCTACTCTTTAAGGGCAAAGCTGTTGTGGTCGTTGGCCGACTAGAAGAGGCGTTGAATAGCCCTGCACAATTAAAACAAAAACGAACTTTCTCGGAATTTAAAAAAACACTTGCATAAAATAAAATAAAGAAATAAACTAAAAGATGAGGCTCACAGATTTTACTTGGTTACAACCGGGGAGGTTGTTAATCCAAGGAAATGTATCACACTAAGTATCTCCTACAGGCAGAGAGCCTCTTACAGCAGTGAAAGCACAAAGAGATGAAGCTAAACTAACAAAGTGAAGCGCACAAGTGTTGGAACTCAAATTGCTTGTTGTTATTTAGCTTCTGGACCAAGGTTGTATTTATAGTCTTGGTCAGGGCGCTTGGAAAGGTTCTAGGCGCCTGAAGTGGGATAGAATTCTATCTCTGACACAACGGTCAACATCCACGTCGGATGTGGATAAAAAGAGGTTCCTGGCGCCCGGATCCTAAAAGTCAATAAGGTTGACTTTTTTAATCCGGACCCTCTGCTCCGGTGCTGCTCGCCTTGGTCCGGGTCTTCCACTCCGGCTCCGCTCGCTTAGGTGATTTCGGCTATCCGGAATAGGGCTCACCCGAACCCAACTTCTGGCCTTCTCCTCGAGTAAGCTTCCGCTTCAGTTTCTTGTACCTCGAAATCGTCGCATGCTTCCTTTTCGTCTACCAGTGTACTCTTCCGTAGCTTCATCCCTCGGACGCACTGAGCTCATCGGCTCTCTTCCGTGCCGACCTTCTCGCTAGCTGCGTCTTTTGCTCCCCGAGCAATCTTTCGCTCTAGCTTCTCGTCCCTCGGAAACATCGACGCTCCCTTCTCGTCCGCCGGTGTACTTTTCCGCAACACCTCGTCCCTTAGATGCACCGAGCTTGTCGGCTCTCTCCCGTGTCATCCTTCTCACTAGTTGTATCTTTTGCTCGACTTCCTAGGCTCCTAAGTTCCTGCACACTTAGACACAGGGTTAAACACAACAGGACCTAACTTAACTTGTTTGATTACATCAAAACAACCTTGGGGTACCAACAATCTCTCTCTTTTTGATGTGAGCAACTCAAGTTAAGATAGGGTAAACAACTATAAATTTAAAACAATAAATTTTACAATAAAGCACAAAAAGTAAAAATTTTAAGCTACCTCCCTCTAGACTTAATTTTCCCTTCTCCCTCTTTGATCACATAAAAAATGAGGTAAAAAAAAAAATCTAAGGGTCACTTTTATAAAACTCTGATTCCTATGTAAAAATTTTATGAAATAATCAATAATTTCCTCAGGTAAACAAAATTTTTTAAAAGAATAATTTTTATAGAAATTTTGGTAAAGTAAATTTGATACCAAAAAAACTTTAATAAAAAAATTTTCTAAAGAAAAAAAATTCTAAATTTTTTTTTTTAAAAAAATTGTGCAACATATAAAATATATTTTGGTAAAGCACAAGTTTATAAAATAACTTTAAAAAAACTTTAAGTTAAAAATGAAAAAAAAAATTAAGTTAAACAAATTTGCATAGAGAAATTTAAGAATTTTCCAAAAAAAAATTGAATAACTATTCAAAGCATTATCTAATTTCAATTTTAATATTTTATCAGTTAGTCAATTAAATATTTATTTCAATATTTGGCTTTCAGGCTATGGCGAGGCACAAGGTTTTCTTGGTTATTGGATCATCAACCAATTCTAGACAAAGCCTCATAAGGAAATTAAACGTTTAATTTTCTTGCTGAAAGCGTTAAATCTAAATTAAAGTTCAGGTTAGACAAGACTTTGGAACCCAATATAGGTTCCAGCCAACTTGATTAATTAGGAATTTCTTCGGGACATATTTCTTTGAAATATTTCTAATTTATCCTTTGTAATATCTAAAATATCAATTTAAGTTATTGAATTTTCTAAAACTTGTATTATATGAGCATGCATGATTTTTCAAGTTACTTATTTCTTTTTGCAAAATATCATTTTCTAATTTTATTTTGTCAAACTCTTCTAATGGGTAAGATTTTGCTAAAATTAATTTTTAATTTTTAATTTCTTTTTCAAGTTTGCAACAACCTTTGGTTAATACTTTCAGAAATTTAAATAACTTGACAGGTGGGAGAGATCATACGTGACTTACCTTGTCGACTTCGTTATTCGTAGCTTCCCTGAATTGCTGCTTTCTTCCGATATAGTTCCCCCTTCATCGATGTTCTCGATGCTCATTTTGAACGAGCTTGCTTCGTGTTCATCTTCTTGATGACTTGCCATTAATGCAAGTCCGGAGAAAGCCTCAACTTTCAATTCGAGCGACGTATCGTCCCACGTCGCCTTTAGAGTCTTATACTTATTCGTTTGGACATGCTTCTTTCCTTTATCTTTGTCCTTGTTCCTAAGCTTGGGGCAGTTGTCTTTGATGTGCCCTTCTTCATTGCAATGGTAGCATCTGAGCGTCCTTTTCTTTCTACCCTGCTGATGGTTAGTTTTTCTTGATTTAAATAACTTTTTAAAACGTCTTACCATCATTGCCATTTCTTCATCCTCGAGAGAAAATTCTGAATCTTGTTTGTCCATCCTTGCCTTAAGGGTAATGTTGTGCGTCGGTTCCTTCTTTGTATCTTCACATCTCGACTCATGGATTTCAAAAGTTGAAAACAACTCTTCTAAGATAACAGTTTCTAGATCCTTAGAGATATAGTTGGCATCTACTAATGATGCTCATTTCGTATTTCTAGGGAATGCATTAAGTGCGTACCTTAGCGAATCTCGGTTGCTTATCTTATCTTCGAGATTCGAAAGTCCGGTGATGAGCTCCTTAACTCTTGAGTGAAGGTGTGTTATGGTTTCGTTTTCTTCAAATCGGAGGTTGGTGAGCTGATTACGAAGTAAGTCCCATCTCGCAAGTTTCGCCTCCGAGGTTCACTCGTGTAGTTCTAGGAATTTCTCCCAGACCTCCTTTGCGGACTCATAAGCTCCAATCCGGTTGACTTCTTGTGGCAGTAGTACGCTTAGCAAATGAAACTCTGCCCTGCCGTTTGCCACATAGTCGGCTTGTTCCTTCTTCATCCATTGATACTTTTCCTTGCCCTCGGGTGCTTCAAAACCAAATTCCATTATTAATGATAAATCAAAATCGATTTTGAAAAATACCTCCATTCTCTTTTTCCAGCTCGCGAACTCCTCGAATTTTGGTGGGTAGATACTTGGTTCGACCATCGTCTTTGCTTCGATCGACGGTTAGTCCTCCTGAAGTGTCCTGACTCTGATACCACTTGTTGTGACCGTTGGCCGGCTAGAAGAGGGGTTGAATAGCCCTGCACAATTAAAACAAAAATGAACTTTTCTCGGACTTTAAAAGAACACTTGCATAAAATAAAATAAAGAAATAAACTAAAAGATTAGGCTCATAGATTTTACTTGGTTACAATCAGAGAGGTTGTTAATCCAAGGAAATGTATGACACTAAGTATCTCCTTTAGGTGGAAAACCCTCTTACAACAGTGAAAGCACAAAGAGATGAAGCTAAACTAACAAAGCGAAGCGCACAAGTGTTGGAACTAAAATTGCTTGTTGTTATTTAGCTTCTGGACCAAGGTTGTATTTATAGTCTTGGTCGGGGCGTCTGGAAGGGTTCCAGGCGCTTGGAGTGGGATAGATTCTATCCCCGATGCAACAGTCAATATCCACGTCGGATGTGGATAACAAGAGGTTCCGGGCGTCCGGACCCTAAAAGTCAACAAGGTTGACTTTTTCGGTCCGGGCCCTCTGCTCCGGTGCTACTTGCCTCGGTCCGAGTCTTCCGCTCCAGCTCTGCTCGCTTGGGTGATTTCAGCTATTTGGAATAGGGCTCACCTGAACCCAACTTCCGGCCTTCTCCTCGAGCAAGCTTCCGCTCCAGCTTCTCGTACCTTGGAATCGTCACATGCTTCCTTCTCGTCCGCCAGTATACTCTTCCGTAGCTTTATCCCTCGGACGCACCGAGCCTATCAGCTCTCTCCCATGCCGACCTTCTCGCTAGTTGCATTTTTTGCTCCCCGAGCAATCTTCCGCTCCAGCTTCTCGTCCCTTGGAAACATCGCATGCTCCCTTCTCATCCGCTGGTGTACTCTTCCGCAACACCTCGTCCCTCAGATGCACTGAGCTAGTCGACTCTCTCCTGTGTCGTCCTTCTCGCTAATTACGTCTTTTGGTCGACTTTCTGTGCTCCTAAGTTCTTATACACTTAGACACAGAGTTAAACACTGTTGGTGCGGGAAGCATCCGACGATCGAACCTGAGTTTTGATAATGGTAAAAGATTCAAAGTTAAGGTGTGTGGTGATCTAACAGTCTGAATGAGATTGCAGGAAAGTCCTAAGTGTACTTAGGCAAAAGCCCTAACTGTGGTTAGGCAAGGTGAAAACCCTAGGGGGTGGTAACCCTAGGTCATAGTGTTGAAATGTATACTAAAAGCCTAGCTTTTGTATAAACATTTATAAGAATCACATTGGTCAGGTGTCTACATTTATATATACCAAATGTAGATGTTCAATTAATTTATATTGTAGATAACATAGTGTGTGGTGTCACACACAGAAGATTGTTTTATCGGTTCTTTATAAATTATAAACAGTAGCTCATGACTAAGATGGAAAGGAACAAACCATTGGAATAGTCGTAGTGTAATTAAGCATTAGTTTATCTTGACTAATAAATTACACTAGTACACTTTAAGTGTATTGAGCAGGACCATTTAAGGTAAGTTCTTTTTATACTGATTTAATAAAAGAACTAGACCTTAGTTATTATGGAAGTGTGTGCTCTTAATACTAATATAATAACAAACACATATATTTAATATTTATTTTTTGACTTATCAAAGGGTGAGATTTAGTTCGATAAATCAAAATGCCGATAAGTTGGGAAATGATGTTACTTATAGTGTGACTTGTTGATTATAGAAGGAAACTGTGTCATAGTAATCTAGGTTGATAATGTCCCCAAGAGGAGCTCATAAAGATTGTCATGTTAAACCCTGTAGGTAGACTTAGTCCGACATGACGATAAGGTTGAGTGGTACTACTCTTGGACTTAGATATTAATTAAATGAGTTGTCAGTAACTCACTTAATTAGTGGACATTTGACATCTTAAACACAGGGAGACTGTTGGAACCCCAAGGTTGGTTTTGGTGTGATCAACAAGTTAAGTTAGGTTCTATTGTTTTCTAACCTTGTGTCTAAGTGTGCAGGAGCTTAGGAGCACAGGTACTCGAGCGGAAGACGCAGCTAGCGAGAAGGACGGCACGCGATGCGTCCGAGGGACGAGGCGCTGCGGAAGAGTACATCGGCGGACGAGAAGGAAGTGTGCGCGATGGTTCCGAGGTACGAAAGCCGGAGCGGAAGATTGCTCGGGGAGCAAGAGACGCAGCTAGCGCGAAGGTCGGCACGGGGTGCGATCAAGGGACGAAGTCTGCGGATGAGTACGCTGGTGGACGAGAAGGGACACGCGGCAATTCCGAGGGACGAGAAGCCGGAGGGAAGCACGCTCGAGAAGACCGGAAGATGGGTTCGGGTGAGCCCTATTCCGGATGTCAGAGATCACCCAATCAAGCGGATCCGGAGCAGACCGAAACGGGACTTAACGGAGAAGTGGTCCCGGACAAAAGTCAACCGCAGTTGACTTTTCGCGCGCCCGGAACCCGATTTTGACCAAGATCGCGATTTACGCGATCGAACGTTGGGGATAAAACTTTATCCCCCCCAACCCTTCCAGGCGCCCCCAAGGCTATAAATATAGCCTTGGTCGAAGCTCTTCATCGATTCGAAATTGTAAACAACACTTGTGTGCTTCCTCTGCTTAGTTTAGCTTCTTTCTTTTTACATAAGAGGCTTCTTCGCTGAAGGAGCTCTTAGTGCGATCTTCATCCTTGGATTAACAACCTCCCGGTTGTAACCAAGTCAAATCGGTGCCTCGTTGTTATGCTTTATTTTCTTTAATCTATTTTTATGTGTTAGCTTAATCGCACGAGAAAGGGTTGTGTTTGATTTTCAGGCTATTCAACCCCTTCTAGCCGCATCGGTCCTACAAGTGGTATCGAGCCGAGGCGCTCTAACATAGCGAAGCAACAAGATGGCGGATCCAACATCCACGCACCAAAATTGAAGGGACTTCGCTATGGAAAAAGCGAATGGAGGTATTTCTTGAAACAGATTATGATTTATTACTAACAATGGAATTTGGCTATGAAGCACCAGAGGGCAAAACAAGAAATCAATGGTCAAAGAAGGAGCAGGCTAACCACGTGGCAAACAAGAAAGCAGAATTTCATCTGCTAAGTGTACTTTCAACACAAGAAGTCAATCGAGTCGGTACCTACAACTCGGCAAAGGAGCTTTGGGAGAAATTCCTTGAGTTACACGAAGGAACATCCGAAGCCAAACTTGCAAGACGGGATTTACTTCGTAACCAGCTTACAAACCTCCGATTTGAAGAAGGTGAAACAATTGCACATCTACACTCGAGGATTCAGGAACTCATCGCCAGACTTACGAATCTCGGAGAAGAGGTAAGTAACCGAGATTCGCTAAGGTATGCCCTAAATTCCTTTCCTAGAAACTCAAAATGGGCATCACTAGTAGATGCCTTTTACATTTCAAAAGATCTAGAAAAAATTTTATTAGACGAATTCTTTTCAACCTTTGAAGTGCATGAGTCAAGATGTGCAGGTCCGAAGGAGCCCAAGAATAATGTCGCCCTTAAAGCTTCGAGAGACGAACCTGAGTCAGAATCTTCTCTCGACGACGAGGAAATGGTAATGATGGTAAGACGATTTAAAAATATTTGTAAATCTAGGAAATCTAACCATCCACAGGGAAGAAAGAAAAGAACCATCCGCTGCTACCATTGCGATGAAGAAGGGCACGTCAAGGACAATTGCCCTAAACTGAAGAACAACGGGAAGGACAAGGGTAAGAAGCCTATCCAAAAGCGCAAGGCCCTAAAAGCGACGTGGGACGATACGTCGTCAGAATCAGAAGTCAAGGAGTTCTCCGGGCTCGCGTTAATAGCGAGTCATCAAGACGACGACTGCGAATCAAGCTCTTCCGAAATGAGCATCGAAAGCATCAATGAAGGGGGAGCCACGTCCGAAGAGAGCAGCAGTTCAGGGGGAGAAACCGACAACGAGATCGACAAGGTAAGTGAGGTACGATCTCTTCCTCCTAATAAAATGTTTAAATTCATTAAAATTTTAACAAAAGATTGCTGCAAATTAGAAAATGAAAATAAAGATTTAAAAGCAATATTAGCTACATCTTGTCCGTTAGAAATGCTAGATAAATCAAATTTAGAAAATGAAAAATTAAAATTAGAAATTCAAAATTTAAAAATTCAAGTAGAAAACTTGAAAAACTCTGCTTGCTCATCTAAAACCAATTTTAGAAGGTTCAATAATTTGAATTGGTATTATAGATATCACCAGGGACAAATTAAAAATATCTCTAGAAAATATGTCCCTAAGAAATTTTTAGTTAATCCAGTAGGTTGGAACCTTTATTGGGTTCCTAAATCTTGCTTAGTGTAAATTTTAAAATCAAAGTTAGCGCTTTAAGTAAGAAAATTAAACAAAAATTTCTTTATGGGTTTTGACTAGAAAGTGGTTGTTGCTCCAATAACCAAGAAGGCCTAGTGCCTCGCCACTGCCTGGAAGCCAAATATTGAAATAAATGTTTAATTAATAAAGCATTAATACTAGAATTATTTAATGCTTTAAAAAGTTATTCAAACATGGTTCAAAATTAGAGTGTTTAGAAAAATTTTCAAAAACTATTTCTTCCTAAGTTAAAATCTTAAAAAAAAAATAAATAAATAAAATAAATCTCAAAATTCTTTTACTTAGAATTTATTCTGCTTTTATTGATTCAAAAATATTTTTCAAAATATTTAATTAAGTTTTATTGATTGCAAAATTCTTTTTCTAACTTAGAATCTTTTGACTTAGAAATTTTTTTTAAGGTAGCTTTTCAAAATTTTCTAAGTCTTTAACCCTTAGATTTTTTCTTGGAACCCCATTTTTTTGTGATCAAAGGGGGAGAAGTATAAGTATAGGTCTAGGGGGAGGTAGCCTAAAACTATTTTTTTCTATCTTTGTGCACTAAATTGTAAATTTAGTTAGTTTATTTTTTGTCTAGTTAACCCTAGCTTAACTTGGGTTGATCACACCAAAAAGGGGGAGATTGTTGGAACCCCAAGGTTGGTTTTGGTGTGATCAACAAGTTAAGTTAGGTTCTGTTGTTTTCTAACCTTGTGTCTAAGTGTGCAGGAGCTTAGGAGCACAGGTACTCGGCGGAAGACGCACTAGCGAGAAGGACCTTGATGCGTCCCGAGGGACGAGGCGCTGGAAGAGTACACCGGGACGAGAAGGAAGTGCGCGATGGTTCCGAGGGCCGGAGCGGAAGATTGCACGGGGAGCAAGAGCGCGAAGGTCGGCACGGGTGCGATCAAGGGACGAAGTCTGTGGATGAGTACGGTGGTGGACGAGGGACACCTTGAGGGACGAGAAGCCGGAGGGAAGCACGCTCGAGAAGACCGGAAGATGGGTTCGGGTGAGCCCTATTCCGGATGTCAGAGATCACCCAATCAAGCGGATCCGGAGCAGAAGACCCGGACCGAAACGGGGACTTAACGGAGAAGTGGTCCCGGACAAAAAGTCAACCGTAGTTGACTTTTTGCTCCGGGGCGCCCGGAACCAATCCGGGCGCCCGGACCCTGATTTTGACCAAGATCGCGATTTACGCGATCTGAACGTTGGGGAATAAAACTTTATCCCCCCCAGGGCGACCGGAACCCTTCCAGGCGCCCCGACCAAGGCTATAAATATAGCCTTGGTCCAGAAGCTCTTCATCAGTTCAGAAATTGTAAACAACACTTGTGTGCTTCCACTGTTTAGTTTAGCTTCTGTCTTTCTGTGCTTACACTGCTGTAAACGAGGCTTCTCCGCCTGAAGGAGCTCTTAGTGCAATCTTCATCCTTGGATTAACAACCTCCCCGGTTGTAACTAAGTCAAATTCGGTGCCTCATTGTTATGCTTTATTTTCTGTTTAATCTATTTTTTATGTGTTAGCTTAATCGTACGAGAAAGGGTTGTGTTTGATTTTTCAGGGCTCATAATAAGAAGGAGCCCAAAAAATGTAATTTGGGATTGATGCGGTAGTTCAATAATAATTCTTTAGTGGTATGAATTATTATTGATGAAGTTAAGTTGTGTGTTTGGGGCGAACACGGGAAGCTTAATTTCATCGGGAGACCAAAACCAATTCCTCCTCTCGGTCCCTATCGTAGCCTCTTGTATATAGAGATTTATACCCACCATATACCCACCTTCTTACCCACTTTTGGTGGCCGGCCAAGCTAGCTTGGAACCTAAGCTAGGGCCGGCCAAGACCCAAAGGTTGAGCCAAGTTGGTGGTCGGCCAATGCTTGGAGTCTAAGCATGATGTGGCCGGCCACATCATATTAAAAAGGATTTTATTTATAAATTTTTTCTTATGTGGATTCCATGGTTTTAAAAAAGAGTTTAAAATTTAAATCTTTCCTTTTATAGCTTTCTACAAAGGATTAAGAAAATATTTGAAATCTTTCCTTATTTGTAGATTGAAAGGTAGATTTTAATTTTGAGAAAACTTTTCTTTTTTTAACCATGTTCATGATTTAAAAGAAAGTTTAAAAATTAAATATTCTCTTTTATTAGTTTCTACAAAAGATTAAGAAAAGATTTGATATCTTTCCTTATTTATAGATTGAAAAGAGATTTTAATTTTTAGAGATAACTTTCCTTTTTGGAAATTATCCACATGTTTAAAAGAAAGATTTTAATTTATAAAATTTCCTTTTTACTAACCAATCATGAAGGGATTAAAATTATTGGAGAAATTTTTTATAAATTTCTAGAAATAAATTAGGAAGTTTTAATTCTTGTGTGAATTAAATTTTCCTTGTTTTGGAGAGAAAGTGGCCGGCCATATGAATTGAGAAAAGAAAATTGATATTTAATTAATTAAATTTTCCTTTTCATGGAAAAAGAATTAAGGAAGTTTTTATTAAAATTTCCTTATTTGCCAAAACCAAGGATTATAAAAGAGGGGGTAGAGGTGCCTTCATGGTTAACGACTCTATTCTATTCTTCCTCTCTTTTCCTCCTTGGTGGCCAGCCCTAGCTTCTCCCTCTTCTCTTCTTCTTGTGGCCGGCGGCAACCCCTCTTGGAGCTCTTGATGGTGGCCGGTTCTAGCTAGGAGAAGAAGGAGAGAAAGGAGGTTTTGTTTCATGCATCCCTTGGAGTTTAGTGGTGGTGGTCGGACCTCTACTTCTCTTGGAGAATTGTGGTGGCCGAAACTTAGAAGGAAGAAGAAGGTGCTTGGTGGTTCTCATCTCGGAAGATCGTTGCCCACACAACGTCTGAGGTTAGAAGAGGAATACGGTAGAAGATCAAGAGGTCATTAAAGTTTACATAGGAAGGTATAATTAATAATTAATTTCCGCATCATACTAGTTGTATTTCTTTTGTATGAATTCCAAACACAAGAGGCATTAGATCTAGTTTTTCGAATTAGTTTTTCGAGTTTGTGTTTTCTTATTTTTCGAATTTGTGATTCGATTGTTCTTTTTGGTTAACCTAGAGTTATTTAAGGAAATTAAATATTAGCTTTCCTTAAAAGGCTTTGTCTAGGCGGTGGTGGTTGCTCCCATATCCAAGAAGGTCATGTGCCTCGTCATGCAGTCCTGGAAGTCAATTTTGGAAATTAATATTTAATGAAATTAATAACATAGGTGGATTTGAATCAATAGTGTTAAGTTCCGCTTGCGATTCAAATCTAAACCATTAAGAATAGATAAGTTAAATTTGGAATCAATGATGTTAAGTTCCGTCTGCGATTCCTAATTTAATTTCTAAAGAACACAATAGGTTATTTAAGAAAAGGTTTGACACTTGTACAAAAAAATTTTGTACAGTGGAACCGGTATGTTTTCCTAGGACTAACCAACAATTGGTATCAGAGCTAGGGTTTGCCTCTGTGTGTTTAGAATTCAAATAGGTTATGCACATGTCATACATAATTTAGGCAAGATAATAGTAGGATGTGCTAACTTTTTGGTTGCAGGCTCCAACTATTATGGCTTATAGATGTTGTGTGTATTTGGACCCTTGGACATGTCAAGGGCATTATTGTGTGTGTGCATGATTGTATGTAGCTAATACAGCAGGAGCTGTATTAGCCCTAGGATTTTAGAATTTTATTTTAGATCTAGATTTCATGTACATTCCCTCTAGGAATATAGGATCGACACATGTAAAATTCTATTTTTGTAGCGGATCGGATGCTTGCGAGGCGTGGTACTTTTGGAGCACCAGAGGCACAGCGGAATAAGAAGCAAGATGGATGCGACGATTCAACCCAATAGCGGTGGCTAAATATGGCAGCAGCTAGGGTTGGAGCACACGGAGGACAGTGATGGAAAAAGGCCATAATAGTTGGAAAATAATTTCCAAATTTATTGCTTTTTATTTACTGTATATGTGTGCATGTGTGTGATAGCTAGGTTAAAATTCCTCACCATAAATAACTAAGTGGGAGAGGGATTAGTATATGAATCTCATGGTCTCCATTACTGGTTTGTAAGTGATGCAACAAGCTTGCGCGTTGGCTCTGAGTGTCTTCCTCCATATCGGATGAGTTTGTTTGCGGATCACTAGATCAAACTTCCATTTAGGATGACTATAGGAAATTAATTAAGAGCATGTGATCTTCCCCATCGAAAGGGGCACAATCTTATTAATGGACTTAGTGTCAAGTAATGGTATACACTTACGCACGTCTAATAGTATCCTCCCCATCGGAGTCACTGCTATTATTTGTGTGACCAAAGGAAAACCAACTATTAATTTGTCAAAAAGAAAAGTTGACAAGATAATAAAATTAAAACCCCCTCTTACAAATGTCGAGTTTTTGTTTACATCCATACTATCGTGGCATGCAAAATTCACGATGTATGAGGTAATTTTATTTGTCAGGATGACAAGGAAATAAAATTAATGGGAAAACCCCTTCTTACAAATGTTTGGTTTTGTATACGTCCACACTATCGTGTCATACAAAATTCACGGTGTTTGAGATAATTTTATTTGTCAAAAAAAGATTTATTGACAAGATAATTAATGGGTAAAACCCTCCTCTTACAAATGTTCAATTTTGTATATGTCCACACTATCGTGGCATGCAAAATTCTCGGTGTTTGAGGTGTTGATGAATTTAAATAATATTGTTTGAGGAATCAATGTTATTTTAAATTCAAAGTTTTGACCAAAATATTTGATCAAAGATAGACCAACTATTAATTTTATTTGTCATGAAGTTAGAATGATGAGATAATAAAATTAATAGACAAAATCTCTTTTTGTATACGTCCGCACTATCGTGGCATACAAAATTCACGGGGATTTTAAAGTGTTGGTCTTGACCAAATATTTTTTGTGATTCTTAGGATTTCAAATGTTAGTCAATCCCCTAGTTGTTATACTATATAATAGACTTAGTAGTCCCAATTGTAATGATTGGAAAACTTGGACATTAAGGTAGACTGTCCTTACAGAACTGAGAACAATAACGGTGTATTTTATTAGTTGTTGAAATATATTTAGTGGTGTTATCTACCAGTACCTGGTGTGTAGATACAGGAGCCACTGATTATGTCTGCAATTCATTGCAGGGGTTCCAGAAAATCCGACAACTATATAAATCACCGTTCACATGGGAACTACTGTAAAAGTAGCAGCTGTTGCCGTAGGAGATGTTTATCCTTTGATAGGAATAAAATATGGATTATTAGAAATTATCCTTACGTACTAAGTTTAGAAAGAACCTGATTTCAGTTTCAAAACTATTAAAGAATAAATATTCTGTCTATTTTGATAACAAACTTGTTATCAAGAAAAAATAAGGAAGTTATCTGTTCTGGTACGTTGGTTGACAATTTATAATCTAATAACTCCCATGATGCAATTAATGGAAATTAATAACACATTTTCTATCTTTAAGAGAAAGTAACCTTCGGAAATGAACCAATCATATTTTTGGCATCCAAGGCTAGGTTATATTAACTTGAGTAGGATTCAAAGGATAATAACCAATGAACTCTTGGGTTCATTGGTAGTGGAAATCTTTCCAACCTGCGAGTCTTACTTGGAAGGAAAAATAACCAAGAAGCTTTTAAAGGGGTATAGAGCCAAAGATATGTTGGAATTGGTTCATTCTGATTTGTGTAGACCTTTGACTATCCAGGCAAGAGGTTGTTTTGAATATTTTGACTATTCGAGATAAGGATACATTTACTTGACTCGCCACAAGTCTAAGTGCTTTGATTAGTTCAAAGAATACTAGGCTGATGTGGAGTAACGTCAAAGAAAAAGTATCAAGATACTACGGTGAAATCGTAGTAACAAGTACCTCTTAGAAGAGTTTAGGAGTCACTTATCAGAAGTCGAGATCCAATCCCAACTAACTGCACCTGGTATACCCCAACAGAATGGTGTAGTAGAAAAAAGGTATAAGGCTCTTATAGAATAATTAGATTGATGATGAGTTATTCAGAAAATTACCAAATTCATTCTTAGGATATACACTGGAAACGGAATTGAACATAGTACCTTCTAAGTCAGAACTCTCTACTCCCATAAGATTACAGATTGGGTGTAAGCCTAGTCTGAAGCATATTCGGATTTGGGTGGTCTAGCACATGAGAGACACTGATAAGTTGGACATGAGTTCACTTGTTTGTGAGTTATCCTAGAAAAACGAAAATATGTTTATAGTCCTTAAAATCGGAAAGTCATTGTTGGCACCAATGCCCGATTTTAGAAAAGGACTATACTATGAACCATAAGGCCATGAGTAAAAATTGTTCTTAAGGAAATTAAAGGACACGTCTAATCTAGTACCAACTGTACAAGATAAAATATCACAAGAAACTGCAACACGTATCACAAATGATACACAATTACAGAAAGTGCCTCGTCATAGTGGGAGGGTTGTTAGGCAACCTAAAAGATTCATGCCTTGGGAAAGTCTTTGGACTTGATCCCTGGTGGACGTGAACCTGATCCCCGGACATATGACGAAGCACTCCAAGATAAAGATGAAGTATCTTTGCAAAGAGCAATAAATACAGAACTAGAATATATATATTCTAATAGATTCTGGGAGCTTATAGAATCACCAAATGGTGTAAAAGTCATTGGGTGAAAATAAGTCTACAATAAAAAAAAGGGATAGATGGGAAAGTGGAAACTTTCAAAGCAAGACTTGTTGAAAAAGGGAAACCTTTTAACGGTAGCCATGCTTAAGTCTATCCAGATTCTTTTATCTATTGCTGCTCATATAGACTATGAGATTAGGCAAATGGATGTCAAGACAGCTTTCCTTTATGGAAGTCTTGAAGAATGCATCCATATAAAGCAACCAGAGAGGTTCATTGCAAAGGGCAAAGAGCATCGAGTATGTAAGCTCAATCGGTCTATGGACTGAAGTTAAGCTTCAAGGTCTTGGAACATCCGGTTGTAATCCAGTCTTATGGATTTAGTGTTCGGATAAATCTTGTGTATACAAGAAGTGTGATGAAAGCGTGGTGGTATTTCTTGTACTATACATAGATGATATTTTTGGTAGTTGGAAACAATATCAAAGTGTTGTTGGAAGTAAGTGTATGGTTGTCCAAACAATTCAATATGAAGGACTTGGGAGAGTGCGCACATATTCTCGGGATCAAAAGGATCACAAGAAAAGAATGTTGTGCTTATCCCGAGCTTCATACTATCCTAACTCGTCTAAGCATGCAAGACTCCATAAAAGGTTTTTCTACCTTTTGGACATGGAGAAACTTTATCTAAAGAGATGTCTCCAAAGACATCAAAGCAGATAAAGGACATGGAAGCAAGTTCCTTATGCTTCGGCTGTTGGAAAGCCTAATGTATGCTATGCACGAGATTGGATATCTATTTTGCCCAATGCATAGTTAGCAGATATCGAAGTAACCCAGGACCAGGACACTAGGCTGCCGTAAAGTATATGCTAATTTACAAGGCAGATAATTTGATCCCTGTGGGTTACACGGATCTTGACATCCAATCAGATAAGGGACGATAGTAAGTCAACCTCGGGGTTTTTGTGTTTACATTAGGAGGTAAAGCCATAACTATGGAGGAGTGTTAAGCATAGGTGCTTTTCAGACTCCACTATGGAAGTTGAGTATGTGGCAGCCTCAGAGGCAGCCATAGAAGCTGAATGACTCAGTAATCTCAAGATGGACTTAGATATGATTTCTGGTTTATCCAAAGATTATTACAATTTATTGTAATAATATTGGTGTAGTAACAAACTCGAAGAACCCATGAGTTCATAAGACAAGTAAACACAATAGAGCGCAAGTACCACCCAATACGAGAAATCATATAAACGAGGAGAAGTTGTTGCCGCCTAGATTGCATCAGGTGATGACCTATAGATCCTTTCACTAAGGTCATTAAGGCAAGAGCTTTTGATGGGCATGTTGAAGGGTTGGGAATCAGATGTATGGTAGCATTTATGGCAGCATAGTCTTTTAGTATAAGTGGGAGATTGTTGGAGTGCATACTAAAAGCCTAGCTTTTGTATAAACATTTATAAGAATCACATTGGTCAGGTGTCTACATTTATATATACCAAATGTAGATGTTCAATTAATTTATATTGTAGATAACATAGTGTGTGGTGTCACACACAGAAGATTGTTTTATCAGTTCTTTATAAATTATAAACAGTAGCTCACGACTAAGATGGAAAGGAACAAACCATTGGAATAGTCATAGTGTAATTAAACATTAGTTTATCTTGACTAATAAATTACACTAGTACACTTTAAGTGTATTGAGTAGGACCATTTAAGGTAAGTCCTTTTTATATTGATTTAATAAAAGAACTAGACCTTAGTTATTATGGAAGTGTGTGCTCTTAATCCTAATATAATAACAAACACATATATTTAATATTTATTTCTTTGACTTATCAAAGGGTGAGATTTAGTTCGATAAATCAAAATGCTCGATAAGTTGGGAAATGATGTTACTTATAGTGTGACTTGTTGATTATAGAAGGAAACTGTGTCCTAGTAATCTAGGTTGATAATGTCCCCAAGAGGAGCTCATAAAGATTGTCATGTTAAACCCTGCAGGTAGACTTAGTCCGACATGACGATAAGGTTGAGTGGTACTACTCTTGGACTTAGATATTAATTGAATGAGTTGTCAGTAACTCACTTAATTAGTGGACATTCGACATCTTAAACACAGGGAGACTAACACAATCATAATAAGAAGGAGCCCAAAAAATGTAATTTGGGATTGATGCGGTAGTTCAATAATAATTCTTTAGTGGTATGAATTATTATTGATGAAGTTAAGTTGTGTGTTTGGGGCGAACACGGGAAGCTTAATTTCATCGGGAGACCAAAATCAATTCCTCCTCTCGGTCCCTATCGTAGCCTCTTGTATATAGAGATTTATACCCACCATATACCCACCTTCTTATCCACTTTTGGTGGCCGGCCAAGCTAGCTTGGAACCTAAGCTAGGGCCGGCCAAGACCCAAAGGTTGAGCCAAGTTGGTGGTCGGCCAATGCTTGGAGTCTAAGCATGATGTGGCCGGCCACATCATATTAAAAAGGATTTTATTTATAAATTTTTTCTTATGTGGATTCCATGGTTTTAAAAAATAGTTTAAAATTTAAATCTTTCCTTTTATAGCTTTCTACAAAGGATTAAGAAAAGATTTGAAATCTTTCCTTATTTGTAGATTGAAAGGTAGATTTTAATTTTGAGAAAACTTTTCTTTTTTAACCATGTTCATGATTTAAAAGAAAGTTTAAAAATTAAATATTCTCTTTTATTAGTTTCTACAAAAGATTAAGAAAAGATTTGATATCTTTCCTTGTTTGTAGATTGAAAAGAGATTTTAATTTTTAGAGATAACTTTCCTTTTTGGAAATTATCCACATGTTTAAAAGAAAGATTTTAATTTATAAAATTTCCTTTTTACTAACCAATCATGAAGGGATTAAAATTATTGGAGAAATTTTTTATAAATTTCTAGAAACAAATTAGGAAGTTTTAATTCTTGTGTGAATTAAATTTTCCTTGTTTTGGGGAGAAAGTGGCCGGCCATATGAATTGAGAAAAGAAAATTGATATTTAATTAATTAAATTTTCCTTTTCATGGCAAAAGAATTAAGGAAGTTTTTATTAAAATTTCCTTATTTGCCAAAACCAAGGATTATAAAAGAGGGGGTAGAGGTGCCTTCATGGTTAACGACTCTATTCTATTCTTCCTCTCTTTTCCTTCTTGGTGGCCGGCCCTAGCTTCTCCCTCTTCTCTTCTTCTTGTGGCTGGCGGCAACCCCTCTTGGAGCTCTTGATGGTGGCCGGTTCTAGCTAGGAGAAGAAGGAGAGAAAGGAGGTTTTGTTTCATGCATCCCTTGGAGCTTAGTGGTGGTGGCCGGACCTCTACTTCTCTTGGAGAATTGTGGTGGCCGAAACTTAGAAGGAAGAAGAAGGTGCTCGGTGGTTCTCATCTCGGAAGATCGTTGCCCACACAACGCCCGAGGTTAGAAGAGGAATACGGTATAAGATCAAGAGGTCATTAAAGTTTACAAAGGAAGGTATACTTAGTAATTAATTTCCGCATCATACTAGTTGTATTTCTTTTGTATGAATTCCAAACACAAGAGGCATTAGATCTAGTTTTTTGAATTAGTTTTTCGAGTTTGTGTTTTCTTCTTTTTCAAATTTGTGATTCGATTGTTCTTTTTGGTTAACCTAGAGTTATTTAAGAAAATTAAATATTAGCTTTCCTTAAAAGGCTTTGTCTAGGCGGTGGTGGTTGCTCCCATATCCAAGAAGGTCATGTGCCTCGCCATGCAGTCCTGGAAGCTAATTTTGGAAATTAATATTTAATGAAATTAATAACATAGGTGGATTTGAATCAATAGTGTTAAGTTCCGCTTGCGATTCAAATCTAAACCATTAAGAACAGATAAGTTAAATTTGGAATCAATGATGTTAAGTTCCGTCTGTGATTCCTAATTTAATTTCTAAAGAACACAATAGGTTATTTAAGGAAAGATTCGACACTTGTACCAAAGAATTTTGTACAGTGGAACCGGTATGTTTTCCTAGGACTAACCAACACATAGGGGGTGGGAACCCTATGCAAAAAGTCTTGGTGGGTCGAGTGCTTCAGACAAAAGTCCTAGGGGGGTAACCCTAGGTGGAAAGTCCTGGTGTCGCAAACCAGGTGAAAGACTGAACCAGCCATGAAGCGGACGTCCAACAGAAAGTCCGGAAGCATCGAGCACCGAGCAAAAGTCCAGTCGGTCTGGAGGACCGGACTGGCATCAGGTAAATCTCGTGAGTGGAGTAGGTGAGGACGCGTTCCCCGTAGAGGGAACAGTAGGCGTCGGGTCAACCTAGGGTTTCCGGTCGAAAATCCGAGGTCAGACCCGGTCAGTCGGGAGACTATCAAATTTATTTATATATACTATCTTTTATGTTCTAACTCTGTTTTTTAGGAAACTAATATTTTTGTGCAGGGTTAGAACTGACCGGGATCGGTCGACCGAACCTTGGATTCGGTCGATCGAACCCCCAAGCTAGCATATCAAGTTTCCAGAAGTTGGACCGGGCTCGACCAGGGATCGGTCGACTGGACCTTGGGATCGATCGACCGAACCTGGGATAAGTGTCGACTGGATCAGGCCGTGGTGAGCGGGTCAGAGGAGACTTATCGGTCGACCGAACCTTGGGATCGGTCGACCGAACCCAGGGATAGAGCTTGACCAGAACAAAGCGGAGCGACGGATCAACGGATCAGATGCAGTGGAAATCATCTGATCGGTCGACCGAACATGAGGATCGGTCGACCGATCCACTTCGGGTCAAAGCTGATCCCGAGACTTGGGAATCTGGATCAGACTTACAGAGGCTATAAAAGGAGGCTTAGGATGCAGCTTCGAAATAACAACAACCCTCAGAAAGAAGAACCTGTGCTCTTGTGTGCTGCTCCGTACGCTTCAACAAGGCTCTGCTGCTCCAACGACTTAAAGCTCCAAAGTTCCTTATTTACTGTTCGTTGGTATAATTTTTTCTTACTGCACTTAACTATAATTAATCTTGTAATCATCGATTCTATAGTTGTTGCCCACCGAAAGCGGTCAATGACCGCAAGCCTTCGAGTAGGAGTCGAGCTAGGCTCTGAACGAAGTAATTCGACTGTGTCTTCTGTGTGTGTTTGCATTTACTTTCCGCTGCATTTAGTTACTCGAACGATTTCCGAAAAACGTGAAAGAGCCGCGAGCGCTATTCACCCCCCCTCTAGTGCTTTCGATCCAACAATTGGTATCAGAGCGGGGTCGTTTTGAATCGGTGCAACCACCATTCAAAACAATTTCTTCGTGGTATTTTCAGATTTTTCGGAGTCAATTAGAATTTAGCCTTATCGCTATATTCTAATTTTTTTCTCGAATCGATATTTGCTCGAGGTTGGTGTTGGAGTGTATACTGAAAGCCTAAGCTTTGTAAACATTCATTATGAATAAAGAATCACATTTGGTCAAATTGTCTACATTTGTTTGTAGTTGTTCATTTAATTTATATTGTAGATAACATAGTATGTGGTGTCACATACAGAAGATGATGTTATCAGTACCTTATAAATTATAAACAGTAGCTCACGACTAAAATGGAAAGGAACAAACCATTAGTAGGTCGTAGTGTAATTAGGTATTAGTTTATCTTGACTATATAATTACACTAGTACACTCAGAGTGTATTGAGTAGGACCATTAGAGGTTGTTTCTTTTATACTGACTTTATAAAGGAACAAAGACCTCAGTTATTATGGAAGTGTGTGCTCTTAATCCTTATATAATAATAAGCACATATGTTTGATATTTATTTCTTTAATTTATCAATGAGTGAGATTTAGTTCGATGAATCAATAAACTCGATAAGTTGGGAAATGGTATCACTTATAGTGTGTGTTGTTGATTATAGAAGGAAACTGTGTCCTAGAGATACTAGGTTGATAATGTCCTCAAGAGGAGCTCATAAAGATTGTCATGTTAAACCCTGCAGGTGGATTTAGTCCGACATGATAATAAGGTTGAGTGGTACTACTCTTGGACTTAGATATTAATTAAATGAGTTGTCAGTAACTCACTTAATTAGTGGACATTCGATATCTTAAACACAGGGAGACTAACACACTCATAATAAGAAGGAGCCCAAAAATGTAATTTGGGATTAGTGCGGTAGTTCAATGATAGTTCTCTAGTGGAATGAATTATCATTGATAAAATTAAGTTGTGTGTTCGGGGCGAACACGGGATGCTTAATTTTATCGGGAGACCAAAACCAATTCCTCCTCTCGGTCCCTATCGTAGCCTCTTATTTGTAGAGTTCTATACCCACCTATACCCACTTTCTATACCCACCAATAAGGGGCCGGCCAAGCTAGCTTGGGAACCAAGCTAGGGCCACTTGGGTATAGGTGGTCGGCCCTAGCTTGAACCCAAGCTAGTGGGGCCGGCCAAAATAAATAAAAAAGAAATTTAAGTTTAATTTTTATTATTATGTGGAAGATATAATTTAAAGAGAATTAAAATTAAAATATCTCTCTTGTAAAAGATCTACAAAAGATTAAAGAAAGAGATTAGATCTCTTTCCTTATTTGTAGATTGGAGAGATGTTTTATTTTCTCTTTAAAAATTATTCACATGTTGATAAAATTAAAATTATAGAAATTTCCTTTTATCAACCATGAAGAGATTTTAAAGAGAAATTTTATTTTTTAAAATTTCCGGAAACAAATTAGGAAGTTTTAATTATTGATTAAAACTTGTCCAATTTGTTCTCCAATGTTGTGGCCGGCCATTGAAGTTTGATTTGGAAAATTTATTTTATTTTTCTAAATTAAATCATGTCAAGGAAATTGAGGAAATTTTATTGTAATTAAATTTCCTAATTTGCCTAGGCCAAGGAATATAAAAGAAGGGGTGAGGGTGCCTTCATGAGACACAACATCTATTATTTCTCTCCCTCTTTTGTTCCTTGGTGTGGCCGGCCAACCTCTCCCTCTCTTCCTCTTGTGGTGGCCGAATCTCCCTCTTCCATTGGAGCTCTTGTGGTGGTCGGATACTACTTGGAGAAGAAGAAGAATAAGGAGAGAAAGCTAGCATCTCTTGGAGTTTGGTTAGTATTTTGGTTTTCCTCCTTGGTGAAGTTTTTCCTTTGTGGCCGAACCTTGCTTGGAGGAGAAGAAGGTGGTTGGTGTTTTCTCATCTTGGTAGATTGTTGCCCACACAACGTCCGAGGTTAGAAGAGGAATACGGTAGAAGATCAAGAGGTCTTTCTAAAAGGTATAACTAGTAGTTTTTCCTTTTCCGCATCATGCTAGTTATTTATGGAAATAATACCAAATACAAGAGGCTTACGTTCTAGTATTTCGAATATGTTTTTCGATGTTGTGTTCTTTTGTTTCTTTCTTTTCCTTGTGATTTGATTGTTCTCTTTGGTTAACCTAAAGTTATTTTAGGAAATTAAATATTAGCTTTCTATTAAAGGTTTTGTCTAGTCGGTGGTGGTTGCTCCCATATCCAAGAAGGCCATGTGCCTCGCCACGTCAGTACTGGGAACCTTTTATGGAAATTAATATTTAATGGAATTAATAACTTAAGGAGACTTGGGTCGAACGTGTTAAGTTCCGCAGGAGATCCAAGTCAAAACCTAAAAGAACAAATAGATTAAGTTTTAGATCAAACGTGTTAAGTTCCAGCGATCCAAAATTTAATTTAAAAGAACACATGGTAGCTAGGAAAGGTTCAGATCTTTGTACAAAATTTTTATACAGTGGAACCTATAGGTTTTCCGAGTAGCAACCAATAATTGGTGAGCTAGGGTTTTGCCTCTGTTTATTTGGTATTTAGTTTAATTATGCACATGTCATACATAATTTAGGCAGGTTAATAGTAGGATGTTCTAACTTTGTGGATGCAGGATCCAACTATTATGGCTTTTAGTTATTATGTGTGTGATTGGACCCTTGGACATGTCAAGGGCATTTATATGTGTGTGCATGATTGTATTAAAATACAGCAGGAGCTGTATTTAGTTTTATTAGGATTTTATTTTTGATCTAGATACATGTACATTCCTTTTATGGAATATAGGATCAAAAATGTAAAATTCTATTTATGTTGCGGATCGAATCTTGCAAAGCGTGGAACCTTCTAAGGACCAGAGGCGCAGCGGAACTAGGAGCAAGATGGATGCGACAGTTAGACCAGGTGGCGGTGGCCAAATATGGCAGCAGCTTCGGATGACAACACACGGAAGACAATTAAAGATAAAAGCCATAATAGTTGAAAATTAGATTTTCTATTTATTGCTTTTATATTGTGCTGTGTGTGCATGTTAGTTTACAAGTTTAGTAGGCTAGCATAGTTAAAATTCCTCATTTATAAATAACTAAGTGGGAGAGGGATTTTTAAGTAAATCCCATGGTCTCCATTACTGGTTTGTAAGTGATGCAAACAAGCTTGCGCGTTGGCTCTGAGTGCCTTCCTCCATAACGGATGAGCTTGTTTGCGGATCACTAGAACAGACTTCCATTTTTGGATGACTATAGGAAGTTAATTAAGAGCGTGTGATCTTCCCCAACGGAAGGGGCATAATCTTATTAATGGACTTAGTGTCAAGTAATGGTGTACACTTAGACACATCTAATAGTATCCTCCCTAACGGAGTCACTGCTATTATTTGTGTGACCAAATAATACCAACTATTAATTTTATTTGTCAAAAGTTAGGTTGACAAGATAATAAAATTAATGGGTTAAAACCCTCCTTTTACAAATGTTGAAATTGTATACATCCACACTAACGTGACATACAAAATTCACGGTGTTATGAGGTGTTGGTTAATTTAAAATAGTATTGTTTGAGGAATCAATATTATTCTAAATTTAGAGTTCTGACCAAAAGTTATTTGTGATTCTTAGGATGACTTTCAACCCACTGTCCATCATACTTCAACAAAATAGACTTACTGGACCAAATTACATAGATTGGAAAATAAACCTGGATATTGTTCACTGCTGAAAGCTATAAATTTGTATTGATGAACCTTGTCCTGATGCACCCATGGTGAATCTACCCAAGAGGAGATTGAATATCATAAGAGATGGGTAAAAGCGGATGAGATGGTGCGGTGTTACATTTGGCTTCAATGTCAAATGTATTGCAACATCAGCATCAAGATTTACCAACAGCTTATGATATTATGAACAATCTCAAGGAACTCTTTGGTCATCAGGATAGGGCTTCTAGACAAGAAGCTATGAGAAAGATAATGACAGCCACCATGCAAGAGGGTACTCCTGTAAGGGATCATATCCTAAAGATGATGGCTTATCTGAACGAGATACAGATCCTTGGAGGAGAAATTGATGGGGAAACCCAGATCGATATGATCCTCCAAACGCTACCTAGAAGTTTTGAGCAGTTCCGCCTGAACTATAATATGAATAAGAGGATTTATTCATTAGGGGAACTACTGACAGAACTTCAAGCGGCAGAAGGATTATTTCGTCACAATTCTCAAATTCACTATGCTGAAAATGGTTCTACTTCTAAACCGAGAGGAAAGAAGAAGAAGAAACAAGCTGGAGTGAAGAAGCCGAAGGGCAAGTGCTTCATCTGCAAACAGTCAGGGCATTGGAAGGCAGACTGTCCTCGTAAGAACCAAAACAAAGGTATATCTCATGCTCTAGTTGTTGAAACATGTTTAGCGGTGTTATCTACCAGCACCTGGTGTGTAGATACGGGAGCCACTGATCATGTCTGCAATTCCTTGCAGGGGTTCCAGGAAACCCGACGACTATCTGAAGGGGAGATTACCGTCTACATGGGCAATGCTACTAAGGTGGCAGCTGTTGCAGTGGGAGACGTCTACTTATCTTTTAGTAGAAATAAAAATTTGGTTTTAAGAAATTGTCTTTATGTACCCAGTTTTAGAAAGAATTTAATTTCAGTTTCTAAACTATTTTTAGATGGATATTCAGTTTCTTTCAGTAACGATGTAGTTATTAAAAGAAATAAAGTGATTATCTGTTCTGGTGCATTAGTTGGCAATTTGTATACTTTAAATCCAATTTCTTCCACAAAGCAAAACATGGAAATTTATAATTCATCTTCTAACTCAAATAAGAGAAAAGAACCTTCAGAAATGAACCAAGCATATCTTTGGCATCTAAGGCTTGGTCATATTAACTTAAGTAGGATTCAGAGGCTTATAGCCGATGGACTTTTGGGTTCATTAGAGTTGGAAAATTTTTCAACTTGTGAATCTTGCTTGGAAGGTAAAATGACCAAGAGGCCTTTTAAGGCCAAGGGGTATAGAGCCAAAGAAGTGTTAGAATTGGTTCACTCTGATTTGTGTGGTCCTATGTCTGTCCAGGCAAGAGGAGGTTTTGAATATGTCTTATTCAAGATACGGATATATTTACCTAATGCACCGCAAGTCCGAGTGCTTTGATAAGTTCAAAGAGTACAAGGCTGATGTGGAGAAATGACTAGGTAAAAGTATCAAGACACTACGGTCTGATCGTGGTGGCGAATACCTCTTAGGAGAGTTTAGGAATTACTTATCAGAGGCCGAGATTCAATCCCAATTGTCTGCACCTGGAACACCCCAACAGAATGGTGTAGCAGAACGAAGGAATAGGACTCTTATGGAGATGGTTAGATCAATGATGAGTTATTCAGAATTACCAAATTCATTTTGGAAACAGAAGTGTATGTTCTGAACTTAGTACCTTCTAAATCAATTTCTTCTACTCCCATAGAATTGTGGAATGGGCTAAAACCCAGTCTAAGACATATTCGGATATGGGGTAGTACAGCACATGTGCTGAAACCAGATGCTGATAAGTTAGAATCTCGTACAGAAGTTCGCGTGTTTGTAGGATATCCCAAAGGTGGTTTATTTTATAGTCCTAAAGACCAGAAGGTCATTGTTAGCACCAATGCCCAGTTTTTAGAAGAAGACTATATAATGGATCACAAGCCCAGTAGCAAAGTTATTTTAGAAGAACTTAGAGAGGACATGTCTACTTCAGTACCAACAGTACAAGATGAAGTACCACAAGAGACTGCAACACGTGTCACACATGATACACAACCACAGACAGTGCCTCGTCGTAGTGGGAGGGTTGTAAGGCAGCCTGAAAGATTCATGTTTTTGGGAGAGTCTTCGGACTTGATCCCGGGTAAACATGAACCTGATCCACGAACATATGACGAAGCACTCCAAGATATAGATGCAGCATCTTGGCAAAAGGCAATGAATTCTGAAATAGAGTCTATGTACTCTAATAAGGTCTGGGAGCTTGTAGAACTACCTGATGGTGTAAAAGCCGTTGGATGCAAGTGGATCTACAAAAGGAAAAGAGGGACAGACGGGAAGGTAGAAACCTTCAAAGCTAGGCTTGTTGCGAAAGGGTACACTCAGAAAGAGGGAATCGATTATGAGGAAACCTTTTCACCGATGGCCATGCTTAAGTCTATCCGGATACTCTTATCCATTGCTGCTCATATGAATTATGAGATTTGGCAAATGGATGTCAAGACAGCTTTCCTTAATGGAAGTCTTGAAGAGAACATCCATATGAAGCAACCAGAAGGGTTCATTGAAAAAGGCAAAGAGCATCTAGTGTGCAAGCTCAATCGGTCCATTTATGGACTAAAGCAAGCTTCAAGATCTTGGAACATCCGATTTAATGAAGTAATCCAGTCATATGGATTTATTCAAAGTCCGGATGAATCTTGTGTATATAAGAAGTGTAACGGAAACGTGGTGGTATTTCTTGTACTATACGTAGATGATATTTTGTTAATTGACAACAATGTCAAGGTATTATCAGACGTAAGGGTATGGTTGTCCAAACAATTTGATATGAAGGACTTAGAGATTGTGCACACATTCTTGGGATCAAAGTTATAAGGGATCGTAAGAAAAGAATGTTATGTCTATCCCAAGCTTCATATATAGATACAATCCTTGCTCGTTTAGCATGCAGATTCCAAGAAAGGTTTCTTACCTTTAGACATGGAGTAGCTCTATCTAAAGAGATGTCTCCAAAGACATCGAAAGAGATAGAGGACATGAAAGCGGTTCCTTGCTTCGCCTATAGGAAGCCTAATGTATGCAATGCAGACGAGACCGATATCTTTTGCCGTGGGCATGGTCGTGAGATATCGAGTAACCTCGACAAGGACATTGGATCATGTAAAGCATATATTAAAATACCGAGAAGGACTAGAGATTATATGCTAGTTTACCAAGCACGATCCGCTCCCTGGGTTACACGGATTGATTTCCAATCGATAGGGATAACAGAAGTCTACATCAGGCTATGTGTTTACTTTAGGAGGTGGAGCCATTTCATGGAGGAGTGTTAAGCAATGCGTTTCGGACTCAACCATGGAAGTCGAGTATGTAGCAGCCTCTGAAGAAGCAAGAACTTTCTAATGGACTTAGATGTGATTCTGGTTTGCCCAAAATCATCACAATTTATTGTGATAATAGTGGTGCTTGCAAACTCGAAGGAACCACGAGCCCATAAGGCAAGTAAACATATAGAGCGCAAGTACCACCGATACGAGATATCGTAAGCGAGGAGAAGTTGTCATCGCCAAGATTGCAATATTGTTGGTTGCTACTTGGAAAACCTAAAGGTTCCACTGTGCAAAAATTTTGTACAAAGGTCTGAACCTTTTCCTAGCTACCATGTGTTCTTTTAAATTAAATTTTGGATCGCTCATGGAACTTAACACGTTTGATCCAAAACTTAATCTATTTGTTCTTTAGGTTTTGACTTGGATCTCCTGCGGAACTTAACACGCTCGACCCAAGTCTCCTTAAGTTATTAATTCCATTAAATATTAATTTCCATAAAAGGTTCCCAGTACTGACGTGGCGAGGCACATGGCCTTCTTGGATATGGGAGCAACCACCACCGACTAGACAAAACCTTTAATAGAAAGCTAATATTTAATTTCCTAAAATAACTTTAGGTTAACCAAAGAGAACAATCAAATCACAAGGAAAAGAAAGAAACAAAAGAACACAACTTCGAAAAAACATATTCGAAATTCTAGAACGTAAGCCTCTTGTATTTGGTATTATTTCCATAAATAACTAGCATGATGCGGAAATAAAATTTACTAGTTATACCTTGTAGAAAAACCTCTTGATCTTCTACCGTATTCCTCTTCTAACCTCGGACGTTGTGTGGGCAACGATCTTCCGAGATGAGAAACCACCAAGCACCTTCTTCTTCTCCTAGCTAGGTTCGGCCAATCACAAAGAAGCTTCACCAAGGACGAAGAACAAAACACCAACCAAACTCCAAGGGATACAAGCTTTCTCTCCTTCTTCTTCTTCTCCAAGTAGTATCCGGCCACCACAAGAACTCCAAGCAAGAGATAAGTTTCGGCCACCACAAAAGAGGAAGAAAGGTAGAGGATGGCCGGCCACCACACCAAGGAAAAGAGGGAGGAAAAATAATAGAGGTTGTTCACATGAAGGCACCCTCACCTCTTCTTTTATATTCCTTGGCCTAGGCAAATTAGAAAATTTAATTACAAAATTTCCTTAATTCTTTTGCCATGTAAAGAAAAATTATTTTAATTAAAACAATTTTCTTCTTTTAAACACAATGGCCGGCCACTTTAAAAAACAAAACAAGGAGAGTTTTAATTAATTAAAACTTCCTAATTTGTCTCCAGAAATTTTATAAAAAATTTCTCCAATAATTTTCCCTTTATGATTGGTTTATAAAGAAATTTCTATAATTTTAATTTTTCAACATGTGAATAATTTATAAAGAAGAGAAATAAAATATCCTTTCTAATCTAAATAAGGAAAGAGATTTAATCTCTTTCTTTAATCTTTGTAGAGACTTATAAAGAGATATTTTAATTTTAATCTTCAATAAATTATATCTTCACATAAGAAAATTTTAAAATTAAAATTCTTTAAAATAGGAGTCACCACCTAAGCTTGGGTTCAAGCTAGGCCGCCACCCATGAACCATGGTTGGCCCTAGCTTGATCCTCAAGCTAGCTTGGTCGGCCCCTATAACATGGGTATGAAGGTGGGTATAGGCTACAACAGGGACCTCGAGGAGGAATTGGTTTTGGTCTCCCGACAAAATTAAGCATCCCGTGTTCGCCCCAACAATAATAATTCATTCCACCAGAGAACTATTATTGAACCAATCCCAAATTATACTCCTTCATTATGAGCGCTCGTTTAAGATATCGAATGTCCACTACCAGTGAGTTCGACAACTCATTTACTGTCCAAGCGATACCACTCATCCTTATTATCATGTCGGACTAAGTCCACTGCAGGGTTCTCCTCTTGAGGACATTATCAACCCAGTATCTCTAGGACACATTTCCTTCTATAATCAACAACACACTATAAGTGATATCATTTCCCTATCGGGCTTATTGATTTATCGAACTAAATCTCACCCATTGATAAATTAAAGAAATAAATATCAACATATGTGCTTGTTATTACATTAGGATTAAGAGTACACACTTCCATAACAGGTCTTTGTTTCTTTATAAAGCGAGTATAAAAGAAACGACCTCAAATGGTCCTACTCAATACACTCTAAGTGTACTAGTGTAATTATATAGTTAAGATAAACTAATATCTAATTACACTATGACCTTCCAATGGTTTGTTCCTTTCCATTATGGTCGTGAGTTACTGTTTATAATTTATAAGGTACTGATAACATGATCCTCTGTGTGTGACACCACACACCATGTTATCTACAATATAAATTAATTGAACAACTACATTTATCATAAATGTAGATATTTGACCAATATGATTCTTATTTCTAGATAAATGTTTATACCAAAAGCTAGGCTTTTAGTATACACTCTAACACAGATAACCTGGCAGATCCTTTCACTAAGGCCCTTCCGGCGAAAGCTTTCGATCGGCATGTGGAGGGAATAGGAATCAGATGTATGGTAGAAGATATGTCAGCTTAGTCATTAGTATAAGTGGGAGATTGTTGGAGTGTATACTAAAAGCCTAAGCTTTGTAAACATTCATTATGAATAAAGAATCACATTTGGTCAAATTGTCTACATTTGTTTGTAGTTGTTCATTTAATTTATATTGTAGATAACATAGTATGTGGTGTCACATACAGAAGATGATGTTATCAGTACCTTATAAATTATAAACAGTAGCTCACGACTAAAATGGAAAGGAACAAACCATTAGTAGGTCGTAGTGTAATTAGGTATTAGTTTATCTTGACTATATAATTACACTAGTACACTCAGAGTGTATTGAGTAGGACCATTAGAGGTTGTTTCTTTTATACTGACTTTATAAATGAACAAAGACCTCAGTTATTATGGAAGTGTGTGCTCTTAATCCTTATATAATAACAAGCACATATGTTTGATATTTATTTCTTTAATTTATCAATGAGTGAGATTTAGTTCGATGAATCAATAAACTCGATAAGTTGGGAAATGGTATCACTTATAGTGTGTGTTGTTGATTATAGAAGGAAACTGTGTCCTAGAGATACTAGGTTGATAATGTCCTCAAGAGGAGCTCATAAAGATTGTCATGTTAAACCCTGCAGGTAGACTTAGTCCGACATGATAATAAGGTTGAGTGGTACTACTCTTGGACTTAGATATTAATTAAATGAGTTGTCAGTAACTCACTTAATTAGTGGACATTCGATATCTTAAACACAGGGAGACTAACACACTCATAATAAGAAGGAGCCTAAAAATGTAATTTGGGATTGGTGCGGTAGTTCAATGATAGTTCTCTAGTGGAATGAATTATCATTGATAAAATTAAGTTGTGTGTTCGGGGCGAACACGGGATGCTTAATTTTATCGGGAGACCAAAATCAATTCCTCCTCTCGGTCCCTATCGTAGCCTCTTATTTGTAGAGTTCTATACCCACCTATACCCACTTTCTATACCCACCAATAAGGGGCCGGCCAAGCTAGCTTGGGAACTATTGGGTGGCCGGCCCTAGCTTGGACCCATGCTAGTGGGGCCGGACAATAAAGTTAAAAAGAAATTTAATTTTAATTTTTATTATTATGTGGAAGATATAATTTAAAGAGAATTAAAATTAAAATATCTCTCTTGTAAAAGATCTACAAAAGATTAAAGAAAGAGATTAGATCTCTTTCCTTATTTGTAGATTGGAGAGATGTTTTATTTTCTCTTTAAAAATTATTCACATGTTGATAAAATTAAAATTATAGAAATTTCCTTTTATCAACCATGAAGAGATTTTAAAGAGAAATTTTATTTTTTAAAATTTCCGGAAATAAATTAGGAAGTTTTAATTATTGATTAAAACTTGTCCAATTTGTTCTCCAATGTTGTGGCCGGCCATTGAAGTTTGATTTGGAAAATTTATTTTATTTTTCTAAATTAAATCATGTCAAGGAAATTGAGGAAATTTTATTGTAATTAAATTTCCTAATTTGCCTAGGCCAAGGAATATAAAAGAAGGGGTGAGGGTGCCTTCATGAGACACAACATCTATTATTTCTCTCCCTCTTTTGTTCCTTGGTGTGGCCGGCCAACCTCTCCCTCTTTTGTTCCTTGGTGTGGCCGGCCAACCTCTCCCTCTCTTCCTCTTGTGGTGGCCGAATCTCCCTCTTCCATTGGAGCTCTTGTGGTGGCCGGATACTACTTGGAGAAGAAGAAGAATAAGGAGAGAAAGCTAGCATCTCTTGGAGCTTGGTTAGTATTTTGGTTTTCCTCCTTGGTGAAGTTTTTCCTTTGTGGCCGAACCTTGCTTGGAGGAGAAGAAGGTGGTTGGTGTTTTCTCATCTTGGTAGATCGTTGCCCACACAACGTCCGAGGTTAGAAGAGGAATACGGTAGAAGATCAAGAGGTCTTTCTAGAAGGTATAACTAGTAGTTTTTCCTTTTCCGCATCATGCTAGTTATTTATGGAAATAATACCAAATACAAGAGGCTTACGTTCTAGTATTTCGAATATGTTTTTCGATGTTGTGTTCTTTTGTTTCTTTCTTTTCCTTGTGATTTGATTGTTCTCTTTGGTTAACCTAAAGTTATTTTAGGAAATTAAATATTAGCTTTCTATTAAAGGTTTTGTCTAGTCGGTGGTGGTTGCTCCCATATCCAAGAAGGCCATGTGCCTCGCCACGTCAGTACTGGGAACCTTTTATGGAAATTAATATTTAATGGAATTAATAACTTAAGGAGACTTGGGTCGAACGTGTTAAGTTCCGCAGGAGATCCAAGTCAAAACCTAAAAGAACAAATAGATTAAGTTTTGGATCAAACGTGTTAAGTTCCGCAGGCGATCCAAAATTTAATTTAAAAGAACACATGGTAGCTAGGAAAAGGTTCAGATCTTTGTATAAAATTTTTGTACAGTGGAACCTATAGGTTTTCCGAGTAGCAACCAACAGTTGGTGCAACACCACCCGAGTTCGTGTTATATTTTTTTATATACTTCCCGCACTACTAATCCAGGACCAAGTCCTGGAATCTTCTTGTTATTTATTTGTTTATAGTTGATCTAAAATGGCCCTTCAAGAAGGCTACAGTACAGCTCGCCCCCCACTATTCACCGGAGACGACTTCGAGTACTGGAAGGGTCGGATGGAGGCATATCTCCATTCTCATTTTGAAGTCTGGATGATCGTCAAAACCGGACTCCAACTACCAATTGATAGCGTCGACAAGCCACTACCATACGAGGACTGGGACGCATCTCTGATTAAGAAGGTGGAAGCTAATGCCAAGGTGACCTACACTCTCCAGTGTGGCCTATCAAAGGAAGAACTTAACCGGGTCGGCCCCTTCAATAGTGCCAAGGAGCTGTGGGAGAAGCTCATTGAACTTCACGAAGGAACGTCCGACACCAAAGTACGTAAAAGAGACATAATCTTCAATAAATTATTTAATATCAAACTGCAGGAAGGTGAGACGGTTGCCCAACTCCACGCCCGAATTCAAGATCTGCTCAACGGTCTTCATGCAATTGGAAAGAAGGTAGATAACCGGGACATCAAAAGGTACTCCTTAAACGCCTTTCCGAGGAACACCTTGTGGGCATCCATGGTAGATGCCTACAAGATTTCTAGGGACCTATCTACTATTAAATTAGATGAACTTTTTGCAGAATTCAAACTTCATGAACAGATTAATGCACACCCGTCCGAGAAAGGGTTGGCTTTGGTTGCAGGAACAGGGAGAATGCGTGAATCAAAGATCAAGCGCAGAACCGAACCAGAGTCAGAAGAAGAACCAGATTCAGGCGATGCAGATGATGAACTAACAACTGAACTTGTCAATCTGGTAAAGAAATTGTACAAGAAGAAGAAGGGAGGACCTCAAGAAGGCAGTTCAGTCCAAGGAAGTTCAATCAAAGGTGAAGTTCGAGGTAACGTGCTACGGATGCAATCAGAAGGGGCGCATCAAGGCGAACTGCCCAAATCAGAAAGATCCGATGAAATCAAGGAAGAAAAAGGCCCTAAAGGCGACATGGGATGAATCTTCAGAAGAGGATACCGACGACGAGCTCGAACAAACGAGCCTTCTTGCACTGATGGCCCGGGACCAGATCGACGTGTCTGAGAGCGAGTCGGAAGCAGAATCGGAGAGAAGCCACGGATCTGCATCCGTTTCCGAAGGGCCCAATCCCTCTGTAAGTATCCCTCGCCTCAATAACTTAGTTAATTATTTATTACGAAAATTAGCTAAGTCGAATCTTAAAATTAAGTCACTTCTAAAGGAAGTAGTTGTCCTTAAAGAAGTGACTAACTTCAAATCTTTGACTGAACCAGTTCAGACTGGAAACTCAACTCAAGCCCAAAAACTTGAGGAAGAGAATTCCAACCTGAAAACTCAAGTCAAGCATTCGGAGAAAACACTAGAACGGTTTTCTTTAGGTTCCAAGAATCTTGACCTGATTCTTGGGACACAAAGAGCCGTTTACAATAGAATTGGTCTAGAATTTAAACCAAAAAGGAAATATAAATCCTATTTATCTCTTGTACAAAAAGCAAATAGAAAAACAGTCCAAGCATGGGTCCCCAAGTCCAAATTGATTAATCAAGTTGGACTTGGTCAATATCGGGTTCCGAAGGATCAAATACACTACCTCGATAGACCATATTGAGGCTATGATCCAGGGGGAGGAAAAAGAAAAATGATATTAATAAAACAAACATAATTCGAAATTAAATTAAATTCAAAATTCAAATTTCAAATTAAATTAAAAAATTTGAAATTAAATTAAAAATTAAAAATTAAAAATTCAAAATTCAAATTAAATTAAAAAAATTTAAATTTTGAAAATAAATTCAAATTTTAAATTAAATTTAAATTTTGAAAATAAATTCAAATTTTAAATTAAATTAAAAAAATTCGAAATTAAATTCAAAATTCAAATTAAAAATTCAAATTAAATTCAAAATTCAAATCCAAAATTCGAAATTGAATTAAAAATAAAAATAAAAATAGAAAGAGGAACCAGAATAGCTGGCACCCCCAACTAAACTATCCGACTGGGTAACCCAACTTAATTTTACCCGAAATGGGTAAACAAGAGTAGACTACCCGGCATATGAGATCTCAGAAAATTTAAAATAAATAGGGTTATTTGAGAAATAGCCTTATAGAATTTTTTCGGAAATTTTAAAAATTTTTTGGGAATTTTTCGGAGCTCGTATGAAGGGTTTTGAGGAGATCGATCGGCGGGTACATATTAAGCCTGTTTAGGATACCCATTTAAAAGAAGAAATGTTTTAATTATAAATTCCTTTTCTTTTAATTCTTTTCCCAAATCGCCGATCACCCGAACTCCTTCCCCTCTTCCTCCCCGATCCCCTCTTTCTCTGTTCTCTCCCTCTCTCGCGGATGAAGCAAAGCCGATGGACTTCCGGCGATCGTCGACCTCGACCCAGTGGAGCAGTCGCCGGACAGACTTCCGGCGATCGTCGATCTCGACCCAGGGGAGCAGTCGCCGGTACAGATCCGAACGTGGGTGACCTAATCCAACCTTAGGTGAGAGCATCGATCTCTTTCTCCTCTCGGTGTCGCCGTCGATGCCACAAATCCCGATCGCCTGCAAGCTCATCACAGGTAGAGATCTTCCTCTCAGTGTGCTTCGTCACCGTTAGGTTCTTTTGGTTATTGATGGCCGATCATCTTCTCCCTGTCTTTCTACATCGCCGGATTCCACTAGATTAGGGCTTGATTTTGGTTGTCTCCGGCCGATTGACCTTCGGTTCCTTCTTCTTGAGTTGTTCACAGAACGATCCGTGTCTCCTCAAATTGGATCAGATTGGATGATACCTTCTGGAGACAACCGATTGAGGTAAGCTTAGGTTGTTATTAGGTTGTTGCTTGATATTGTGTTGCCTACTTTTTGATCCCATCTTGAGCCGAACAGAATACTGGAATTCAACATGTTGCTGTTCTGTGGAGGTGTTCTTGATTAAAGGAAGCATCGGACTGTTGTGGATCAATGGATGAGGGTTGTGAGGTTCTGTGATCGTGAGGTGTATCCAGCAGAGAGGTTTTGTTTACTGTGAGGTTTTCTTAGCTCCAGCAGCAGCTCAGTTTGGTTCGGCAGCCACCCATACCTCAGTGTTCTTTATTCCAGCATCTTGTTCGGCTGTGAATCGAGGTAAGTGTAGGGATTTGATACGTGTTGTGGATAATGGATTGATTTAGATATGATTTGATTTCATGAACAGGTGTAGATTGGAATTAGGGTTATACTTAGTTGTTTATGTGTAGAATTAATTAGTTTAGAATTAGTCTAATGGAATGATTAGGGTTAAGGTAATTAACCCTAGTCAACCGTTGGATTTCTAATCTAATGGGAGATTAGGAATTAGATAACTAATCCTAATTGACCGTTAGATTTAATTATGTAGATTGAGGTTGTGTGATTAGGGTTTTGCCCTAATTTAGTTTTAGGGATTTTATTTAGCTATTCATTTGGATTTAGCTAAATAAAATATATATTGTGTGTTTGACACAGGACTCTGATTCAAGACAGACGTCTCGACCTTAGATTGCTTGATCGTACCATCTATTTGAGGCGGGTACCCTTTGACTTATCTTTTGATATTGTCTTATGATATGTATAGTTTATATATAATTACTAGTGGTAGATGGTAGATTTATTTCTTCCCTGGTCTTAGCTTAGTTGATACCTATCACATGCTTCTTTTGTTAATTGTTGTACTTTAGAATTGGATGATTTTTACCTGTTGCTATGCTCATGTATGTTATGGAGATGGATAGATACATTTAGTGTTATTTTCCACTGGATCAGTTGCTGTAGATACTTGTTATATGCGGTTGGATCTATGCTGCTTATATCATGGTTATAGTTATATGTGTTTACCTTTTTGGCACGCACATATATGGAGGAGGCTTTGTTCAGGTATGTAATATTGTAGCCGCATGCACCATATCGCATGATTGCATGCTGGGCGATTGACGACTCCATTATTATTGAGCTAGTCGGCCGGCTACATGGGCCTGCACACAGCGTGTCCACTCATGGGTAGTGGCACAGCACTAGGGTGTGTATGGTAGTTAGCTCTGTAGTGCTCCGCTGGTCCGCTCATGGGTAGTGCGACTGCAGCGTGGTAGCAGGCAGGGATCCCTCCCCGTCATCGCGTACCGGGAGTTGAGAGCATTGCGCTCCCTCACTATGTTTGAGGTAGGAGAATAGGTGTACTCCGACAGCATCCCGTCCACTCGGTCACTCTTCAGGGGCAGTGATGGCAGAGTGCACGGTGTCACAGCCCTACCCACTCGGTCTCACCATTGTGTGTGAGACGGCTGACTGGCTGACAGGGGTGACCATGTCATATTGCATCATATGCACGGATTGCATTCTTTATGATTGATGCATTTTGGTGAGTGCATATGATTGACATGCATACAGGATACATGTTTTTGTTCTGACTATTTTTATTTGTGTATGTTCACAATCAGTTGCACAAGCCTCGCAGGTGAGTACAGTTTATTTCAGTTATGCATTTTCCTATTATTCTTGCTATAGACTGTACTTTATGCCTATTGCTGGTTATTACAGTTTATTTCAGCTGTGCATATCTATTATACTGTTAGGAGATTGTATCGTAGATTGTACTGTTATGAAACTGTACTATAGATCCTATGGTTTAGGAGACTGTACCTTAGGATATTGCTAGTAGTTATATGTTGCTGTACATATCTATTGGATTACCTGTTGAGTTCTTCGAACTCACCCCGTTGTTACTATTTTTCAGGTTGAGGCCGTCAGGAGAGATTCCAGTCGCTAACCCTTTTATCGCGAGGATTTCCTGTTGTCGGGATCTATTTTGTTTTTGCAACTTATATACTTGTGATGTGGGTTTTGTATTGTGGACTTTATATCGAACACTTGGGTTTACTACTTTTGGTTTTCCGCTGCGGATATATTTTCATTACTTCGTGGATTTTGTCTTTCTTCGTTGTAGTGGAGTAGGATGTTTACATATATCTTCGAGGACTCTATATCGTTCTTTCTTTATATAACTGCGTGGATTGTTCATATTATATCTGTGTGGAAATGTTGAATATAACTGCGTGGATTGTTTACAATTTGTGTGTATTGTTCCGGCCGTGTGTGGCCGAGGTATAGATATATGTATTCTGGATTCATACTGTCACCCGTACAGGGGAGATACTGTCGAAATTTCTTCTGGCAGGGACTACCTGGGGCGTAACAATTTATTTAGTATCAGAGCGAGGTTCCGATTTCGGATTTTTGTGTCCTGGAGTTTGCGAGTGTATCTGGATTTTTGGGATTTTATCTGATACCAATTTATTTGGTATCAGAGCAAAGTTTTGCGATACCTACTTGTCGGGTTTCGGATTTACGATGCTTACTTTCGTGAGCATTTCTCGGTATTTTTGGATTTGTACGGATTTTCGTCGACTTACTGGTTTCGGAATTCTGAGGTATTTTGATGAGGTTTTATTGGATCTATTTGGGGGCTAAGCAGCGACAGGACATATCTAGACGGCAAATAGGTAAATGAGGTAATTTTTCAGTTCTTATACCTGTAATGATATCTGGGTAACATTTTGTTTTCAGATATGACACATACACGTGTTCCGGTACCGAGACGTGGTCATCCACGTAAGCGGCCTATAGATTCCTGTGAGTCAGAGTCTCCAGAGAGATCTGCTAGGGTCAAGCTTGTCCGTTAGGGACAGACTCGTCAGGGTATTATAGGCACGTCAGATTATAAGGTCCCGACGATTCCGACTTCAGAGGTACATACCTCAACTATACCACTAGTGGTATCACCTTTAGTATACCCGGTACCCTCCAATCGTGCCTACTACTGCGTACTTGAGGTACGAGACGGGGCAGAGATCTGGTGGGACATGTAGCGCTCGATTATAGGCGAGCAGTATATTACCTGGACGAGATTTAGGGAGGCATTCGAGAGTCAGTATTTTTCCCCCGGCGTATCAGATGACACGTCGGCAGGATTTCCTGAGTCTTCGATAGAATAACCGCTCAGTGATGGAGTATAATGCCGAATTTAATCGGTTGGTCAGATTCTGTCTTGAGTTAGTTGTCGAGGATAGATCTTGTATGCTTCAGTTGGTCCAAGGATTGGATGGGCATCTTCAGGTGAAGATTGCCGGTCTTGGTATTGCATCATATACAGAGGCACTGGATAGAGCTCTTATGATTGAGTCTGCTCAGAGAGTGAATGCAGACAAGAAGAGAAAGCTGACTAATCGGACTTCCGGACAAATCCAGTAGCCACAAGCTACCGGACAACAGCAGAGCAGTCGTACTTAGACGGGTCAGGGTACTTCTGGGTCATCTGGCCGACCCCAGAAGTCAGGATGATCTTCATCAGGACGTTCCCGGTCTTCTCAGCAGAACCAGAAACAGTCCGTCGGTGACCCTCACTGTACCCGATGTGGATCCCGAGATCACATCATCTCTGCATGCACCTTGGATAGTCAGTTTGCTATTATTGTAAACTGCCTGGGCACGTGAGCCGAGACTATTAGCTGAAGGCTCAGCATGTTGCTTCCGGGATTTCTATTCCGGGAGGACAGTTTAGTCTGGGACTCAGCGAGGAGGGCCGAGAGCCCAATCTTCGCATCGTCAGCAGAGGACAGCTCCTCCTGCAGCAGCTGCATATGGCATGCACGGTAAGGAGCATTCTGGTGTCCTTGTGGAGAACTCCACGGTATTCCACCTTAGGATTCTCCTGTACTATTCGTCAAGAAGAAGGATGGTACTCTGAGGTTGTGCATCGATTATAGGCAGCTGAATGCAGTGACTATCATAAATAAGTACCTCTTACCATGAATTGAGGATTTATTTGATCAGCTTAGAGATACATCAGTGTATTCTAAGATTGATCTGCGGTCTGGATATCATCAGCTGAGAGTTAGAGATTCTGATATTCAGAAGACAGCATTTCGCACTAGATACAGACATTACGAGTTGTTGGTAATGCCATTTGGGCTTACCAATGCTCCCGCAGTATTTATGGATCTGATGAACTGTATCTTTCTGGAGTACCTAGATCAGTTTGTTATTGTGTTTATCGATGATATATTGATCTATTCGTGTTCTGAGGAGGATCACGCACAACATCTTCGCATAGTCTTGGAGACTCTACGACGACATCATCTGTATGCGAAATTCAGTAAGTGTGCATTTTGGCTATCTTCAGTTGGTTTTCTGGGACACGTGGTGTCGAGCCAAGGTATTTCAGTAGATCCACAGAAGATCGAGGCTATCACCAGCTGGGAGCAGCCTAAGTCAGTCTAGGAGATTCATAGTTTCTTGGGTTTGGCTGGATATTACCGATAATTCGTTGAGGGTTTCTCCAGTATTGCTATGCCGTTGACACGTCTGACCAGGAAAGACGTGAAGTTCACGTGGTCAGAGGCTTGCGAGACCAGCTTCCAGGAGTTGAAGTGGAGATTAGTATCAGCACCAGTTTTGGTTTTACCTTCTGGTGATGACGGATTCGTACTTTACACAGACGCATCTCTTCAGGGCTTGGGCGCTATTTTGATGCAGCATGGTAGGGTAGTCTCCTATGCTTCTCGTCAGTTGAAGGAGTATGAGAAGAACTACCCAGTACATGATTTAGAGCTAGCCGCTATTATCTTTGCTTTGAAGATTTGGCGACATCATCTTTATGATATTACTTTTGAGATTCTTACTGATCATAAGAGTCTCAAATATATTTTCACACAGAAGGAACTCAATCTCCGACAGAGGAGATGGATGGAGTTCCTGAAGGACTATGATTGTACTATTAGCTACCATCCGGGTAAAGCTAATGTGGTTGCTGATGTACTTAGCAGGAAGTCCAGAGGGGCTTTAGCTTGTCACCGAGTTTTAGTCACGGACTTGATACAGGGATTCTCCGAGTTGGGCCTTGAGGAGCAGGGACGGACAGAGCAGGGTATTCTTGTTACCATGGTTGCTCAGTCGTCGATCAGGATGAGGATTTGAAAGGCCCAGGCCGGAGATCAGCATTTACAGTTCATTAGCAGCTAGATAGTTTTCGGACAGCAGACCGATTTTGCACGAGATGATGAGGGTATTGTTTATTTTCGAGGCAGATTATGTGTACTTCAGTCTCACCCTATCATGGAGGAGTTACTTCAGGAGGCTCATCGTTCTAGATTTGCTATCCACCCTGGTGGAACCCGTATATATCGTGATTTGAGACGTTCCTATTGGTGGAACGGTATGAAGAAAGACATCGCAGATTTTGTAGCTAGATGTCTTGTCTGTCAGCAGGTGAAAGCTGAGCACCAGAGACCTGCTGGAGTACTTCAGAGGATCCCTATTCCAGAGTGGAAGTGGGAGCATATTTACTATGGATTTTGTGGTAGGATTGCCTAGGACTCGACGAGGCCTTGATGCGATTTGGGTAATCGTTGACCGATTAACCAAATCCGCACACTTTTTAGCGATCCGGAAGACTGATTCTCTGGATCGATTAGCTGAGTTATATTGTCGAGAGGTTATCAGATTGCATGGAGTCCGTTGAGCATTATATCTGATAGAGACCCACGGTTCACGTCCCGATTCTGGCAGAGTCTGCAGCAGGCCTTGGGCACACAGCTTCATTTCAGTACGGCATTCCATCCGCAGACAGATGGGCAGTCAGAGCGGACCATTCAGACTTTGGAGGACTTGCTGAGGTCTTGTGTTGTGGACTTCGGGGGCAGCTGGGAGGACCACCTGCCATTAGTGGAGTTCGCCTATAACAACAGCTATCATTCGGCTATCCAGATGGCACCGTTTGAGGCGTTGTATGCTAGACCTTGTCGGACACCCACCCTTTGGGAGGAGGTCGGGGAGGTACAACTGTTAGGACCTCATAGAGCTCAGCAGGATGTAGAGTTAGTTCAAAATTAACTTAAAATTATTTTTTTCAAAATTAACTTAAAATTATTTTTCTAAAAATACTTTTCAAAATTAACTTAAAATTATTTTTTTTCAAAATTAACTTAAAATTATTTTTCTAAAAATACTTTTCAAAATTAACTTAAAATTATTTTTTTTCAAAATTAACTTAAAATGATTTTTTCAAAATTAACTTAATTTTTTTTTAAAATTAACTTAAAATTATTTTTCTAAAATTATTTTTCAAAATTACTTAAAATTATTTTCTCAAAATTATTTTTCAAATTTAATTAACCTAAAGTTAAACTTATATTTCAACCAATACAAAATCAACCACTTCACTTTCTTTTCATCAAATAGAGTCCAATTCAAACAATTTATGTGTAGGAACATAAAGAATTGGGTCAGTGGATGTTAGACAGTGGATGCTCCAGACACATGACTGGAGATAAATTAAAGTTCACAAATCTCAAACTAAAGAATTTAGGGTCTGTTGCATTCGGCAACGACGACAAACTTAAGGTAATCGGAAGAGGTAACATCGAACTTAGTTCCGATTTTATTATTCAAAAAGTTCTATTAGTCGAAAACTTCAATTTTAATCTTCTAAGTATAAGCCAATTATGTGATAGTGGATACTTAGTTACCTTTGACAAATCTAAATATTGAAAACCCTGAAATCACACTTAAGGGACTTAGGAAAAATAATATGTACTCAATTGATCTACCCACTTCCTCAATAAAGTGTTTTCTAACACAAGAAGAGGAGACTGAGTTGTGGCATAGAAGATTGGGTCACACTCACACTAGACTCATTTCAAAAATGAGTCAAAATGATCTAGTTAGAGGTTTGCCCAAATTAAAATTTATTGAAAACTCAATCTGTAATGCTTGTCAACAAGGAAAACAAACCAAGTCAACCCACAAATCAACTAATCTTGAAAGAACTAACTCTTTACTTGAGCTCCTTCACCTTGACTTATTTGATTCACATGGAGCCAAGTCACTAAGCAAGAACCAATATTGCTTAGTTATAATTGATGACTACTCTAGGTTTACCTAGGTAAAATTTCTAAAAACAAAAGATGAAACTTTTGAAGAATTTAGTAATTTTTGCAAGTTAACAGAAAATGAAAAAGATACTAAAATTAAACGAATAAGAAGTGATCATGGGGGAGAATTTGAAAATCATAGGTTTACCCAATTCTGTAAAATCAATGGGTATAAACATGAATACTCATGCCCTAGAACCCCTCAACAGAATGGTCTAGTGGAACGAAAAAATAGAACCCTACAAGAAGCCGCTAGAACCATGCTAAACGAATATAATCTAAACCATCAATTTTGGGCTGAAGTAATAAATACAGCAAACTATATTTAAAATAGAATTCTAATTAACAAACTTCATAATAAAACCCCATATGAAGTATATTATAATAAAATTCCCAACTTAAACCATTTAAAGGTATTTGGATGTAAAGTCCACATCTTAAACACTAAAGACTACTTAGGAAAATTTACACTCAAATCAAACCAAGGAATCTTTTTAGGGTACTCTACAACAAGTATGGCCTATAGAGTCTATAATCAAAATACCCTAAAAGTTGAAGAAACAACTAATGTAATATTTGATGAAGAAAATATTCTACCTAATATAGATCAAAATATTGACATTAACCCAAGAAACAGAGAAGATGATGAAATCGAACCTGAACCTATCGAATTTGAAGAACAAATCACTAACTCAAATGGTATACGACCAACAAGAACAAGCACAAATCACTCATATGATCAAATTTTGAGTGACCCAACTTTAGGAGTCAGAACTAGGTCAACTTATAGAAACCAGAGCCAAATAGCCTTGATTTCAAAAATCGAACCCAAAACCATAGAAGAAGCCCTACCATACCCAGATTGGACTCTAGCAATGCAAGAAGAATTGGCCCAATTTGAAAGAAATCAGGTCTGGGAATTAGTGCCTAAACCCGTTAATAAATCCATAATTGACACTAAATGGGTTTTTAGAAACAAATTAAATGATCAAGGTGAAATAGTTAGAAACAAAGCTAGGTTAGTAGCTAAAGGGTTTAGTCAAGTAGAGGTTAGTAGCTAAAGGGTTCAGTCAAGTAGAAGGGTTAGACTATGATGAGACCTATGCCGCTGTAGCAAGACTTGAATCCATTAGGATGTTGCTGGCCTATGCAGCACACAAGGGATTCAAGCTATTTCAAATGGATGTAAAATCCGCATTTTTAAACGTATTTATTAAAGAAGAAGTATATGTTGGTCAACCCCCAGGATTTGAGGACATAGAACAACCAAATTATGTTTTCAGACTAAAAAATGCCCTATACGGACTAAAACAAGCACCTAGGGCTTGGTATGAACGTCTATCCAATTATCTAACATCAAAATGATTTAACCAAGGTCAAATAGATCCAACCCTCTTTGTAAAAACCTTAGAAAATGATATTTTCATAGCCCAAATTTACATCGACGACATTATTTTCGGTTCAACAAACTCTAAATTTCTAAAAGAATTCACCAAACTAATGGAAAATGAATTTGAAATGAGTCTAGTAGGTGAACTTAATTTCTTCTTAGGTTTACAAATTAAGCAAACTAAAGATGGGATCTATATTTATCAAACTAAATATGCTAAAGAATTAATTAAAAAAATTTGGCATGGAGAACTCAAAAATAATTAATACACCAATGACTACTAATGCAACAATTAACTCAAACTTAGAAGGTAAACCAGTAAATTTGAAATACTATCGAAGTGCAATAGGAAGTCTACTGTACCAAACTGCGAGTCGACCAGACATTATTTTCGCAGTAGGTATGTGTGCACGATATCAATCTTGTGCAAAAGAGTCTCACTTAACCCTTGTCAAAAGAATCCTTAGATATGTTAAGGGAACCCTAAATGTAGGACTTTGGTACCCTAAATTTGGCACCCTTAACCTAACCGGCTACTCTGACTCAGACTATGCCGGGTGTAAGCTAGATAGAAAAAACACGAGTGGTAGTTGTCAATTTCTAGGACAATGCCTAGTAAGTTGGTCAAGTAGAAAGCAACACTGTGTTGCTTTATCTACCACTAAAGCTGAATATATAGCCTTAGGTGAATTCGCATCTCAGTTGCTATGGATGATGCATACTCTCAAAGACTATCAACTGGAATATCATAAAATAAAAATCTCAATTGACAATATAAGTTCAATAAATATAACAAAAAATCTAATTCACCACTCAAGGACGAAACATATAGAAGTGAAGCACCATTTTGTAAGGGATTACGTAGCCAAGGGTGATATTGTACTCAACTATGTTGAGTCAAAATCAAATCTAGCTGACATCTTTACAAAGCCCTTACCTGAACTTGAGTTCAGCTCACTTAGAAGACAAATAGGAATGTGTTGGGTAGAGTAGGTATTGAGTTTCAAATCAATTTCCTACCTTCATTCTTAAATGTTTTACTTGTTTTCAAAATAAAGTTTAAAATTCTAGGAAAATATTGGTTTTAAAATTCCAATTTTACTAGAGTTTCAAAAATTGGACTTAGTTTAGGCTCAACCCTAGAAATCTTGTTCCCCTAGATTTAAGCCAGAGCATCTCACAAACACCTAGGTATACCTTGCTTGTGTTTGAAAAACATAGAATGACGTGAGATGCATATGGTACAGCCTGGACTCAAGTATGCTTATATCTGTGCATCAAGATGAGTCTGGGCGTTAAATACTTTATTAACAGTAATCAAGTCAAGTCTTCCAGCACTAGTCAAATCTAACTGGATCTATAGACTTAACTTGACTAACCAAGTGAAAGTTGCTACCCTCTAGGCAATCAGCAAGTAACTAAAGGTTAGACAGTTGGTGAAGGAAAATGAAAATATTAAGATTAAGCATGCTAGTACTGTGGGCTCTGATACCTTATCAAAACAAATTAGATAATTTGAATGCTATTTAAACTTGACTCATGCTTGGACTTAAGGACCAACTGAATAAATAACCTAAATTAAATTTTTTAGCTACTCCCTTAACATCCTAAAAATTATCAAGTTCTTACTCCTATTTTTTCAATAAGTATTGTCTTATTCAAATTAAGCTAAGTACCTTTTTTTTACTTAAGCTATATTTTCAAAATTCACTGTTTGCAAAAGGTTTAGCTAAGTGATTCGTATAGCAACTTTCAAACTTTTTCAAACTTAGCCAACCGTGAATATTTTATAAATTCTTGCTAAAATATTTTCCTAAGTTACCTTTCAGATTCATTCTTTACTTAGCTAAAAGTATTAAAAATCATAGTTTTGCAAAGTTTAAACTCATTGATTTCAAAATATTTCTGCTAAGTAAAAAGAGACTTCAAATTTTTTCAAAAATTATTTGGCTCCAAAAATTCTTTATAATCTAGCTAAGTTTTTTTAACAGATTTTTAAAATTTAGCTAAGTATTTTTCAAAAAGCAACTAAGTTTCAAAAGTGGCTAAAGTCATCCTTCAAAGTCAACCATATATTAGCCTTTTAAACTTAGGTGAAAATTCCTTTTTATCCTTCGAAGTCAACATAGATTTTTTTCCCTTATTTTCAAAGGCTAATCTGTTTCAAAAAAAAATAAAAAGTGTTTAAAACTAGCTTATTTTTGATAAATGGCAAAGGGGGAGAGTAGGGGAAATTCAAAAAGTAAAAGAAATCTGATTCAAAAAGCCCTGTATTAAGGGGGAGCTTCACAAAGTTTAAGTGTTAGCTTAAGTTTTGCTTGTATTTGAACTTATATACTTAAGCTTGCTTAAATCTTTTATGCATTTGTTTTACTTAAGAAATCTGATTCAAAAAGCCCTGTATTAAGGGGGAGCTTCATAAAGTTTAAGTATTAGCTTAAGTTTTGCTTGTATTTGAACTTATATACTTAAGCTTGCTCACTTAAATCTTTTTTTTTTCATTTGTTTTACTTAACTTTGAATTTAGGTTGCCATAATAAAAAAGGGGTAGATTGTTAGTGCGGGAAGCATCCGACGATCGAAACTGAGTTTTGATAATAGCAAAGGATTCAAAGTTAAGGTGTGTGGTGATCTAACAGTCTGAATGAGATTGCAGGAAAGTCCTAAGTGCACTTAGGTAAAAGCCTTAACTGTGGTTAGGCAAGGTGAAAACCCTAGGGGGTGGTAACCCTAGGTCATAGGGGGTGGTAACCATATGCGGAAAGTCTTGGTGGGTCGAGTGCTTCAGGCAAAAGTCCTAGGGGGGGTAACCCTAGGTGGAAAGTCCTGGTGTCACGAACCAGGTGAAAGACTGTCAAATTTATTTATATACATTCCTGGTGCCGGGAAGCGGACGTCCTGGTGAAAGACTGTCCTGGTGCCGGGAAGCGGACGTCCAGCAGAAAGTCCGGAAGCATCGAGCACCGAGCAAAAGTCCAGTCGGTCTGGAGGACCGGACTAGCATCAGGTAAATCTCTTGAGTGGAGTAGGTGAGAATGCGTTCCCCGTAGAGGGAACAGTAGGACTTCAGGTCAACCTAGGGTTTCCGGTCGGAAATCTGAAGTCAGGCCCGGACAGTCGGGAGACTGTCAAATTTATTTATATTACTATCTTTTATGTTCTAACTCTGTTTTGCAGGAAACTAATATTTTTGTGCAGGGTTAGAATTGATCGGGATCGGTCGACCGAACCTTGGATTCGGTCGACCGAACCCCCAAGCTAGCAGATCAAGTTTCCAGAAGTTGGACCGGGCTCGACCAGGGATCGGTCGACCGGACCTTGGGATCGGTCGACCGAACCTGGGATAAGTGTTGACTGGATCAGGCCGAGGTGAGCGGGTCAGAGGAGACTTATCGGTCGACCGGACCTTGGGATCGGTCGACCGAACCCGAGGATAGAGCTTGACCAGATCGAAGCGGAGCGACGGATCGATGGATCAGATGCGGTGGAAATCATCTGATCAGTCGACCGAACATGAGGATCGGTCGACCGATCCGCTTCGGATCAAAGCTGATCCCGAGACTTGGGGATCTGGATCAGACTTGGAGAGGCTATAAAAGGAGGCTTAGGATGTAGCTTCGAAATAACAACAACTCTCAGAAAGAAGAACCTGTGCTCTTGTGTGCTGCTCCGTACGCTTCAACAAGGCTCTGCTGCTCCAACGACTTAAAGCTCCAAAGTTCCTTATTTACTGTTCGTTGGTATAATTTTTTCTTACTGCACTTAACTGTAATTAATCTTGTAATCATCGATTCTATAGTTGTTACCCACCGAAAGCGGTCAACGACCGCAGGCCTTCGAGTAGGAGTCGAGCTAGGCTTCGAACGAAGTAATTCGACTGTGTCTTCTGTGTGTGTTTGCATTTACTTTCCACTGCGTTTAGTTACTCGAACGATTTTCGAAAAACGTGAAAGAGTCACGAGCGCTATTCACCCCCCTCTAGCGCTTTCGATCTAACAAACACAACAAGACCTAACTTAACTTATTTGATCACATCAAAATAACCTTGGGGTACCAACAAAAGCTTCCAGTATATGGTTTGTCGTCCCAAAGTGCTGGTCAGACCTATAGGGCTAAGCTCCTCACTTTTCCTTGATCAGTCTCCTAGTATACAGTCAATCAATTACAAGGATGATCAGATTTCTTCTAGAAGACAATAGTGTTAGAGAATCATAACAACTTAGCAGAGAACAACGATCACTCATCAGGGAATATTCCGCTATCCTGGCATATGCACACAATGGAGTCTTCTTCTAATGGTGGTCATATCTCTATCTTCATTCGACATATTCTGACACCAGACATTCTCTGACATCTCATTATTACAGAGGTTATGAGAGTCAGCATAAAAAAGGAGAGTCCTTTCCGTAAGTCTAATAAGCTCACGCATACATGCTCACTTACGCTTGACTATGCGTGCACTCACGCATATATATTTACTGTTCTACTATTTATCTTCTTCTCCACTTTTCGTCATCATTCTGATTTGAATATCAGAGTACCTGCGTTAGGGACCCCCTTTCTAATTCTTGCTCTAACATTTTCATTTTCTCTCTCTTATGTGTGCTGAAAGGGGTGCTCGAGGCCATCTTCTTCCACCTCGGAGTTTTCTCACGGTTAACAACAGAGCCATCTACCCAGCATGGCATCCCCTCCATTTCAGACAAGATCAAATTTAGCATCGTCTATAGAAAGTTCGCCTGAATTTGAAATGCGGAGATGGATGAGACTGAACGATTCGCCACATTTACTTTATCGTAGGAAGATTTGGGACTGCTAATAAATGCTCGAGCGTAGAAGTTAGTGCAACAACAATAAGAAGCAGTCCGAGGCCTCTACAGCACAATTCAGCTACATCAACGATGGATCCTCCACCGAGTGAGGGACTTGAGTGGAGGAACCACTAGGTTCTAACCAATTCCTCCTCCTTTGGCTGGCTTCATGCAAGATCTAGCGCAGCCGATCAACCTGTCGCCCTCCCTGATCGCGTATCACTGAGTATTGTTCTGCACACTCTTTGACGATATAGCCCGAGTAGAAAGGCCACAAGGATCATCTTCTGGGAATGCATTTGCTAGGGACCCGTGAAGGGAAAAGGCTCAGGTCCCTAGTGGTTTGCCCAAACGGATAAACATGTCATTTTCCTATTAAATATTGGAGGACAAATTGCTGAACCACTTCCGACCCTTGACGATAGGAGAATATAGAGGGGCAACTGACCAAAATGACCACTTCCTCAAATTTGAAAATACAGCTATCCTTCATCAGTATATGGACAGAGTAAAATGTTGAGTGTTTCTTACCACTCTATTTGGCTCGGCACAGAGGTGATTTAATTAGCTCCCACCTGACTCCATCTGCTACTTCAATGATTTCTACAAGACATTCCTTCACCACTTCGTCAATAGTCGGCGATACCACAAAACTACACTAAGCCTCTTTTCCCTCAAGTAAGGGCCAAAGGAGGCACTAAGAGCGTACATCAAAAGATTCAACTGAATGGCCTTGGACGTTCCTTCGGCCATCCTAGGGATCCTAGTGAGTGTCTTCTCCCAAGGGTTTACCAACGGGGACTTCTTCCGATCCTTGATCAAGAAGCCCTCTAGAGACTTAGACCACTTACATGGAAGGACGACCAAGTATATCAACATGGAGGAGGCCAAGTCCACTTGGAAAAGGAAGTGGTATCGCTTTCTCTTTTCTCTACCCCTGACCATCGAGCCCCGCCCCCTCCTCTTCCACATAATGGACCCTGAGTAGGACCCCAACCACATTATCACGAGCAACGGCCTAACATCGTACAACACATGGAGGAAAAACAAGCACGATTCCCTAAATCCCCGATGGACTCCAAGGTTCTACATCTACCACTGTTCAAAAATACACAATACTCAAGACTGTTATCACTATAATCAAGAAAAATGTCAAGAGGTTAACCAAAAGTTTCGCTAATGCTTACCGTCTCCCAACCATCTGCATTACTAATGGTCGAATAGACCGCCCCAAAGAGACCACTGAGACGCCAAGCGACCTCGGTGAGCACCTCAACAGCAAGAGAACTGAACCTAGGCCCCCGCCCGAGTTGAACAAAAGTGTCCCCTGACACGGCAAGAAGAAAACCATATCAATACTTCTAGAGGTGATATAGGCATGATGTCGGTGGCCCGACTGATTGAGATTCCAATCGAACCCGCAAGTCACATGCTCGCCGACTAAAAATCCATGCAGTCAGATGTAGCCAAGAGCAAGAATAAGAGCCCAAAATCAGTTTTAGTCCTAAGGATTTGGAAGGGGTGAAAATGCCCCATGACAATGTGTTAATCATTAAGGTTACTATAGTCAATTATAACATACATCATACTTTTATTGATGCTGATAGCTCGATCAACATTATTTTCAAGAAGACATTCGAGCAGAAGCAAATAGAAAAGAGTGAGCTTCAGCCTATGATGATGGCTCTTTACAGGTTCATAGACAACAAAATTCAATGGCTCAGATAGATTAAGCTAGTCATATCCTTAGGGGAGGAACCCCTGATGAGGACACATAGATCGACCTTCATCATGGTGGGCACACCCTCAGCTTATAACATAATCATAGGTCGACCACCCTTAAATGAGTTTCGAGTGGTCATCTCAACCTTTTGTCAGAAAATCAAGATCCCCGTGGATGACCAGGTTGAGGAAGTAAAAGGAAATCAGGTAACACGTAAATGCTATGTTGATGTGGTCAAGACTAAGGCTCGTACAGCTCGGAAGAGCCAATGAATGGAGATTAACATCATTCATGAAGTGCTCTGACATTAATCTATGAAGAAAAGGAGGAGGTGCAGATTCAATTGGGTTGCTCGGAGGCCACCACTTAATAGCAGCCGACCTGGCCCCGGAACTCAAAGTAAATCTTGTCACATGCCTAATGTGCAATAATGATGTCTTTACCTGGACACCCAAGGACATCACAAATATATCACCAACAATTATGGAACATATGCTCCACGTCCGCCAAGATACCCAGCCAATCAAACAGAGGAAGTAAGATTTTGGAGTCGAGCAGAATAAAATCATCTGAGTAGAAGTGGACAAATATAGAAGTTGATTAAAATATTTTTTTAAATTATTGCTCCCTCATGCAGTAAAAGATTTTAAAAGATTTTTTTAAAATAATTTTTTTAAAGAATTTTAAAATAATGTTTTAAAAGTGTTTTTAAAATAATTTTTAAAAGATTTTTAAAAGAATTTTTAATTTGATGTAGTACGTTAACTAATTTTACTTTAATTTAATTTTAAATTTAATCCTTATTCATCTCATCCAGTCTAAGTTTTCAAACAATAAGACTCTATGATTTTGTGAGATGAGTTAAGTTAAATTTCAGAATTTGGTTTAACTTATGTTAGATTTAAGTTTAGCTTTGGGTTCAACAAACAAGTATTCTTTGGATTAACTTCTAGCTGTGATGAGTTACTTAGACATCATTAGAGTAACCACGCTTTCAAAATTTTTCAAATAGTCTCGTCCACTGAACTTAGTATAAAACTTTGGTCTAACCAGTTAGGATTAGTAAGGGATATTAGCTTCAGTTAGTTCCACTAAGCTAAATACACTAGGTCGAAGTCATATCTTCCTAGACATGCATAGGAAGATTTTCCTTAACCTACTATCATCCAAAACTTCATCAATACCATTCATCTAGTTAAACTTTTGTCCCTATTTAAACTAGTCCTAATTATCCACCCGGATTAGTTATTAATTTTGGAGGTGCCAACTAGTTTGGAGTCTCCCCCTGAATTATTGGATTTAGATTTTAGGTTTTGGGTATATGTTGATTTGCTTTATAGTTATAATATACTTGGTTATAGTATGGATTTAGATTATTTTTATTTTTATTTAATTTAGGTTTAATATTGCTTTGTTCGACTTTATTAAATTTAGGTTAGAGGGTTTAATTTTTTAGATTAAGGTTGAGTTATTTGATTTATTTGGTTTTAGATAGTGTATTTTATTTTTAGGTATGTAGAATTGATTAATTCCTATTTGCATGGTTAGGCATGCTTTCGAAACTTAGGCCTTGATTTATTTTTTATTTTGATTGACTAGAGATATAAAGGTTTTATTAGTTGAGCTGGAATTGTATCCGAGTTCGGACTATTGTAAACAGCTCTTTATGATCCAAGTATCATATCAAGATACTTAGATCTAGTTGTGAATTTTTCTACTAGTTATTTTAGTTCAACTACTTCGCTTTTCAATCTGGAATTATCCTCCTCAAGCTTTGTAACTTGAGTTGGGATTTCAGGTTGAATCGGCTCAGTTGTTGAGTTTGATTTTAGTTGTTTGTTAAGTATTTTATTTTCTAAACTTAGTTCACTTATTTGATTTTTAGACATAGTTAATTTCTTATGTAAGCATGCAATGATTTTAAAAAACTTTTTGCTTAAAATAGATTGTACCTCATCAAAACCTTTAGAAACGAGTGCAAACTCGTGGCTCGATTCGGGTTCGGACCCCTCTTTTGATTCAATTTCTAATTCTAGTCCATATGCCATCAATGCGAGGTAGTTAGTGTGCTTCAGTTCGTTGCTGCCCAATTCCTCCGCAGAGGATTCATCCCAAGTCGCGTTGAGGGCTTTCTTCTTCTTGAGATTCGGGCGGTCATTCTTGTAATACCCCTTCTTGTTGCATCCAAAGCATGTCACATTTGTCTTGTTGCTGTTGGAAGTAGTCTTGATCTTCTGCAAATCCCTTTTAGTGAAGTCTTTCTTTCTTCTAGTGAACATCTTCCTTACCAAGTTTGCTAGGTGTTCTTCATCATCTGAGTCTGAGTCAAACTCATCTTTTGGTTCTGGTCTAGGTCTAGATTTTTCTTTTGACAATCCTGCAATAAGAGCAATACCATTCTCGGGTTTAGCATTAGTCTGTTCGTACAACTCTAATTCATAGAAGTGTTCATCTAATTTTAATTTTTACAAATTCCTCGAGATTTTGTAGGCATCCACGATGGATGCCCATAGTGCATTTCGAGGAAATATGTTTAGAGCATACCTTATCAGATCTCAGTTCTCTATCTGATGGTCAATTGTGTGGAGCCTGTTGAGGATATCCTTTATCCTCACGTGCAACTAACTGATGGACTCTCCTTCTTGTATTCTGATATTAAATAATTTATTTAAGACCAAGTCCCTTTTTGTTACCTTTACATCGTTGGTTCCCTCATGTAGTTCTATGAGCTTGTCCCATAGCTCCTTTGTGTTCTTGTGTGGGCCGACGCGATTTAGTTCCTCCTTTATTAGTATACATTGGATTGTGTTGAGGGCATTGAAGTCGATCTAGGCCTTCTTCTTCATCTCCATATTCTAATTTTTCGGGTCCATTGGAATTCTGGTGTTGTGGTCGACTGACACCTTATATCCTTTGGTAACGTTGAGCCACTGGTCAAAGTCGGTCTTCAGGTACAGTTCCATCTGCTTCTTCCAATATGGGAAATCATCCCCGTTGAATAATGATGGATGAACGATACTATAACTTTCATTTTGGGTCATTATCATTGAAATATAGAGCTAAAGGGAGGTATCTAGACTTGGTCTTGAATTAGTAAAGTTTAAAGAGAGGAAAAAAATATCGAAGAACTCGAGTGGTGTTGCACCAACTTTGAGTAAAAACTAAACAAGAATGAATTATTTAAAGAGGTAAACTTTTATTAGTTAAAATAAAATATGAAACACTAAAATCTGAAAAGAACATAAAATAATTCCCCCTGGCTTGATCGGTGGTTGCACTAATTCAGAGTAGAACTTTGCTCTGATACCACTTGTTAGATCGAGTCGCACGTGAGAGGGGGGTGAATCATGTGGTTTTGAAAAACTTTTATTTTTGTTTTGAGATCAAAGTAAATGCAGCGGAAAAACACAAAAATTAAAAGCAAGTAAGAAGACAAAAACATATACGATCGGTTTTACTTGGTTTGGAGCCTTTGGCGACTCCTACGCCAAGATCCAGGTCCTACAGATCTATCGATGGGTAATTCACTAATATACCTCTTCCAATACCGCTAGAAGAGGGAATCGAGTATAAAGAAAGTCGGAACAAGTGCAACACACTACACTTGTCATTTTACAATAATTAAGTATAGAAATTAAAGTTACCAAACACTTTTTCAGAAACGGTCAGCTCATGCTCGGTGTTTGGGCAGCTTCTTAGTGGTAGACGGGCGTAGTAGCATCATAGCAGAGTTGCAGCAAGAAGCTGAAGCAATCGAAACCTTAATTGGACGCGTAAAAGCATGTATATGAGTTGTATATGATGACTTGGGCGAGCACTCCTTTTATTGAGCATGGAAGGCGCCTTCCAAAGCCTTGAAGACACCTTCAATGTGGCAAATTTGATCTCGAAGAGCTCAGACCTTATCATGATGAAGTTTGAATTTTATCCTACAGAAGGTGCCTTCCATAGCTTTGAAGGCACATTCCGTGAACAATACGAAGGCGCATTCCACTGCTTGAAGGCGCCTTGGGTACTATTCACCCGAGGCCTTTTGTGCTCCTTTTGTCCTGCAAAAAATGTTAGTCCAATAACCTACAAGACAAGTGTTAGCATAATAATAATGAATAGTAATTAAACCCTGCCTCACCGAGACTAGGATTTAGTCAAGGTCTCAGTTTAGGGATCCAAAATGGACATAAACTAGACTGACGCCTACTGTCCCTCAATCGGGACATGTCCTCACAGAGTTACTCTCCTCCAATAACTTACCTTCACTTAGCAACTTGCAATTGGTTGACTAACCTCTTGACCTACCAGACCTTCATGTCAGTTGTCAAGTCTGCAGACCCAACTAGACTTCTGTCAACTTTCAAGCCCCATAGACCCAACTGGACTTCCTGCCATATATCAAGTCGGCCCTTTGACCTATCTGAGCTTTGCACCAACTATCGGGTCCTGCGGATCTAGCTAGATTTCATCCTGATGTCAAGTCTGTTGGAGCAATCCCAATGGTCTGTGCGACCATGTGTTTTGGTGTTTGGGCAAAGGGTTTAAGTTAGGTTCACCCTTGTATTTGATATGTGTACTTGAGTTGTGCAGGACTGCAGGATACACATGTGACTTAGGTTGATGGCTTCGGGTCCAGTGAAGGATGGAGCATCCAAGGGACCATGGACAAGGCAGCGATGACAAGGGCCGAGGGAAGCGACTTCGAGGCATACGCGAAGGATGGCATTGGGTACGAGCCATGGGCTTGAATGCATCCGAGGGACGAGAGCCAAAGGAAGTAGGCATGAAGGCAAAAGGTCAAAGCTGCAAAGGAAGCGTCAAATGAGTCATAAGGGTGAGGGTACGAGTGCATGAGAGATTGTACTCGGAGTAAAATCCTAGTTTTAGGGTTTTACTGTAGCAGTACTGTAGCAGTCAACTGCATGTTTTAGCAGTCGACTGGTGCAGTCGACTGGGGCAGTCGACTGGCAGTGTGGAATCGAGCCGTTGGGATGTAACGGTCGAATTTCCATAGAGGGCAGTCGACTGCATGTTTTAGCAGTCGACTGGTAGGCGGGGTTTTCCAACCCGCGGCCTATATAACCATGGCTTGGAAGCTTGGTTATCCTTGACGAAATAGAGGTGGTTAATCTCTATTAGTAGTCTACCTGTGCCCTAGCGTCAAAGGAGCTCTTGTGAGGGTTGTGGTGAGGTTTCTCCACCCACAAGAAGGTTTGAGCTAGCCGGAAGTTTTTCCGGGGAGTAATCCACCGAAGGATCGGGATCGTCCACCTTACGGACAGCCGTGGAGTAGGAGCCCTAATCTCCAAACCACGTTAAACAACGTGTTAGCTTGGTTTGCATTTCTTATTCTTGTCTTAAGCTTTCTTTGTATTCATATTTGTAGTTAGTATTAGATTTCCGCTACGCATACTAACAATAGTGTAGAAAGCGAGTATTTGGGGGTGCCGTCTATCCAACCCCCCTTCAAGCCGGTCGTCCGATCCCCAACAAAGTCCTCTAGACCTATCAAATCTTGCACACTTGGTAAAGAAATTAGATCACATAATACATTTAACTTTAACCTATTTATCATACATCAAAACCTAATTATCAGTGCAACCTACACCAACACAGACATTCTTTGACGCCTGATTATTGCAAAGATTATGAGAGTCAGAATAAAAAAGGAGGTACTCTTCATTGGTTAGGTATGCTCATGCATACACGCTCACTTACACTTTACTATACGCACACTCATGCACACGCATTTATTGTTCTACTGTTTATCTTCTTCCTCACTTTTTGTCATCGTTCTGACTTGAGCGTCGGAATATTTGCGCTAGGCACCCCCTCCTGCTCTAACATTTCCAACAGAGCCATCTATCCAGCGTGTCATCCCCCCCTCCCCGGTCCCTATTTCAAACATGATCATTAGACATCTAAAGATCGAGTCTAAATTTTAGCGAATTAACGAATGAATTTCCTGTAATGGATGGTTGACCTAAAAATGTGGACTAATGGACCACTCGTTGTTAGCGCTTCTCGATTTACTCTGCTAGCTGGTAGAAACCTCCATAAGACAGAGTCAATCACCCTCAAAATTAGTTAGTGTAAGATTACATTTGAAATTAATTGGTATAAGCTGAATAGGCGCCTCTCCGCGTGAGAGATGTCCATGTGCGTCGTCCACACGCGTTGTGCATTGTAAAAATCCCATGTGTGTGTGTGTGTGTATATATATATATATATACACCTGCACAACCGTAGGTAACATCCCATGTGGATCATTTGACACGGGCAAAATTGATTCTTTTATTCGCCTCTGTTGTCTGCATGTAATTCTCTTCTTTCTCCTATATGCAAGTCTCTCTCCTTGCATGTAAAATAGTGTTATTTTTTTCAAAACAACACCAACGTGAAAAACAGTATCACAAGGTGTTGTTTTGAAAAAATAGCACCGCGGGATACTGTTTAAAAAAAACATCGCACGAGGTAAACCAAAATCGTACCATGCTTTTTTTAAAAAAAAAAAACCACACAATACTGTTTTTTTAAACCAGCACTATGCGGTACTATTTTTTTTTCAAAACAAGACCACATTTTTTTCAAAATAGCATCACATTTTTTTCAAACCAGTACCGCACGGTGCTATTTTCACCACGTTTGTGTTGTTTTTTTTAAAATAACATCAACATGATGCTGATTTGAAAAATATAATACCACATTAAAAAAAAAAAGAAGCACCAACATATATTATCTTTAAAAGAACAACATCAATACTATTTTTTTTCAAAATATTACCATAGCAAAATAGCATCGAGTTATTTTTTTTCAAAATAGTACTAGAAAATAACATCGTGTGATGCTCTTTTGAAATTTGCATCAACGTTGTACTATTTTTGTGCTGTTTAAAAAAAACAATATCAACATAGTACTTTTTAAAAAAATAATAATAATAATTTAATGTTTTTTTAAAAAAATGTGGTGTTTTTTTTTTCAAAATAGCATCAAGCAGTACTAGGTTTTAAAAAAAAAATAGCACCATATTAGTACTGTTGTTTGAAAAAATAGCACCAAACAATATGATGTTAGTGCTATTTTTTTTAAAATAGTATCGTGTGGTGCTTATATTTTTAAAACAGTACCATTTTATATATAGGAGAGAGATTTATATCCAAGGAAAAAAAATTACATGCAACTGAGGGAAGAAAATAAAAAAAAAACTAATTTTAATCGCGTCACCAAGAGGAACAAAGCTCACGTGCCGGACTTGCGGCATCAACCCCCGCAGAGCACTTTGCTGCATGAGCAAGCAGAGTACCATAGCGTCTGACCAGCTTTTTATTATTGGCACACTTGCATCGACCACTCACTGCTTACTTTTGGGGGCGGCGAGCCTGGCGTCCCCGCAAGCGAAGGGAACGATCTCAAGCATCAACTGGGACCCTCGCACGGATATAGAAGCCGTCGGACGAGATCGAACGGCCTTCCGCTACTCTGCTCGGCGTTTATGGGTCCTCACTCTTCACCTTAACACAATCGGTGGGCCCCACACGGATGCCACCTAGTGAAAACGATCCACGTGGTCTGTTAAAGGTGGGTATTAACGGGATCAATTGTTTAGACGATTGCAATTATGCCTCACACTATAAGTAGGAGATGGAGGAAGGCAAACTCAAGCTCCCTTTCTTCTCGTAAGCGGTTTCTCTTACCCTGGTGCAGATTACATTTCTAATGTAGGGTTTTCTTGGTTTTGCCTACGGGTTGCGGAGATCTGGGGGGCTGGGAGGGTAGCTGATGCTTCTCTGTTTGCGTCACCAGGTATCATTTCTTGTACTCCTTTCTGGGGAGATCATTTTTTTTTTTGTTGTCATTTTCATTGTTTGGGGTCGGATCTTTATTGGTCGTTTCATAATCTGTCTTGGCGGCAGAGTTCTTCGCTGCGTCAATTTTTTTCTTTTTAGTCTCATTTAAATCTATGTACATCCATTCATTTTCCCCAAAATTTTCTCAAGTTATCTGAGAGAGCATTATTTTGTTTTATAGATGGATTGTCGGCAGTAGACTAGGTTTTACTGTTAGCAAAACCCGATTTAGGTTTTTTTTTTTCCTTTCATTTTTCTTTCTTTCTTTCTTTCTTTTTTATTTTTGAAAAGATAGCTATGAAAAATTTAAGCGCATTCGTGGGTTAGGGGTGTTGATCTTTTCATGTTCGGATTCATTTTCTCTGGAAGAGGGTTTCCAATTCGTTTCTTTTATCTTCATCCGACTTGATCTGCGAGAAGTTGACAGTGATACCAGTACTATAAATTAAGATTTATGACTAGTTTTTATGTTTTTAAATACTATTATTATCAGCGTAGTTTGTTCCCTTTTTACAATGACACGGTATGTTATATATAATATCGAGTTGTTGGCTTATCATATTGTTTGTGTCGTCACCATGGTAAGGGAACTTAACGGGTCAAAATGGCTGCAAAGTTGATGTTTAAATTCTCTGATTTTGTTTCATATCTGTGCAAATAGGATAAGAATTGGAATCTAAGCAAATGCTCATCTACTAAATGTTTTCATGCAATATATCATGTACTAAATCTTATCGATGTGATAACACAAATTTCTCTACGAATCTTTGGGAATGATAAACACAGCTACCCATTTTCCTTATTTTCCTTCAAGCACTGTTCTCTTCTCCATTGACCCTTGGCATTAAGGTTTCATGATGATTGAAATGGGGCTCTTGTGAACCTGAACACCATTGCATTAACGCTGCCCATCCTAATTAAAAAAACACCTGTACTTATCTGGAAATATTTTGTTTATGGATAGTACTTATTTAAAGATGGTTTGGCATTGAACCGTTTTTTATGACCCTCATAATCTTATAACTGAATGTATGAAATCATAACTTATGATGAATTTGGTTCAACATGAAAAATTAGGTGCCAACTAATTAGCCCGTTTGTTACATTTGCTCAATTTCTATCTTCAAATTACTAAATTGTGAATCAAAATAGTTTTAATCATGAAGGTGGCCTCTGCTCTTGGTGTGGTGAAATCACTCTTCTCATGATCTTGCCTATGGGCTGTAATGGAACAGGGTCTCGAAAATAAATAATTGAAATAGCATGGTCACTCACTATAAGGAAATCGTGGGTTCTATATGAAGATCAAGTTGCTGGTGTATGTGGAGTGCCTAGGAAGTCATCCTCCACTGGCATGTGATTATCCCTGTTTAATTTTAACAGATAGCTCTACAATAATTACCTTTTATCTGATCTGAGAAATATAAATGAAAATAGAAATAATTGTTGTGCTGAACTAATACATATAAGCTCAAGCTGCATAAATTCTGCCTTTTTGACAATTATTGTGTTCCTTGTGTTATGCCCTTTTGACAATTATTGTGTTCCTTGTTTTTCTTTGATTTGCATATTTAATCCTTATTTTTATTGGATAAGTTTCTTACATGTTGCTCATATGGTTTTGATTGTTTTTGCTACATGTTAGGATGAGAATGTAACCATTATTGTTGCTAGTCCATTGCATATTTCAGTTTCTCATAATGACTCCAACTCTGGAAGTTAAGACTAAGCCTGCTGACTCGAAACTTTCTCATCCACCTCTCAATGAAAGAATACTTTCATCAATGACTAGAAGATTTATTGCTGCGCATCCTTGGCATGATCTTGAAATTGGTATTGCACATTTCCCTTAGTAGTTTCATAGACTAGCTTATTTCATGTCTATCGATTCTTTCTAATTCCCATGTTTACCGGATGCAGGTCCGGGTGCCCCTACAGTTTTCAACTGTGTAAGAATCTATTCTTCTCACAAAGAATTCTGGATTGTCATTGAAATGTTAAAAAAAAAAAAGGCATAGCAACTTCTATTTGTTGGGAATGAAAGATTGCATATGAAAGATTGCATATGACCTAGCTAACATGTCAACTTCTGTTCCTTTTTTTGACCAATTTGTAATTGCTAATTACTATTTCCATTTTTCTTAGACAATTTATAATACCTGAATACTACTTGACCATATAGAATATGTAATTTTCAAGATTATTATGATGTGGACAGAAACATACTTGTATATGTATTTAACTAGAGCCATAAAAAAAAACTTGAAGATGGAAAAACTCTTTGCAGGTGGTGGAAATAGGAAAGGGAAGCAAAGTGAAATATGAATTAGACAAGAAAACTGGGCTGATAAAGGTACCCTACGGCCACTTAATTCTCTCCTAATTTCTATGGTCGGCATAAGTTCATAAATGTTTCATTGCTATAGGTGGACCGTGTGCTTTATTCTTCGGTGGTGTATCCTCACAATTATGGGTTCATCCCACGCACTCTTTGTGAAGATAGTGATCCTATGGATGTCTTGGTCATCATGCAGGTTTACTACTAAAAAGATTCCTATAATGCATTTATATACATCTGCCTTTATGTATTCAAGGTGCATATTAATAAATGCCATATGAGTGATCCTTAAGATTTAATACTTAAAAGCGTGAAATCAATCCTTGATATAACTCAACTCAGTTTGCAGATTCTAGCACTTTTGTTCAATTACTTTGCTTTGCACTATTTCCTGATTTTTATTCTGTATAGTTATTTTAGTTGTAGCAAAAGGTGATTATGCTCACCCCAAGTGCCCCTCACTTATGTGAAGAGAGGTAAATCACAGGGTTAGCTTATAGCCGACTGCCAAGTTTGTTAGGGGGTAAGAGGGGTTTTTTTTCCGAGGGCATGCGTTCGTCAGGAACTGATCCCATGCCCCATTGTATCAAGTCTGTGTATGGTTATTTTAGTGAAACCATGTAAAGTTGCTTACACTGTTTAAGCAGGAACCAGTACTCCCAGGGTGTTTTCTTCGAGCTAAGGCAATAGGTCTGATGCCCATGATCGATCAGGTTTATGCCTAAAAAGTTGGATTCTTTTATTTTATAATTTCAAAGAGTTTCTTGTAGCTGGATAGCCTGCAATGTTTGTTTAACAATTGATGATTGTGTTTTATGTTGTCCGGAAAAGGGTGAGAAAGATGACAAGATTATTGCTGTCTGTGCTGATGATCCTGAGTATAAACATTACAATGATATCAAGGAGCTTCCACCTCATCGTTTAGCTGAGATTAGACGTTTCTTCGAAGATTGTATCCTCTTATGTTTGCCTAATCAATAGGAGTTGATGAAAACACACCTAATCAAGGTTGGGTCTCTTTAACAATAGGATATCAGATAAGAAAAACGAAAACAAGGAAGTAGCTGTGAATGACTTCCTAGATGCGTCTGCAGCGAGCAAGGCAATACAACGTTCCATGTAAGAATTATCCAGTTTGTCAAACTTTGTTTCCTTTGGTTTTTTCTAAACATTTGTCAAAAAAGAAGGTATTTTTATTTCAAAATGTAGAGAAAGTAGGATTTGTTTCTTAAATCAAACTACATACACCAGAAGACAACTTATATTAACCGGATTAGGCGCTGCATATGTCACTGTAAATCTGCTAAAAAAATCACTGCACTGTCAAAGTCACTACTGAAAATAAAACCTTTGAAACAAATTTCAGCTTTGAAATTCGTTGAATTTTGCAAGCCAGTTTTCAGAATAGTACTTCATTTTTCTTAAAAACTTATTTGAGCACGAATGGATTTGATGTATTTTGTCATCTGCAAAGACAGATTGATCTCCTCTACAATTGTCCTTTGTGCTTGCAGGGATCTCTATGCTACATACATTGTGGAAAGCCTGAGGAGGTAAGGCTCATCCTGATGAATACTGATACTGAGTAATTGTTCATTTTAGCCGAACTACACAACATATCTTGCTGCTGCTGCTTTTACATGGTGATCATATTTTATATGTATAAGCATACAGTTCGTTTAGGTGTTGAATGGTTTTCTTAAGAGTAAGCAGTCTTCCTTAAATGAATATTATATTTGTTGTCGTACGGTTGTATGAACGGTATTTACTAGATTTCAAGCATATTGAATTGCTCTTCGATTCAGTGTTGGATACTTGCACTTTTTAGTACACTTGTAATTGCACTTGTTATGATTATTCTGATCCAGCTAAATGGCTCGGTTCAAGTTTTTGGACTGAATATAATCTAGTTGTGAATTAAGATTCAGTACTTTCGAGTTGATAGGTTGTCCAATATAATCTAATACTGAATTAAAATTCTCCGAACGACACCCATTACTGGTTATTTCCTTCTTTGATCGGTGATGAGAATGGTGAACGGGTCTGGTTATCGGCATTAATTCCGGTGGCATGACCGGGTGGAGATCATCGCCAACGACCAGGGCAATTGTAAGTCTGCAACACCCTGTTTTGCTTTGCCTTCACTGACACTGAGGGCCTCATCGGAGACGTTGCAAAGAACCAAGTCGCCATGCGAGTGTTTTTTTTTTCTTTATTAGTTCTTCGAACGGATGTGGAAGTTGTCCTTTATCAACTAGGCTTTACGCATAGGCTATTAAGGCTTATGCTTAGGTCCTAATTTGGGGTTTATTATTTTTAATATATAAAATATATTTTTATGTATATTTTCTTAAGAAAATGGAAAAGAATAGGGCATACAATTTTTGCATGATTTCATTCTAGTCAAATTTTGGATTTTACAAAGAACTCGTAGTTTCAACGGACAGAGCTGTAAATGGGCTCGTTTTATAACATTTTAAATTTATTTTTAATTATATATGTTAATGTATAAGATCTAATTTATTATTCTTTAATATCTCTAACCATAGCTGTCTCGTGTTATGTTTCTCTTTCATTGGTATGTTTTCTTCTCTAAACAGTAAAAACATGAATAAAATTTTTTTTTTGCTTGATACAATATAAAATAAAAACGCTATTTTTCTTTTTAAAATTGTCTTTTGTTATTATTTTTTTTTTAACTCTCCCTTTTGTGTTTATTTTGCTAGTTGAGATTAGGAAAAAAAATTATACCTAAAGTTAGTTTAGTTTGTGTTACTATACTTCTTGCTTGATTAAGTTTAAATATTGATGCATTCGTTCGTATGATCAAAATAGAATATTTTATTATTTTTAGTAATAGTGAGTTAGATATCTTTACCATTTCACTTCATTAAATTTAGTTTTTATTTAAATATATTTACAATCATAAATTTTTTATTTTTTTTTTATCATTTACATTTGTTTTAATTTAGATGACGGAAAATATGATTTATTTATTTTTTATCTTGGGCTTACAAAGGAAATCATTTAGTTTTTAATAAATAATAATGATATAATTTTTTTTATTGAGTTTTGTCATTTTGTGTGTATATTTTTTATATTTTTCATGATGAATTGAGGACGAGAGTATAGTTCATTTTATTATTGTCCCATTTTATTATTTTTATTTTCTCATTTTTTTATTTTTTTAATAGTTCTTCCCACCTTTGATGTGAATAATTAAACATATTTTTATTATTTTATTCTAATAATTTTACAATTTTATCAATTGAAAAATATTTATTATTAAAATTTAAATATAAAAATTTAATTGATAATTTTATTTCTTAAAAATCATAAAATTAAATTTTATATAAAACTTTATTTTTTAAATTAATATTTTTTTAATCTAGCGTTGTTGTCCGTCAGATTTTCCGTCAAAAACCTGAATAAAAAAATAGTGAGGATTTTTTTTTAAATAATGTTAAAAGCCAGTAAATTATCTAACTATGTAAAAAAAAATTTGAAATACCTAAATCATGTACTCTAGTTTTAAAATTATCAAACCACGTACTCAATACCCATTTTGTCTCTCCGCTCATTCGTCGAATCAATCGCTATAGTATAGCGATCAATTTAGAAAAAAGTTTTAAAAACATTAAAAAAAATCCTATGATAAAAAATTTTTTACTTTCAATATACTGCATCGAATTGATGTTTGAGGATATGGATATAATCAGGAGAATTAGACGAACACATATTACTTGGTTCCATATTATTCTGAACTCTCTGGGTCCATTAGTTGGTTTCGATCAAAATTGATTAATGGACCTAGAGAATTCGGAATGACATAAAATCAAATTCTATGTGTTTATCTTGTTTTCCTAATTATATCTATGTTTTCAAATATTAATTTGACATATATTTTTAATGCTACATTGTAGCAATCAATTAAAATATTTTTTAATAATTAAAAATTTTGATTCATTTTTAAAAAATTACTACTTTCAATTTAGTGTATTAAATTGATATTTGAAGACATAAATATAATTAGAAGAACTAGATGAACACATATAATTTAGTTGCATATCATTCCGAGTTCTTTTGGTTCATCGATCGATTTTGACTAAAATCGACTGATGGACCTAGAGAGTGGAATAATATGGAACCAAATCCAATGTGTTTGTCAATTTTTCCTGATTATATCAATGTATTCAAACATCAATTTGACTCACAATATCGAGACAATGATTTTTAAATTATAAAATATTTTTTAACCATTTTAAAAAAATTATATTAAATCAATTGCTACACGATAGTAATCAATTTGACAAATAAGCTAGGAGGTAAAATATGTGAACAAAGTAAAAAATACAAATAGAGTGTAAAAGACAACACAAAATGAAGGAGAAAGAGGTAGCCGCAAAAGAGGCTAGCAAATTATATTACCAAGAAACTTAGGTTTACAAAAAAAAAAGAAAATATAAATAGATAATAAAATAATAATAAAAGACTAATCTACCTTTATATAATAATAATTTATCATATACTAATATCTCCCTCAAACTCACGATGTACTAATAGAAAGTATTGAGAGTTTGTTAACCAGAAATTGAAACTGTGCAGTAGAATGTCCCTTAGTGAGTAAGTCTGGAATTTCCATGGAAGATGAGACAAATGGCAAAGTGATGGTATCATTCTGATAGTGATGGCGAGTGAAATGAAAATCAATCTCGATATGTTTGGTGCGCTCATGAAAGACAGAATTACGAGTAATTTGAATGACACTGGAGTTGTCACAATGCATAGGGGTAGGGTTCAAGAGAAAAACACTCATATCAGTAAGTAGCCAATGTAACCAAACGATTTCAGCAGTAGTAGAGGTCACAACACGATATTCTACTTCGGTAGAAGAACGAGAGACAACATTGTTGGAGCAATCCCGATGGCCCGTGCGACCATGTGTTTTGGTATTTGGGCAAAGGGTTTAAGCTAGGTTCACCCTTGTATTTGATATGTATATGTGAGTGTGCAAGTTTGCAGGATACACATATGACTCAGCTAGATGGCTTCGGGTTCGGTGAAGGATCGAGCATTCGAGGGGTTGTGGACAAGGCAACAAGGACAAGGGTCGAGGGAAGCAATTTTGAGGCATGTGCGAAGGATGACATTGGAGACGAGTCGTGGGCTTGATTATTTTTGAGGGACGAGAGCCAAAGGAAGTAAGCTTGAAGGCAAGAGGTCAAGGCTGCAACGAAGAGTCAAGTGAGTCGTAAGGGTGAGGGTCCAAGTGTTGAGAGACTGTATTCGGGGTACCAGTCGACTGATGGAAATGGAAGTCGACTGGTACAGTCGACTGGGAGTGAACAGAATACTTTTGTTCATTCGGCCAGTGTGGAGCAATCGACTAGTACTTTCACCAATCAACTGATATCGAGCCGTTGGGATATAACGGTCAAATCTCCAAGAAGACAGTCGACTGCACTTTCACCAGTCAACTGTTAGGCGGGGTTTTCCAACTCGTGACCTATATAACCAAGGCTTAGGAGTTTGGTTAAGATTGACGAAATAGAGGTGATTAACCCCTATTAGTAGTCTACCTTGAAGTTGTGATTGGTGTGTAGCGTATTGATCAAGGTTGTGCGAGGTTTACTCCATCAAGAAGGAATTCGTGCTAGCCGAAGTTCCAAGGCTTGATCCACCAAAGGATCATAGGGATCACCCACCTTACGGACAACCGTGGAGTAAGAGCAAGTTATCTTCGAACCACGTAAATGGGCGTGTTAGCGGTTTGCTTGTTTTTACCTTTCTTATTTATATTTCTTTGTATTTCAGTTGCGCAAGCTAACCATTATAAAAAGCAATCAATTTGGGGGCACTGACTATTCAGCCCCCCCTTCTAGCTGGCTATACAAGATTACCTACAAGTGGTATCAGAGTAAGGACGCTCTCCTTCGAATTAATCACCAAGGAAGCAAGAAGATGGCTGACTTGATAGCACTTCCAAAGTTTGAAGGAGGAGACTTATGGGGCATCACGTATTGGATGATGAAGATAGAAGTCTTCTTCAATACAGATTGGGACACCATGATGGTGGTCAAGGAGCCATTGGAAGTCCAAGAGACAAGAAAGAAAAGAGACTCCGACCACGTTATTGGACGGAGGAGCAAACCTCATGATCAAAGGTAAATGATAAGATAATATCTATTTTGATTGATATTTTTCCTAATGTTGTGATGAGCCATGTAGGTGAATACGAGAATACCCCCGATTTATGGAGCAAGATAAAGAAGGTTCCTTGGGAAGAACCTATGCCTACATAAGAATAAGAGGAAGAAAAATTCAAAGAAAGGGATGAGGTGGCTCAAGTAGAGGAGGAACAACCGGAAGGTGACGAGCGTTGAACTTCCGAGGAGGAGAAGGAGGATGAGGAAGCATCATCAACATCCTCAAGGGTTGAAGAAGAATCCAAGACCGATGAAGAAGAGGTCTTGGAGGTCAAACTAGTGAGCACCTCCACTGAAGCAAAGCCAAAGGACCACATTGTGTGCTTCATGTGCAATGAGAAGGGACACTACAAGAGTAGATGTTCATTGGGTAAGAAGAAGGTAAATCCTAAACTCATTCAAGTTAATTTAAACACTAACAAGGGTTGTAGGAATAAAGAAACCCAAGGAAGGAGATTGTGCATCATATGCTTCACGTGTGGAGAGAAGGATCACTACCACACCAAATGCCCCAAGAAGCAAGAGATCAAGAAGCTTGTGCATCTAAATATATGGGAGAAGCAGAGGAGTTCAAGTCGAGAGTGAGCTTCAAAGGTAAGAGAGGTATATCCTAACTTGAATTATAATTTAAATGTTTATTCTCCCATGCATGCTAGAAATAATTTTCAGTATTTACTCATGTAAAATTTCGGATTTAAATATCATGATAGAAATAAGGTAAATGTAGATCATAACCCTAGGAGATCTATGCATGATAAACCTAGAAACGGTAGACCTAAGGAAAATCAATGCATTAATCTCAAGAAGGGGAGACACATGCCTAGAATGGGTAAATCTAGGAATGCCCAAAGTGGACATGTTGATTCTAGGGTTAGGAACCTAGAAAGGGAGAATCAAACTTTAAAGGAAAAGTTTGATCAATTGAAGAAAACCCTAGATAGATTCAATATTGGATCTAGAGGGTTAAGTATGGTGTTGGGTAGTCAAAGACCCAACAATGATAGATCGAGTTTGGGATATCGATCTAGTGTCTCCAAGACTAAGAGAAAGTCTTATGCCAGGTTTGCATATGATTATAACAAGGAGAAGTCAATAAATGGAAAGGGAAAGTCATTTAAAGGTAAGGAGAAGTCAACCAAGGACAAGGTGCCCAAGGTTAAGAATGTGAGGTTTGTAGGCCAAGTGTCACCGGAGGTGCACCGATGTGGCCTAGCAATTGTAGATGAGTCACCTAGGGAGGTGGCTAAGGTTAAAAGTTCTAGGGGGAGCTCTAAGAGTTAATTTGAGACCCATGGCAAATGGATCTAAAGTGGATTTTACTTGGGAGTCTAGAAGAGCCATGGAATGTGCTAAAGAGTTTTGGAGACGAACTTGAGTCTCAACCTTAAGGAATTGTCACAATTGGGTTGTGTTTTATGCAAGAAAATATGAGATTGGGATTATATTGCATGATAATTAGTTTTGAATGTATAGATGTCATATAAACCAATGCTAGGGATGCATTATAGTTTAGTATGAACAAATACATCAAGAGGAAGCCAAAATTAGAACTTTAGGTCAAGGTTCAATTGAACCATTTAGCTAGTTTTGGATTTTGTGTTAATCTTGGGATTGGTGATAGATATATTTTTAAATATATTTTTCCTAAGTAGACATGGCAGACCTCTCCATAAAATTTGGAGATTTTTGGATGTCTGTGAAATTTCTGATGTATTTTTGAAACTCGATTCAAAATGTTGAAATAGGGTTGACTGGTGCAGTTACCAGTTGATTGGTAACAGTGAATATTGAACACAGAATGCTTTTGTGTGTTGATTTCGATAAGGACAATCGACTGGTACTTCTGATAGTCGATTGATACCAGCCTGAAACTATTTTCAACGTTGAATTTGACCCAGTCAACTCATTTATGTGTATGAGATCCATGGAGAATGAATACATGAGTTTAGGGTCAATTTGGATGACAAGTTTCAACAATTGGGATATTGTTGGAGCTTTTTGAGATTAGACAAAGAGGGAGAAGTAAGGTTTAAGTGGGAATATCTTAAATGCCTTTACATTTGGTAAAAATTCCTAGCTCAATGGAGAGCATAGGTGTACGGGGAGCCTTATGATAGGTTTTTAAATAGCCCTGTGGTAAAATTCTTAGTTCAATGGGATCATAGGTGTAAGGGGAGCCTTGTGATAGGTTCTTAAATAGCCCTGTGGTAAAGTTCCTAGCTCAATGGGAAACATAGGTGTAGGGGGAGCGGATAGATTCCAATGCATGTTTGCATTTTTGATTTGGTGGTGTAAGTTCAAGTGTGTAACCTTGGCAATGTAAGTCCATTCGGTCATGTAAGTCCAAATGTGTAGCCTTGGCAACGTAAGTCTATTCGGCGGTGTAAGTCTAAGTGTGTATCCTTGATAACGTAAGTCCATTGTTTTTAGCATATTATTTTGCTATTATATTTTTCCTAACTTAAACGTATTGTCAAACATCAAAAAATGGGAGATTGTTGGAGCAATCCTAATGGTCCATGCGACATGTGTTTTGGTATTTGGGCAAAGGGTTTAAGTTAGGTTCACCCTTGTATTTGATATGTGTATGTAAGTGTGCAGATTTGCAGGATACACAAATGACTCAACTTGATGACTTCAGGTCCGGTGAAGGATGGAGCATCCGAGGAACCGTGGACAAGGCAGCAAGGATAAGAGCCGAGAGAAGCGACTTCGAGGCATACACAAAGGATGACATTGGAGAAGATCCGCGAGCTTGAATGCATTCGAGGGATGAGAGCCAAAGGAAGTAGGCTTGAAGGCAAGAGGTCAAGGCTGCAACGAAGAGTCAAGTGAGTCATAAGGGTGAGGGTCTGAGTGTTGAGAGACTGTATTCGGGGTACTAGTCGACTGGGAGAGAACATAATGCTTCTGTTCGCTCGACCAGTGTAGAGCAGTCGACTGATACTTTCACAAGTCGACTGATATCGAGCCGTTGGATTGTAATGATCGAATCTCCACAGAGGGCAGTCGATTGGCACTTTCACTAATCGACTGGTAGACGGGGTTTTTCAACCCGTGACCTATAGAGCCAAGGCTTGGAAGCTTGGTTAAGGTTGACGAAATAGAGGTGGTTAACCCCTATTAGTAGTCTACCTTGAAGCTATGATTGGTGTGCGGTGTATTAATCAAGGTTGTCCGAGGTTTACTCCACCAAGAAGGAGTTCGTGCTAGTCGGAGTTCCGGGGCTTGATCCACCAAAGGATCACAGTGTTTGTCCACCTTACGGACAGCCGTGGAGTAGGAGCAAGTTATCTCCGAACCACATAAATGAAAGCGTTAGCGGCTTGCTTGTCTTTACCTTTCTTGTTTATATTTCTTTGTATTTCCACTGCACAAGCTAACCATTGTAGGAAGCAATCGATTTGGGGGCACCAACTATTCAACCCCCCTTCTAGCCGATCATACAAGATCACCTACAAACATCTTTGTTTTTTACTCTTCCAAGAGATAAGGGAATCTCCTAAGAAAATACAATATCCTATGGTAGACTTACGATCTATAGAATCACCACCCCAATTTGCATTTGAATATGGACGCAACTCAAAGGTAGAAGTAGAATGATAAAAAAGACTATGAAACTAGGTACCTCGAAGATATGAAAGGATGCGAAGCACAGCTCCCCAATACACTGAAGTGGGAGAAGTAACAAACTGGCTGACAATATGTAAAGTATAAGCAATACCAGGTCTAATAATGGTGAGATATACTAGACTACCAACTAGAATGTGATATAAAGATGGATCTGGCAAGGGAACACCGTTAGTAGAAGAGTACCGAACATTAACCTCAAACGTAGTATCAACAGTGCAAGTGTCAGTTAGATGAGCTTGCTCTAGAATGTCATCAATATATTTGGATTGCGAGAGAAGATACTCATGAGGAGAATAAGCTACTTCAAGTCCCAAAAAATAACACAGAGGACCCAAATTTTTCATATCAAACTCACGAGTAAAATGTAATTTTAACTCTTTCATTCCACTTAAATAATCCTCTGTAATAATTCTATCATTAACATAAAGATAGAGTAATGTGCGACCTAACGAAGTACAACGAACAAAGAGAGTAAAGTCATGCTTGCTAGGAAGAAAGATAAGAGATTCAATCACAATGGAGAACTTGTCAAATCAAGCTCGTGGAGCTTGTTTAAGGCCATAAAGAGTCTTCTTTAATATGCAAACTTCACCAAGGTTGTGAGTGACACCTGGTGGAGGCACCATGTCGACTTCTTCTTAAAGATTTTCATTTAAAAAAATATTTTTAACATCCATCTAAAAAATAGACCATTGACAAACTGATGCAACTGCAATGAGAGTACAAATAGTAACAAGCTTGAAAATTGGAGCAAAGGTTTCCTCATAATCCATATCATATTGTTAAGAAAATATTTTAGCAACTAAATGAGTTTTATGCCGCTCAACTGACTCATTAGATTTAGTTTTAATCTTATACATCCATCGAGAATCAATCGCATGCTTTCCCAAAGGAAGAGGAACAAAATCCTAGGTACCTATTTGATACAAAGAAGAAAGTTCTTCCACCATAGCCTGCTACCAAAGAGGATCAAAAATAGCTTCTCTATAAGAGGAGAGCTCAGAAAATTGGTGAATAGAAGCCAAAAAAGAAGAAAAAGAACCTGAATAAGTAGAATATACAAAATCAGGTAATTAAGTAGACTTTTGAGATCATTAAGGGTAACGAGAAGGAGGATCCGCTATTATAGGAGCATCATGGGAAGTAGTAGGAGCAAAGGAATCGTCAGGGAGCTGATGATTAGAAGTGTCAATCCTGCAAGTAGCATCATTAGAAGAAGAAGTGCTAGGGTGGTCTAATTGTGGGGAAACATGAGATGACATATCTGTTGGTGCAGTTAGCACTAACGATTTAACCCAGGTTTTGATGAATGACAAATAGGTTAAGTTAGGTTTATTGTTGATCTAACACTCTGATCGAGTGTGCAGGATAAGTCCAGACAGGTCGACGGGCTGACCGGATGTCTGGCACGAAGCCCAGCTAAGTCGACGGGCTGACCGGATAGCTGGCACGAAGTCCAAGCGGGTCGACGGGCTGACCGAACGCTTAGGCATGAAGCCCAGCTAGGTCGACGGGCTGACCGGATAGCTGGTACGAAGTCCAGACGGGGTCGACGGGCTGACCAGACGTCTGGCAGGTAATTGAGGTAAGTCACTGGAGGGGAGTGACTGCGAGGACGTGTTCCCAGGAAGGGAACATTAGGCGTCGATCCGGCTTAGATCCATTTTGGATATCTAAGTCGAGATCGTGACTAGATTCCGGTCTCGGAAAGACGGAATCTAAGTCATACTCTTTTCTTGTTAAATCATATTATTTTAGTTGTGCTAACAATCTGTTTTGCAGAATATATATTTACCTCGGACTAACTCTGTTTTGCAGGAAAGGAAGTTTCTGGAAATAGGAGGTCCGGGCGCCCGGAAGGGATCCGGGCCCCCGGAGGTGAATTTTATCCAAGCCGAGTCGTCGCCACGTGGAGTTCGCTGATTAAACCTGCCACGTCGCACCAGGGCGCCCGGAAGGGATCCAGGCGCCCGGAGCAGCATATAAAAGAAGCCCCAGGGGTGGAGCTTCAACAACAACTGAGAACTCTTCGACTGCTTGCTCTGCTGCTCTACGCTCCTGCGACGCTAATAAAGCACCGACAAAGTGCTCCTTCTTCTTTGGTTAACTTTCTTGTCGGTATCTCTTTATTTCCATTAGCATTTCTATACCTTAATTTGTAATAGTATTTCGAATTGCTAGTGAATTGCCCAACGAAAGTACTCAAGGAGTACGGGCCTTCGAGTAGGAGTCGTCACAGGCTCCGAACGAAGTAAAAAACACCTTGTTTAGTTTGCCTAAGTTTTTTTTATTATTCCGCTGCGCTTAACTCTTATTAACACGATTTTTTCGAATCGATATTCACCCCCCCTCTATCGACGTTTCACGATCCAACAAGTGGTATTAGAGCAGGTACCGCTCTGATTTGGTGCAACCACCAATCAGACAGGGGGTGAAAAATTAATCCTTTTTTTCGGTTTTCAGTTTTACGTTTAATTTCAAACTGGTATTATTACCTGTTTTAAATTTTTTTTCCGTTGCAATTAAAGCTAAATTGGTGCAACACCAATTTAGATACTTCTATTATTTTTTTTCTTCTTCCGCACTACTAATCCAAGACCAAGTCTTGGGATTTTTTGTTTTCTTTCTTCTGTGCGCAAGACTAAAATGTCTCAGACAGAAGGATTCAGCACAGTACGACCTCCACTCTTCAACGGGGACGATTTTCCATACTGGAAGAAGCGCATGGAGGTTTACCTCAAAACAGACTTCGACCAGTGGATGAGCGTTACGAGACCCTAGAAAATTCCAGCGGACAACTCCGGGAATATACTGGATCCTGAAGACTGGACAGCAGATTTGAAGAAAAAGGCGTCAATAGAAAATAAAGCGATCAACACTCTACAGTGCGGATTAACAAGAGAAGAACTGAACAGAGTCAGTCCACACAAAAACGCTATAGAGCTGTGGGACAAATTGATCGAGCTGCACGAGGGAACGAGCGACGCCAAGGTAACAAAACAAGACCTGCTTTTAAATAAAATTCTTAATATAAAAATGCAGGAAGGTGAAACGGCGAATCAACTCCACGCGAGGATCAAGGACATCCTCAACGGGCTTCATGCGATAGGCCACCAGATGGAAAATAGAGACTTAATAAGGTACGCGTTAAATGATTTTCCACGTAATAGTTTGTGGGCATCAATCGTAGATGCCTACAAAATTTCAAAAAATCTTTCTAAGTTAAAATTAGACGAGCTTTTCTGTGAATTAGAATTACATGAACAAACTAATGCTGGAGCCGAGAAAGGTATAGCTTTATTTGCAGGTTCCTCTAAAGAAAAGAAGAGCAAGCCTGAATATGAAGAAGATTCCGACCAAGACTCAGCGAAGAACACCCGTGAACTTGGTAAGAAAAATGTTCACCATGAGAAAAAGGAGCTTCAGCAAAAGGACCTTCAAAAGATCGGTTCCCTCGGAACAAAAGAAGGTGACTTGCTTCAACAAAAAGGGACACTACAAGAACGAATGGCCAAAACTGAAGTTCGACAAACCAGCCAACCCAAAAGAAGGCCCTCAAAGCAATGTGGGACGACTCCTCGGACGAATCGGAGGAAGAAGAGCAGAACATCGAGCCACCTCGCACTGATGGCCCATGAAGATGAAGACGGGTTTGAACCCGAAACAAGCCACAAGTCTGTACTCGTTTCCGAAGGCCCGAATGAGGTATATTTTAATTTAAACAAAAATTTTTTTAGAATTATTTCCTGTTTAAATAGTAAATTAATTAAAATAGAAAATGAAAACAAATCACTTCTTGAGGAAAATCAAAACCTCAAGGAACAAATCAAAAATTCAAATCCAACTCAAGATCTAACACTTGAGGAGGAGAATTTATCATTAAAAAATGATATTAACAATTTAAAAGAAATGCTAGAAAAATTTACAACAAGATCAAAAAATCTTGACTTAATCCTGAACAATCAAAAAGCATGTTATAATAAAACCGGACTCGGATACAAGTCGAACTCAAATAAAACTTTTAAGTCATTAATAACTCAATACAAATCAACTAATCAAGCTTGGGTTCCAAAAGCGTGTCTGACCATGCAAGTAGGACTTAATCAATATTATATACCTAAAGAAAAAGTATATTATATAAACTCGATTAAACCAAATAAAAAACCAAAATACAAACCTAAATCAAAAAATTCAAAATTTAAAACTCAACAAAATATAAACTATCACCAAGTTAATTATAACTATAAAAGAAACAGACACAAACCTAAAATGAAAATTTAAATTAAAGGTCAATAATTCAGGGGGAGGCTCCAGAATAGCTGGCACCTCCAAAATTAACTAACCCGGCAGGGTAATTAGGATTAGTTAAAAAGAGACCAAGTTTAACTTGAATCATGGTACTGGTGAAGTTTTTGGATGATAGTACGTTAGGGAAGCTTGGGCATCGCATGTCTAGAAAGATATGGTTTCGATCTGGTGCATTTGGCCAAGTGGAACTGACCGAAGCTACCCTTAAATGAATCCTAACCAGTTAGACCAAGATTTAGTACTAAGCTCCGTGGATAGGACTATTCGGAAAACCTAGAAAGGTTGGTTACTACTAATGATGTCCATGTGACTCACCAAGCTTAGAAGTTTATCCGAAGATTGCCTATTTGTGGAGACCAAAGCTAAATCTGAATCTAACACAAGTTAAACCAAAACTCCATAATTAAAAATCCAATTTCATCTCACAAAATCACAGGATTCCCTGATTGATAATATAGATCGGATGAGATGAATAAGGCTCAAATTTGTTTAATTAAAATTTTAATTTTAAACTTAAAAATTAATTTCAAAATTTTAATTTCAAACTTAAAAATTTTAATTTTAAACTTAAAAATTAATTTCAAAATTTTAATTTTAAACTTAAAAATTAATTTCAAAATTTTAATTTTAAACTTAAAAATTAATTTCAAAATTTTAATTTTAAACTTAAAAATTAATCTCAAAATTTTAATTTTAAACTTAAAAATTAATTTCAAAATTTTAATTTCAAACTTAAAAATTTATTTTCAAAATTTTAATTTTAAACTTAAAAATTAATTTTTAAAATTTTAATTTTAAACTTAAAAATTAATTTCAAACTTAAAAATTAATTTCAAAATTTTAATTTTAAACTTAAAAATTAAGTTCAAAATTTTAATTTTAAACTTAAAAATTAATTTTCAAAATTTTAAACTTAAAAATTAATTTCAAAATTTTAATTTTAAACTTAAAAATTAAGTTCAAAATTTTAATTTTAAATTAAGTTCAAAATTTTAATTTTTAAAAAAAAACTTAAAAATTAATTTTAAACCTAATCTCTAAATCTTAATGTAAAAAAAAAAAAAGGCGGGCGCCCTTGGTATTCACTTCCGGGGCGCCCGGGAGGGAATCCGGGCGCCCCGCCTAAAATCAACTCCGGGCGCCCGGAATGGCTCCAGGCGCCCGGAGCTCCCTATAAATAAGGGGCAGCGGGCGCCCCCAACCCTTGCCCCACAAAATCTTCACTTTTGCCAAGGTTCACTCCGAACCTCAGTGCGAGAGTATTTTAAATCAAATTTTTCTTGCGGTGAAGTCGCTGCTGCGATTCAACCGAGGTCGTCAGATCTATATTTGTCGATGACTCCTCGGTAAATCTTCTTCCCCTATCTGAAAATTTATTAGAATTTGTCTTCTCATTTTTTTCTTAGAATATTTTTTATATACAGTAGGAAACGAACAAATACTGGTGTTGGACCCTCTACTGCTAGCACTGACCCTAGGTTTCCCACAGATGAACTAAGGACTAAGTTTGAGTCAACCATTTATAAGGCCATTAGGACTAAATGTATAGATAGATCGTTCTTTCTAGGTTCGTGTGCCTCAGTTATAGAGGTTATAAACCACTATAACTTAACGAACCTTGTCGAATGTACCAGTCCAGTAAACATAAGTCTGTGTGCTGAATTTTGCAATAACCTAGTGAAAGTAGACGATCTCACCTATACCACTAGGGCAGCGGGTACTGATATCACATTTTCCCCTACGACTATCCGAGAGTTTTTAGAGTTACGTCCATCTACTTATCCTTTCCTGTGCTATCCTCCCAGGGATCTACCATTCGGAGATCCCTACTCACATATTACTATCGATACGATTTATTCGTATTTTTTTGGGGGAGAGCGAGATCCCACTGTGACCCAGTTTAGGTCGGTAGAACTTCGAGTCCAGGACTACGCTCTTTATAGGGTCTTAGTCTGTTGCATTTTACCACTGACTACTCGGGACATCGCTGTGATGCGCCCATTCCATTCATTTTTACTCTATGCCCTGAGTCATAGGTTAGATATTGACATCAGCCTACATATCTTCTCCACCATTATCTACTCAGCTGGATACGTGACTGATAGACGAGTCCACATGCCGTTCTGTCACATTCTGGCAGCATATATGTCCTCGTTGCACATTGATGTCACTAGAGGAGACATTGCCTATATGACCGAGTTCGATGTTATAGCAGCTAGGAACTTCTCCCTAGCCGGTATCCACGTAGATAGGGATGACGGGACTATGTCTTGGCAGAGGGGGGTACAGCACCAGCCCGATCCAGACGCACAGGGGGACGAGTTCATGCTTGCACTGTTTCTAGAGGAAGCCGCACCGGCTCCACCACCGCCCCCAGCTCGAGCACCATGTCACGCTCCCCGCACTCTAGCCGACCGTATGACCGGACTAGAGAGAGCTATGGCGAGTCTCCAGCAGGAGAACTCTGATTTTCATCGGGACATACGGCGAGAGGTTGCCGAGTTACGATCTGCCGGGGAGACCCGACACACTGAGCTGATGGCGCTTCTCCGATCCTTGGGATCTGGACCACCCCCTTCATCATCTCAGTAGCTCTAGTTATGACTCACTTCTGTAGCTACACTACTTGTAAAATACTTTGGATCTATCTAGTGATATTTCAGACTTGCATTGATTATGTTCTATCTTGATAGCCTAGGAATTTTGAATTTCAGAAATATTTTCAAAGATGATTGTTTTTAACTCATAGGTTCAAACATGTGTCAGTTTTTAAACCTTCCTATTTTTAGATTTTTAAATAAACTTTTAGCCTTAGACTAGTTCAAAATCCTTAGAGAACATGCACCCATAGGACTAGTTTTGAGCATCTCACCAAAACCCTAGGCTTACCTTGCTTGTGTTTGTCGAACAATAGAAAGGGGTGAGATGCATAGGCCACTTGCCTAAGACTTAAGATGCTTATTTCAGTGCATCGACATAAGTCTGGGCGTTAAAAACAAAATATATATTAATCAAGTTAAGATTGACCTTAACTTGACTAACCAAGTGAAAGCTGCTATCTTTTGATAAGTCAGTCAGTAACTAACTGGTTAGACATTTGATTTGATGTCAGGTCCGGGAGAGGAATCAATTAAAATTTTTCGATTTTTCACAACATTTTTATTAAAAATTTCTTAAACCTATTTTTGAAAACTAAGTTATTGAATTTCAAAATTAGATTTAACGTAGTTTTGAAAATTGAATTTAAAAATCTAGTTCTGAGAATTTGACTTTACTTAATTCTACAAAAATTAATTTTTGTAAACTAAGCGTAAGTTTATAAACTAAGTTTTTTTTAAATTTTTTATCTTTTACAAACTTAGTGTTGAAAATTAAACTTCAATCAATCTTGAAATATATTTTAAAACTTAGTTTTGAAATTTTGCTTATGTTTGAAAAGAGTTGAAACCTGTTTTAAAAAAAATTTCTTAAAATTTAGAACTTATTCTTAAACCTTAACCTTAGAAGCTATACTTGAAAAATTAGCTATTTTTCACAAAACTTAGCCTTTAAATCTGAATTTTTTTTATATACATCTATTTTTGAAATCTAGCTTTAAAACAAATCAAGTCTTTTATGTACTTAAGTCTTTTTGAGAACTAGTTTTACCAACTCAGTTTTAAAAAATCAATTTTACCTAGTTTTGAAAAATAGATCTTTTAAACTTATCTCAAAACTTAGCTCTTTTACAAAAGATAAATTCCTAAGTTTAACTCTCCCAGATTAACTTGACATGATTCCTTACTTTGTCTGAAGTCTGTATTTTTAATTACCTTAAGCATGCTTATTTTTGATGAATGCCAAAGGGGGAGGGTTAGGTGGGTTAAGTTAGCCAAACCAATTGAAAATACAAACTAACTTAAAAACCTCCACATAATGATGTTATCTGTTTTTTTTTTTTTTTGCAAATGTCTTCACTAACTTAACCAGGTTGTCATTCCATCAAAAAGGGGGAGATTGTTGGTGCAGTTAGCACTAACGATTTAACCCAGGTTTTGATGAATGACAAATAGGTTAAGTTAGGTTTATTGTTGATCTAACACTCTGATCGAGTGTGCAGGATAAGTCCAGACAAGTCGACGGGCTGACCGGATGTCTGACACGAAGCCCAGCTAGGTCGACGGGCTGACCAGATAGCTGGCACGAAGTCCAAGCGGGTCGACGGGCTGACCGGACGCTTAGGCACGAAGCCCAGCTAGGTCGACGGGCTAACCGGATAGCTGGCACGAAGTCCAGACGGGCTGACCGGACGTCTGGCAGGTAAGTGAGGTAAGTCACTGGAGGGGAGTGACTGCGAGGACGCGTTCCCAGGAAGGGAACATTAGGCGTCGATCCGGCTTAGATCCATTTCGGATATCTAAGTCGAGATCGTGACTAGATTCCGGTCTCGGAAAGACGGAATCTAAGTCATACTCTTTTCTTGTTAAATCATATTACTTTAGTTGTGCTAACAATCTGTTTTGCAGAATATATATTTGCCTCGGACTAACTCTGTTTTGCAGGAAAGGAAGTTTCTGGAAATAGGAGGTCCGGGCGCCCGGAAGGGATCCGGGCGCCCGGAGGTGAATTTTATCCAGGCCGAGTCGTCGCCACGTGGAGTTCGCTGATTAGACCTGCCACGTCGCACCAGGGCGCCCGGAGCAGCATATAAAAGAAGCCACAGGGGTGGAGCTTCAACAACAACTGAGAACTCTTCGACTGCTTGCTCTGCTGCTCTACGCTCCTGCGACGCTAACAAAGCTCCGACAAAGTGCTCCTTCTTCTTTGGTTAACTTTCTTGTCGGTATCTCTTTATTTCCATTAGCATTTCTGTACCTTAATTTGTAATAGTATTTCGAATTGCTAGTGAATTGCCCAACGAAAGTACTCAAGGAGTACGGGCCTTCGAGTAGGAGTCGTCACAGGCTCCGAACGAAGTAAAAAACACCTTGTTCAGTTTACCTAAGTTTTTTTTATTATTCCGCTGCGCTTAACTCTTATTAACGCGATTTTTTCGAATCGATATTCACCCCCCCCCCCTCTATCGACGTTTCACGATCCAACAATATCATTAGGGTCAGTGTAAAAATGATCAATATGAGTGAGATCAAATTTTTGAAGATTAGGAGTCTCAGAGGGAATGAAATAGAATGGATGTGTTCAAGAAAAATAACATGATATGAGACATACAGTTTTTGACTAACTAGATCATAACATCTATCCCTTTTGACCCTCGCCGTAGCTAAGAAAAACATAAAGAGCGGACCGAGAACTAAGCTTACTACATTCAACATGAGGGCGGAAGATAAAATATGTGGATCCAAAAACTCTTAAGACAGAATAATCAAGAACAAAACTATATAGTTTTTCAAAAAGAGACTAGTCGGATGTAATAAAAGATGGAATTCTATTGATAGAATGGACTACAGTAAAAATAGCTTCGTCCCAACTCGCTAGGAACATAAGCAGATCACATGAGAAAGCGTGCAGTTTCAACAATATATCTATGTTTTCTTTTAGCAATATTATTTTGTTCAAGAGTATCAGTACAAGAACTTTGATGAAGTGTACCATCTAAGGCAAGTTGTTCAGAAAAAAGTTTGGATGTATATTCTCCACCCAAATCACATTGAAAACATTTAATAACAACATTATGTTGAGTTTTTACCATGACACAAAATATTTGATAGATATCAAGGAAATCAGAACGATGTTTCATAAGATAAATCCAAGTGTAACGAGTACAATCATCAATAAAAAAAACATAGTAACGGGATCCACCAACTGTATGAATAGGAGATGGACCCCATATATCAGAATGAACTAACTTAAATGGTGCAAGAGAAACAGGGAGACTTCTATAGAAAGGTAAAATAGAGAATTTTACCAATTTGCAGCCACAATAATATGAAATATCATGAGTTTGTAATTTTTCTAAATGTCCTTTAGAAGCTAAGTATTTCATACCAGAAGAAGAAACATGTCCAAGACGAGAATGCCACAAATAAAAAACAAAAGAAATAGAGCTTAACCGAAAGGATGACAAATCAATACTAGAAGCAGCAACATCTGGAACTTTCAACTCTTCTAATACATATAGTCCCCCCTGCCTACGACCTATCCCAATTAGCTTCTGGATCGTGAATCCTATACATAACAAGAAGATGAAGTAAAATAAACTAAGAAACCAGAATCATATAATTGATTAACTGAGACAAGATTAAAAGTAAGATTAGAAATATGATATACATTAGACAGAGATAAATTAGACATGCAAATAGAGCCAACATCAGCTAATGACATGAGAGAACTATCAGTGGTCATGACCAACACAAATGATGTGAAGCTCCAGAATTAAGGATCCAGATAGGGAAATGTATACTTGAGGTACCACTAGAGGGCAAACCTATGTGAGAAGAGGCAAACATGACATGTGGCTGAGATGCAAGGAACTTCTGAAACTGTTCGATAAGAGCAGCAATTATGGCATTGGATGATTGAGTTACTCTAGAGTCTGTATGAGGAACTGCTGCTGCCATGTTGGGTGCTCTAGGTTTAAGGAATCGTTGTTGTGATTAACTACTGAATTTCCATGGAGATGACAAAATCAATAGTCACATTTTTTGGTTGTCAGATGAACTTAAAGAACTCAAAATCCGATCTCCACCGTTCAAAATGTAGTCCTGGATGTAAGGAACGCCCTCTCAAAGTTTCAAGGTAATCCAATGATTGAAACTCAAGAAAATACAATTCTTCTACAGCCACCTCAAAAAATTCCAAAAATAAAACTATTTCACAGTTCATCAAGAGAGGAGATGAATTGGCTCTTATATCATATGAACAAAGCAAAGAATACAAATATAGTGTAAAAGACAATATACAATGAAGGAGAGAAAGAGGTAGCCGCAAAAGAAGCTATCAAATTATATCACTAAGAAATATAGATTTATAAAAGAACAAAATATAAATAGATAATAAAATAACAATAATAAAAAACTAATCTACTCTTATATAATAATAATTTATCATATATTAACAAAATAGATATTAATAATTTTAAAATTCGAATATGTAATATTAAAAGAGTTTTCTAGACGAATAATTTATTAATTTTTTTTAGCGCCTTGAGTAGCCCTGCCCTTATCAAAATTCGAAGAGTAGGGACAGGACAGAGCAACCTTAATTTATTCTCCAATCAAGCGGATTGATTACCAAAAAACAAAGGTTTTGATTTTGGTAATAATTTGGTAGTGCATATGCGAGCGATTGATCGGTGCAGAGCGATAGGAAGCGGTGACCCTTCAAGGTGGTCGTCGGCCCTGGCGATAAGCCCACGATTGTGGTCGAGTAGGCGGGGAAAGCATTTCGCTCCTGAGGAGATATCGTCGATGGTCCTCACCAAGATGAAGGAGAACACCTCAGCTTACGCTCGGCACCTCGGTCAAGAATGTGGTGGTCACCGACTAATTACCATCCCTGCTTACTTCAATGACTCAAAGCACCAGATGTAAAGATTAGACAAGAGACAAGAGATAATAAAGCAAACTTTTTAATTAATTTGTCCATGAGATATACAATATACATAGTAGACATTCCATACTTGGTTAATTAATAAAGTAATAAAAGGAAACTAGTTAATTAATTTATTCTAATCATTATTACATCAACAGGAGATTTTTTACGTTGAGTTTGGTTGCTAGCAATTTGATCCTCCGTAGAAATATAAGAAACTGATAATTATTGAGTCGTCACACGCTCTCGAACAAAATGAAAATCAATTTCCATATAATTTTGTACGAGCATGAAAAATTGAATATGTTGTGAGATATGTTGCTCAAATATTATCACACCAAATTTTTAGTGCAATATTTAATGTAAGATAAAGTTCAGAGAGAAATGATTGAAGTCAAATAGTTTTAGACGTATTTGCTATAGCTTTATATTTTTCCTAAGTGATTGAACGAGATACCATATGTTGCTTTTTTGAACTCCATGAGATAAGATTTCATCCCAGAAATATTACATATATATTAGTAGAGCGTCTATCTTCAGGAGAACTTGCCCAATCCGCATTACTATAGGCATGTAAATTTCAAGACGACTGACAATATAAAAGAAAATCATGTAGAATAGTACCTTTAAGATAGGGAAGTATGTTCTCAGGGCGTAGCACAGCTGGGAGCGCATGGTTTCGTAGCCGAAAGGTCCAGGGTTCGATCCTCGGGGTGTTATTGTCTAGGGTTAGCATCCCGACTATGCGCTTTCAGCTGTGTACCTACATTTACCTCCCTCCATATCCGTGGGACCGGCTCTAGGGGGGTCGCTGATGTGACGGTTCCATATTTTTTTTAAGATAGGGAAGTATTCTTTTTACATTATCTTAATTAATTTTGTTCAATTGAAGCATGCATAAATTGACAAGCCGATTTACTGTAAAGGTAATATCAGGACGTGTGATGGTGAAATATTGTAAGGCTCCAATAATGTTTCGATAAATTTGTGGATCAGACAAGTATGAGAGGATGAAGTTGTAAAGTTATTTATAGCAATTAGTGTAGAGACTAGATGTGCTCCATCCATTTTGGCACTTTAGAGAAGCTCAGTAGTAAGAAAAATCTATTGGTGGAAAGATGTAAAGAAGATTGAGAGGGAGAATAATTTAAAAAAGAGAAGAAATTTGGTGCATGAGAGGGACTTCTTGGTGGCGATGGCAGCGGTGTTGGAGGCGAAGGCGGTTGCAGGCGGTGACTTCGTTGGCAGATTGGAGCATAGATTCCAATAGCAAGAAGTTGAAGGAGGCTGCCTGTTTGGAATGGCTGGTGGTACACGAGGAAAGAAAGAGGATGTTGAAGAAGAAGAGGCGATGATGTTGGCATGGTGAAGAAGAAGAGAAAAGACTGTGGTACCATATACAGATAACTCTAGAGGTCACATATTAGAATCTCAATAATAACCTCTTATAAAATAGGATAAGATTACATACATAGATCATTCCTTGGGACTTCATATTAATAGAAATTTCATGCTTCCCCTTTTGTTTTATTAATTATATTATTGCCTATATACTGAATCAAAATCCTAACTCTGCCCCTATGAGTCGATCTTGATGGTGGTATGCACGGTGAATGAGGGCGTGCACTTTGCGCACTCGTAGGCCGTGCGCAACCGCCGGAGAGCTCGCAGGCTCCCGCTGATGTCCTTCTTGTGCTTCCACTTAAACTCCTACACGAAATGGTTCACCATTCTATTATCAAAGTCCTCGGCACCAAGGTGGCGCGGGTGTCGCCGGCGGTGGCTGTGACCTCAAAGACGCCCACCTCAATGGTGAGGAGGGACACATCAAAGGTGCCTCCGCCGAAGTCAAAGATGAGCACATTCTTTTCGCCGGAGCCATTGCCCTTCTTGTCAAGGCCATAAGCGATGGCAACGGGGGTAGGCTCATTAATAATGTGCATGACGTTGAGGCCGACGGTATATAATTATTAGAATAAATCAATTAATTAATTTTCTTTTATTACTTTGTTAATTGATGAAGTATGTAATGTATATTGTATATCTCATGAATAAATTAATCAAGAAATTTGTATTATCTCATGTTCAATTTGATAGAAAATATATTGGAATCTAATTTAAAATGTCGAATTTAAGAGGAATTATACTTATTTTTAGATTTTTTGTACCTAAAAAATCTAAAGAGCAATTAGGTAATGATATTTGAATGAGGGAGTTGAAACAAATGAAACTTTGGAGTGAAAACAAAGTTTTTTAAACATAATAATCTAAATGACTTGATTAAATAAAAATAAAAGCAGTTGGGAAAAGAAAGTTATTACAAAGATTTTTGAATTGAAAGCTTGTCTTCATCATAAAAATAATCGCTAGCAAAATAATACAACCGCAAGATCAGTCTACTACTAATTTTTCTATTCCATATCTTCTATTCTATGTGGGATCCACTGTTAACAAAGATGAGTATCTTGCTAGATTGTCATTGGCCCAGTGCGGGCAGATCCGCCCATGACTCGTTGTACGAAAGAATTGACTTCTACGCCACCAATTCCATCACACGCGCCCGGTTCGAAGAGCATCAACCCTGACGATCAATATCATCTCCTCGGATGGGTCTAATCGCTAGCACATGAGGTGTTGTTACAATGAGGTCTGGAGTTCGAATCTCGGCAAAGCCGAGGTAAATACCTCTCTTATGTGCTAGTCACTATTCCAAAGACTAGTAGTCGCCCCTGATTTACCTCCTCGGTGTTGACCTTGGGACGGATTAGCGGAGACGCTGGGGCGAGCATATTCACCTTTTTTTTTTGCCACAATCAACCCCGACGAGGCCGTGGTGTAACTCGTCAAGCGCGGCAGTACAAGTGCAGGACCTGTTGCTGCTCGACATTACGCCGCTTTCTCTGGGGATCGCGACCGCCGGCGGGGTGAAGACCGTGCTCATTCCGGGTAACACCGCCATCCCGGCGAAGAAAGAACAGATCTTTCCACTTACGCCGACAACCAGCCGGTCGTCCTCATCCAGGTGTACGAGGGGGAGCGGGCACGCACGAAAGACAACAACTTGCTCGGCAAATTCGAGCTCTTCGGCATTCCGCCGGCGCAGAGAGGCGTGCCGCAGATCAACGTGTGCTTTGACCTCGACGCGAACGGGATCCTGAACGTGTCGGCGGAGGACAAAACGACGGGGAAGTGTGGCAAGATCACGATCACCAACGACAAGGGACTGGTGAGCAAGGAAGAGATCGAGAAGATGGTGCGGGAGGCGGAGAAGTACAAGGTGAAAGACGAGGAGCACAAGAAGAAGGTGGATTCGAAGAACGCGCTGGAGAACTACGCGTACAGCATGAGTAACACGGTAAGGGACGAGAAGGTCGGTGGGAGGATGGCGCCCGCAGACAAGAGGAGGATCGAGGGGGCAGTAGAGTAGGCGACCGAGTGGCTCGACGGGAACCAGCTCGCCGAGGCGGATGAGTTCGAGGACGAGTTGAGGGAGCGTGAGAGCATCTGCAATCCGATCATCACCAAGATGTGCCAAGGAGGGCAGGGGCACTGCACACGGCGGTGCAATGAGGAAGACGGGCAGCGCGGCGGCGGCGGCGGCGGTGATGACGCAGGACCCAAAATTGAGAACGTTGATTAGACAAGACAATAAAGTCGGACATGGACCAGAGTGCGATTTTGAGGTCTCTGAGTCTTGATTTGTCTGGATCCTGAGCAGGATCATATGACCCGTTTTTAACGAATCAAATCTTGATTCACTATACTATATTAATCAGAGGGATTCAATGATCCCATCTAATAAATAAATAGGAATTATTAAATCTCTTCGACCACTGCGATGAATCAGGACAGGCGATCCCGCCTGCTGGATCCCATACAACAGACAATGGCAAAGTTTTTATTCATGCCTAGTAGAGAAGAATGACTACGCTGATAATTTAACCTAGTTCGATTATATCAAATCACCAACTAACAAATCAAAATAACGATTACCAAGGGTCAACATCGAACCTGGCCCTCACGAACTAACAAAGTTAGTACTAACTAATACTAGTTAGTATTTACATACAATGTTACTATAATATATCGTAGGTCACCTGATAAAGAATCACTGTTAGAGGAAGTCTCCTATAATTTACTTCACTTCTAAATTACATGTGACAGTCCCAAAAGATTTCCCGAAGTGAAAATTATCACTTTCGACTGTAGAAAACAAAAAAAAAAAATGTTATGTTAGCACCTCCACACTTTCTGAAAGAGAAGAGATGATAAAAAAACTTCATCCAATAATAATAGCACCTACGTTAGATATTTCACGTATGATGTGAATACCGCGACTTATTAGTGACAACACTGCTGTATGAACCTGCGCTGAGGGACCGTTGATGCTGCGACATTATTTTTTGGTAAATTTTATTTAATTTTTTTTAATCAATTTTATTTATTATTTTTTCGTTGATTTTTTTTATTTTATATAATTTTTAACATATATCAAAATCTCTCCTTCTTTAAAATTACCTTTTTAATTCAACACTTAAATTACCTTCATCCAACTTTTAACATACGTTAAAATGTCCCTTTCCCTTTAAATTATTTCCTCCAACCTTTGACACATGTCAGAACATCTCTTCCCTTTAAATTATCTCATTCCAACCTTTGACATATGTTAGAACCTCTCCTCCTTTTAAATTTTCCTTCTAATCCTTGATACATGTCAGAATATCTCACTCTCTTTAAATTACCCACCCTCTAATCCTTGACATATGTCAAACCACCCTCATCCCTTTAAATTACCCCTCTAATCTTTGACACATGTCAGAACCTCTCCCTTAAATTATTCACCCTTCAACTCTTGACACATGTCAAAACCTCTCCATTTAAATCCTCCTTTCACACTTCATTTTCAATCACTCTTTAGTCACACCTCCCCCCACTGCTATCTCCCTCTCAGCCTCTTCTTCTCTCTTTCTAGAACATAATTATCTTCTTACCTATTACTTTTCATAATTTATAAAAGAAAATTATGGATGACTATTTGAATTTATTTTCAGATAGTTGGTCAATTGAGAATGATGTTCTTAGTGGAGAGAGTATTTCCAACAATAGTCACGATTATACAGCCGAATTTACTACAAATCAGGTTAGTTATTATCGTCATTTTGTACATATTCGTTATTTATTTTATAAGTAGAGAAATTATGTTAAGATTGGATAATGTTATACTTATACATCTTTGTTATATTTTTTTATATAGATATTTAAAAGTGGAGAAGATATGATAAATTGGACGAAGACAGTTGGTCTGAAGAATTATATTATAGTGATTATTAAAAATTCTACTAATTTAAAAGGTGGCAAGTTGTCAAAATGTCATCTTACGTGTGAAAGAGGTAGAAAGTACAAACCGCCACGATATCTAATTGATGGGCAATCCTTAAAAAAATACTGGGATTAAAAAATGTGAATGTCTATTTGAGGTGTGAGGTATACCAATACCTCCAGATGGTGTGATGTGGTATTTAAGAGTTTTCTATAGTTTTCATAATTATCAATCAGCAAAATATATTGATGGTTATGAGTACCCGTGTAGGTTAAAACCAATAGAGAAAGAATTTGTGCTTGACATGACCAACAACACCACACCTCGTGAAATTCTTAGTACATTGAAGGAAAGAGATCAGTCAAACACTACGGAGATCAAAAGCATTTACAATATCATTTTTACAAACAAATCTGTTAAACGGGACGACCTAAATTCTATTCAGTATGTCTTGGAGCAATTAATCAATAAAGAATATCTCCATAATTATCGTACAATCCAGACACCAACAAAAATCACAGATATTCTTTAGGTTCATCCAAAAAGTCTAGAGCTGTCTGTTAACTTTTCGTCTGTATTGATCATTGATATCACATACAAGACCAATGACTATCGGATATCACTATTAGAAGTTGTGGGTATCACATCCACAATACGAACTTATTTATATTCACATATCTTAGTAATGAAAGGACAGAGCAACTGACATGGGCATTAAAAAAATGATTAACCAGATTGGGTAACGTCGAGCCTAGGGTGACCGGCCCGGCCCCACGAAAGTTTCCCACCGACCACCAGGATAAATCGAGAAGCGCTCGCAGTGAGCAGCCCAGGAGCCCAGCATCCTTTAGTTGCGTGCCCCATTTAGAGGAAAAATTCCTACAAATTCACCATAGCTGGGGCTCGCACCGCGGGTACCTGGGTGACAACCTGGATGCCCTATCACTACACCATAGCCCCGGGGACAACTGACATGGGCATTAAGTACCTTAAAGAAATGGAGGGTTGAAAAGAAGACATCGTTGCCATTGGTGTTTGTTTCAAATAGGAATTTGGCACTTATTAATGTCATTGAAACATGTTTTCCCAAGACACATCACATCCTTTGTATTTGGTACATAAACCAGTGTGTAATGAAGAAATGTGCCCCTATGCTTGGTCTAGAGTGGTAACGTTTTTATGTATCATGACACTCACTCATTAATTCATCGACACAGTGATTTTACCAACGGAAGTGGGATGTTATGTGAGAGGAGTATCAACGATTCAAGGGTGTTCTAAATTACCTTTGGGAGACATGGTTATACCCTTACAAAGAGCGATTTGTTTCAGCATGGGTTGATACATGTATGCACCTCGGGAGCAATTCAAATAAAAGGTATAGTCACTTTACAACTTTATTGTTTTAATTTTGTTCATTATTGTAGTATTTTAATTCTTTTCATTATTAAAATATAATGTATTTTTTTTATTGCAGGCAGAGTCTGCACATGCGAGACTGAAATTATATTTGGGAGATATCATGTCATCCCTACAAATATCTTTTGAAAAAATACATAAGATGTTGAGAATTCAGTTTGGAGATATTAAGAAGTTATTCGAGAGATCTCTCAACATTCTAGACCATCAACATTTACATGATGACATTTTTAGTCAAATAAGTTGTTGGATTTCATTAGAGGTAATGGAGTTGATTTCTGGTTAGCTAAAATGCGTTGAGGAAGCATCTCACCAGCTAGCTGGCAGATGCAACTGTTCTATCAAAATTATATATGGATTGTCATACGAGCACGATCTTGCATATTACCGTTACTTTTACATTCCAATTCCACTACAGAGTATCAACCCTCATTAGAGGAGATTGTCTATGCATGTACATCGGTTTAATGACAAGGGAGCACGACCCAACAGGACATCTCACGTTGTTGAGATATTAGATGGGATGAATCCACATATGTGAGAACATATGATAGACAAGTTTTTTTGATATGATAGATCATCTTAAAGTACAGTTTAAGCCCCTTCGTACAACACAGAACATAAAGGTAGACCTACAGGTAAAGATGAGCAAAGTAGATGTCGCATACCGTCTTTGCAGATGCATCCACTTCAGGATGTAGGGTCTGTCAACCGACTGCAACATCTCGTGGGAGAGAAAAACGCAGAAGGGGGTCGAAGGTTCGCAATACTCAAATGACTCATGATCACTTTCCAGTTCCACCCATCCATGATACTTATATTGAGAAATTATCTATGCCTTTGTAGCGTTATATTTCTCGCACTGTTGACGTTCAACCTAACGGTCATTGTGGATTCAGGGCAATAGCTGCACTAATTGGATATAGTGAAGAAGATTGGTTTCAAATACGATTCGAGCTTGTAGAAGAGATTCAACATAATAAAGATCTATATAATCAATTTTATCCAAATCAAAATTTGATAGCCAATTTATTGTTCTCATTGAATTAGTTCGAGCCGTGAGTACCAAAGATGTATTGGATAGACTTTTGCCTTTGGGAATTGTCATCGTATCAAGGTATAATCTTGTACTGCATATATTTAATGAGAATGTTGGGAGTTATTTTACTCACTTGCCATTAAGAACTCCAATTCCAAACCAAGAGTGTCGAAAAATAGCAATTACCCATATTGATAATCACTTTGTACAAATTTTCTTACACTCATTATCATAGACCACTCATTCCAACGTGGTGGTGGCAATATTCATCGTATGAAACTAAAAGATGAGTCACTCGTTATATAATACGTGTTCATTTATGTTACGAAGTAATAGGTACACTACCAAATACGTCAAAAGCAAAATTTAGAGACAACATTGATTAAAAATTTTATTTTTATATATTTTTATGTATTATTATATGTACTTTTATTTGAAAAAAAAATATTTATTCATAAGATATAAATGTGTTTACTATTAATTGTTAATATTACACACAATTTTTATTTTGATCCATATTTTTATTATTTTTAAAATTTTTACAAATAATAACTCCTAAAATCTACAACTACAAAAATAAATAAATAATTACAAACATATAATAAAAAAAAATTTATTCAAAAAGAAAAATAAAACTGATAAAAAAAATAAAATTGTTAAAAAAAAAAAAACTGGTTAAGAAAAACAAAACCAATAAAAAAAAATAAAATAAAATAAAAGGAAACGGGTAAAGGTATAAGTGTAAACAATTTAAATTTTAATGGGGGTGGCGGGCTGCGGAAAGCACCTCTCCTAGGTGACCTTCAACTCAATTGCTTGCACATCAAGAACAATTTGACGATGATCCGACATCAAAGATCTTAAATTAACACAAATTGCTAACTGAGATGCAAATGCGAAGCAGTTCATTTCATCAGAATTCCTTCTGAAAAGCTAAAATAATTCAGTTGAACCAATCAAGAGGAATAGGAAGCCGAAACTTTATCAACATGACATTACTCAAGCAAACATTCTTTTTATCATTATTTTTTTCTTACGGATCAATGGTCTATATACAATGACAGACAATGTGACTTAATTTACAAGGCAAAAGAGCTGCTTAGGATAATACCATATACACAGGATCCTCGATACGTGCCTGCTTGAACTGCAGACCAAACATTTGGGAATGGTGGAACACAGCAAACTGACCTTGTCACCAAACTTTCAGCAGGGCAACTAGTCTGATGGTCCAAATACATGAAAGGCAAAGAATGTACCACCTGCTGGATCCAACAAACAATATCAAACATGACAGACTTTTTATGTTCTACTTTCATTCAAAGTACTTTAACCTTGGAGAATGCAACAAACAATTGGCAAATTTCATTAAGGGAATCCAACATCTCTGCTATAATGTTTTTTTTTTCTCTCCACAGCTTTCATTTTATTTGTTTCTGTTATGACATTATCCCAATCATTGAAAAGTCCCCCTCCCTAGTTACTAGAAATATCGAACTCAATATCTTGGAGGTATGGTAGGTCAACCTGTTTGGAATTGTGCCTGTGACATCAAGTTGGGTGGCCTTCCAAGATCTAACTGACCCCAGTGAGTTTACTGGAGCTATGTTTGAAATGCATAGATGGTCTACAGAAGAAGACCCTCAAAACTTTAGCCATCCATAAAAGAAAGTAGCTAGAGCAAGGTGTAAACTTTGAATTTCAGTCTCTGACCCAAACTACATGATTTTGATATTATTGTATAAAAGTTTATATCAATTAACAAATATCATTTCCTTTGAAGAAAGTAGGAATTCACCAGCTAACTATCTGAAGAAAAAGATCCGTGGTGCATTCGTGCATAAGATGGGTATTCTACATAAAAAAAATGTAGACCTGTGTCAAATTTGTGTTTGTCTAAAGTAATAACTACTTTAGCAGCAACATTATTTTTATAGACTAAGAATTGTCAAAATGAGGAAACAATTTTGTCATCAAAAAGTGAAAAACCAAAATCTTAATTTTTCCCTATTCAAGATTCATGTTAAAATTATATTATCAATTCCTCCAAAGAGCATTGCTTCCTACTCGTCTAGCCATTGTTATCATTTGACAAGATAAGAAAATAATATTTATTTGGCTTTTATGCAGCATTTTTCTCAATCTTTATTACAGATACCTTCATCAAGCTAAAGTGGCTAAATGAAGCATTTGTTAATGTATTTGCATTTTGTTTCTTCCGAAGTAAAAATCCTTACTAAGCCATTAATTGAACTCGTTAGAATAATTATAGGGGTATTTTTGTCTTTTGGTGTATATTTTCTTTCCTATATAAAGGCCTAACTCGTGGTTCCAATACACGAGAATTTAGGATTTTACTTTGAACATGGTATCAGAGCCAAGTTAAAACCCTAATTTCTTTCCTCCTTGTGCCGCCGTAGTTTTGCCTCTTCCCCATCAGTTCCCCTTGTGTCGCCGCTCCCTCTGTCTCCACCTCCCGAGCGTCTTCCCAGTCCCCGATCCCACCCACAGAAAGGATCCTCGCGCCAACATCCAGCGACGCGGTCTCGAGTGCGGCAGCCAGCGACGCGGTCTCTCCGATCGAGCCTTCACCATCGACTTCGTCTGGGCCCTCTTCGAATCCAACCTCACGAATCTTCTCCACATCCTCCGCCGCCACATTCTCGTTCCTCTACGGCGCGTCTCTCACCTCGCTCAAGCCGTGGCGTTGCTTTCGTCTCTAGGCCAGGCTTCTCACCCTAGTCGTCTTCTGCCCTAGCTTCGGTTCGAAGCCAACAAGCCCTGTCACCAACAGCCCCTCACCACCAGTTGTGCTGCCCGAACAGATCCACTCCGCCAGTAGAGAACCCTAATACGAGGTCCCCAGCCTCAGGCAAACTCCCTGTCGACATGGTAGCGAACGTAAGGAGTTTCTAATAGAGGAGGGAACAGCCAGCCATTTTATCTTCTTCTCTGGTGAGCCTGTTCTTCTTCCATCACTGAGCGTTGCGGTGGACTTCCCACGGACGTGGTTGCAAAGGTGGGCATAACTCCAACAATCTCGGTGTGGGCATCTATCTCCGAACAGAAGCTACATCATCTTCACTGCTCAACTCCCGTGTATGCGGTTGCGTAAACAGGAATATCAAATGAATTCAGTGTGTATTTGACTCCGGCAGCACATCACTGTTCTTTCTTCTTGATTCCGGTAGCACCAGCACATCACTGTCCTTCATCTTTCTTCCAAAATAAGCAAGCTCACTTCGTATATTCCAGTAGTCTGGTTCACAATTCTATTCATGGCTACATCTGGCGCCCCAAAGCCAAATACCTCAATCTTTACCAACCATATCACTGCACCTCTTTCTTCCGAGTAGTTGGATGGTAAAAATTATATCTCTTGGGCATCTCATATTGAGCTTTGGCTTGTTGGACGGGGTTATGAGACACATCTCACTCAAACTGAAGAAGATGTTCAAGTCGTCGATCGTCCTCTATGGAAGAAGGTTGATGCTCAGTTGTGTTGTATTATCCGAGCCACCATCTATCCATCTCTTAGGAGTGTCTTCCGTACTCACAAAACCTGTAAAGCTGTTTGGACACAAGCTCAACAACTCTTTACAAACACCTCTCGGCGACTCTATCAAGTTTGTGAAGATCTCATGACCATCCTCAGCACCCATCAGATTAAGGATTCAATGTCAACTTATATGGGTTCAGTCTCTAGCCTTCTTTGTGACTTCAATGAACTGCTCCCACCTGCGGCCGATCCTGTTTAAGAGCTTGAAAATCGGAAGAAATTTTTTGTCTCTGGCTTTATATGATCTGCCCACATATTATTCTCATGTCCGTGACCAGATCCTGGGCAGCTCTACATAAGCTACTATGGAGAATACCTGGGCGACTCTTCTCCGTGTCCCGGCCAAAGTCTTGACGTTGCCTTCTTCTGTTCCTGTCGACTTGTCAGCTTTGGTCTCTCGACACAAAGGACCTCCACCTCGCAAGGGTGGCAAAGGTCGTCCATGGTGTAATCACTGCCACCGACTGGGACACACGATTGATAAGTGCTGGAGTCTACATGGTCGTCCTCCTCGTGCTGCCCAGGTCGTTCAGAGTTTTGTTGCTTCTTCAACTTCCACTTCACAGTTGACACCGGATTCAACTCCAACACCTTCCTATACTGCCTTTCTGAAATGCTTTGAGGATCGTCAGGCTTCGGGTTCCATTGCTACCATTGCACACCCTGGTACTCCCTTTGCTGACATATCTCGTTCTTCGGGTCCTTGGATTCTTAATTCTGAGGCCACCGATCATATCACTGGTAATAAATCCCTATTTTCCTCCCTCAATACTTCTGGTAATTTGCTAATGGTCACCATGGCCAATGGTTCCCAAACTCAATCCCAGGGTATTGGCATTGTCCATCCTTCTTCTCTGTCCATTCATAATGTTCTTTATGTTCCCAGCGCTCCCTTTAATTTATTATCGATAAGTCAACTTACTCAATCTCTTGATTGTATCATTTCTTTTACTAATACATCTGTTTCTTTACAGGACCGGAGTACGGGGAGGATGATTGGCTTCAGATGTGAATCTCATGGCCTATATCGGCTTCAACCACCCTCTTTTGTTGGTTCGGCGGCGGCATCTCCACTACTTATTCATGCTCAGTTGGGACATCCAGGTCTTAATAAGTTAAAACAGTTACATCCTAGTCTTTCTCACTTAGAGTCTTTATCTTGTGAGTCATGTCAATTAGGTAAGCATGTTCGTAGTTCTTTTTCTCCTCGTATTGAGAGTCGGGCTGTCTCCTTTTGCTTTGGTTCATTCTGATGTTTGGGGTCCGAGTCGTATTTCTTCTACAATGGGGTCAAGGTATTTTGTTACTTTTATAGACGATTTTTCCCGTTATATATGGTTATATCTGATGAAGGATCGTTCAGAATTGTATTCTATTTTTGAATCCTTTTTTCTTGAAATAAAAACTCAATTTGGTACTTCCCTTCGAACTTTGCAAAGTGATAATGCACGCGAGTATTTATCTACTCAATTTCGTACCTTCTTGACATCTCATGGTGTGTTGCATCGCACGTCTTGCCCTCATACCCCTCAACAGAATGAGATTACAGAACGCAGGAATCGTCATCTCCTTGAAACCACTCGGACTCTTCTTCTCCATTCTAATGTCCCTCATCAGTTTTGGGGTGATGTCGTACTTACTGCATGTTATCTCATCAATCGCATGCCTTCATCCACTCTCCAGGGTAAAATACCCCATCAGATACTTTATCCGCATCAGCCTCTTCATCCTCTACCACCTCGGGTCTTTGGTTCTATATGTTTTGCTCATGCTCTTGATCCTGGCATTGACAAACTTTCTCCCCGGTCTCATAAGTGTGTCTTCCTTGGGTACACACGGTCTCAAAAAGGGTACAAGTGTTATTCCCCTACTCTTCGTCGGTACTTCATCTCTGTTGATGTCACATTCTTTGAGCCAGTTTCTTTTTTTGGCCCTTCCGCTTCACAGGCCGAGGTTTCTCCCTTTCCACCTGCACCAGTAACTATCTTTTATCCTCCGGAGGCCTCTATCATCTCTGGCCTCGTCTCCTCCTTTGGAAGTTTATCAGCGTCGTCCTCGTTCTGCTTTGCCGCCGACCAACACTGACACTGCTGTGGGCACATCTTTGGAGCCAAGTCCTTCGCCGTTTCCTCCGATCCCATCTTCTGCCTCTGATGTTCCTATTGCACTTCGAAAGGGTATGCGTTCCACTCGTAATCCTTCTCCTCACTATGTTTCTTTGAGCTATCATCGTCTTTCCCCATCCTATTATTATTGTCTGTCTTCCTTGTCGTCTGTTTCTCTTCCAAAGACTGCAGGTGATGTTTTTGCCCATCCAGGATGGAAACATGCTATGCTTGATGAAACGAGTGTCTTATAGAGCAGTGGGACTTGGGACCTAGTTCTTCTACCTCCTGGGAAGTCAGTGGTTGGTTGTCGATGGGTGTTTACAGTGAAAGTTGGTGTAGACGGCACGGTTGATCGGCTTAAGGCTCGTCTTGTCACTAAAGGCTATACTCAGGTATTTGGATTGGATTATGGAGACACCTTTTCTCCTATTGCCAAGATGTCTTCTATGCATCTTTTCCTATCTATTGCTGCAATTCGCCATTGGCACCCTTCATCAATTGGACATCAAAAATGCATTCTTACATGGTGACCTGCTTGAAGAAGTTTACATGGAGCAACTTCCGTGTTTTGTTGCTCAGGGGGAGTCTCCTGGTCTTGTATGTCGCTTGCGAAAATCTTTATATGGTCTCAAGCAGTTACTCGGAGCATGGTTCAGTAGATTTAGTACCGTAATTCAACAGTTTGGCATGACTCGAAGCGAGGCTGATCATTCTGTCTTTTATCGTCACTCATCTACTGGTTGTATCTATGTAGTGGTTTATGTTGATGATATTGTCAGCACAGGTAATGATCATCTTGGGATTTCACAAAACATCTTTTCAAACATCTCCAGACAAAGGATCTCGGTAAACTCAAATATTTTCTAGGGATAGAAGTGGCAAAGGAAGTATGCAATGGATATTCTAGAAGAAACAGGAATGTTAAACTCAAAGACAGTCGACAATCCCATGGATCCTAATGTCAAGCTCCTGCCAAATCAGGGGGAGCCTCTTTCAGATCCTGAAGGAGCCTCTTTCAGATCCTGAACAGTACAGGCGATTGGTAGGAAAACTAAGCTAACTTACTGTCACTCGTCCGAATATCTCATTTGCAGTAAATGTAATAAGTCAGTTTCTTAGCTTTCCGTGCAAAGAACATTGGGATGCCGTAACTCGCATTATTTGATATATCAGGGGTGCACCAGGAAAGGGTCTTCTATATGAAGACAAAGGACATACTCAAGTCGTGGGGTATTCTGATGCAGATTGGGCAAGATCTCCCTCTGATAGAAGATCCACTTCTGGATTTTGTATATTTATCGGAGGTAACCTTGTTTCTTGGAAAAGCAAAAAGTAGAATATTGTGGCAAGATCCAGTACAGAGGCAGAATATCAAGCTATGACTATTGCTAGTCAAGAACTTATATGGTTAAAACAGTTACTTCAGGAACTAAGGTTTGGAGAGGTTATACAAATGTCACTCATATGTGACAACCAGACCGCTATGCATATTGCCTCAAATCCAGTCTTCCATGAGAGGACAAAGCATATTGAAGTTGACTGTCACTTTGTCAGAGAAAAAGTCATATCTGGAGAAATATCTACTAGTTTTGTCAACTCAAATGATCAGCTAGCAAATATATTCACTAAGTCACTTAGAGGCCCTCGAATTGACTACATATATAACAAGCTTGGTGTATATGATCTATATTCTCAAGCTTGAGGGGGAGTGTTAGAATAATTATAGGGGTATTTTTTGTCTTTTGGTGTATATCTTCTTTCCTATATAAAGGCCTAACTCGTGGTTCCAATACACGAGAATTTAGGGTTTTACTTTGAACAGAACTAAACTTTTTCTTTAATGTAGATAATTTCAACTTTTATTATATATTATATTTTACTTTTGATTAAAGTTTTTGATAACATTTAATTTTGAATTTGATTAGTTATTTAATTTGAACCAATCTGAATAGGGGAATCGATTGGAGTGTAATTAGGGTGTGGTTGAGTCTTTGGGTAGATTTTTGTCATCTAGGTTGAATGAGATCAAATTGGATCTATTTAGGGTCAACCCAAATTTATCCTGGTTCAGATTGGGTTTAATTGGGTTTTCAGATTTAGTAGGAGTTTTACGATGAGACTCTTATTTGTTGTTTTTCTTCCTCTCTTCAAAGTACTTTTGTCTCCTCTTGCATGATTCCTCTCTCGCACCCGATCCCTATCATGAGATTCTCTCACAGATCTCAATTGATATTGCTACTGGGCAGTAGTGGGTAAGTCCCTCTTCTTTTCTTGATCACTCTCCCTTTGCTTCTCCTGACTGGCTTCCATAGCAGCGGAAGCAATTCATGGCGATAGATCTTGGTGGTAGGAGGAAAAGGAGACAAAAGAAGAGTTGGACACTCTATATATGCCAATATTGACATTTGTGGTTAGTATCTTATATGAGAGAGCAGAACAAAAAATTTAAATCAGGCTATCCGACACAGCTTGAGATTTGCATTTGTGGTTAGTATCTTTATATGATTACTACTATTGTTTTATAATTATATCTTATACTTGCAAGATAAGTTATATAAATATATAATTATAAGTTATATAAAATTATAACTTACCTAAATTGATTATATCTTGTAATTATACAAGTTACATGAATTATAACAAATTATATTAGAATTGTATAACCTATAATTTATAGAACTCATATAATCGTGTTATATCAACTAGGATCCCTAATTGTCGACAACAAAATCTCGCACGAACAACGAATTATATGAACTCCCACCCTCAAGACTCTTGAACTCCTACATTTGACTTCTCTTGAATGTTGTCCAACCATAGTAGAGCTATAGAGGAGAATTGAAGGAGGAAGAGTTGTAGGAGCTTCACATTGTCATGATCTTCACATGCTTCAATTTTTAGAGAACTTTAGGGGTGTGTTTGGTTCAAGTTATTATGCATAACCTTGGTTATGTGATTACCAGATAATCAAATAATTAAGGTTATAGGGAATAAAGCATAACCTAATATTATTTGGTTCAATCTTAGGTAATGCAACAAAAACTTATTTGTTTAGAGGTTTTAGTGTATAACCTAATTTAAAATTTTACTGTATTGCCATTGAACCAGGAGCTAGAGTAGACAGTGCCGCATCGACGATGAGGCAAGAGATACTGTCAGCGTGCTCAATCCAGAGCTTGCGGTGATGCCGCCAAGTCTGCACATAGCTTCGTTGCATCATGATTTTTCTAAATTTATCCTTGGCCGTGGGAAGTGTCATGGCGAGCTGGAAGGCATTCTTGGAGCCACCGATGTCGCAGGGGCAGACCTGTCACACACGGATGACACAGATGTGACTGCCCTAGTGGGCGGAGAAAACACGACCTCCAACGACTGCTAGGGCCCTGACGCTGCCTCTGCCTCCATGGTTGAATCGGACGAAACGACAGAGGTCGGGCTATCGGTTAGGGTTTTGGTTATATCTCGAGAGGATTGAGATTTGATAAAACATTAGGGGTATTTTTGTCCAAAAAGGCAAAAATCGAAGGATAATTTTGGGAAAAAAAAATTGTTAACCCAGGAATCACGTAAAATCTTCACACTTCTGAGGTAATCACATTCTGGGTTATATGGCCCCCATTTGCTGATGTGGCAAGCATGCTCCATTACCTGAGCATCACTCGTTAATTGAACCAAACAAGATTAAATAACATAACCTTAGATAGATAACCAAGGTTATCAACAATAACCTTCAACCAAACATGCCCTAGGTATATTGTCGTCCTCTTCCACAAGTCGTGCATCATCGCGAGTCACAATGGATGTTTCATCTCTATCAATGAGTTCCACATGCTAATCGTTGGACAAAACAAAATATTTCACCTATGCCGATCAGCACTGAACAAAACTTTTTAATCTATGAGCCAACGTGCCTATAACAAAAAGGTAAATGGAAGTCTGTTGAAGCAAACAAAGGGGCAAATGAATGCCTTGTTTTATTTATATTTAAAGACCAAATGTTTGCCACTTCACATATGAAAATCTATGCAAGGAAAAAGAACTACATTAAAAAGAAAAAGAAGGGGGAAAGAACCTGCAATCATGTAAACTCCCCAGAAAATCCTATTCGAGGCCATTTAAGTTGATGCTTGTTTGTCTGAGCACTTCAGAACTCCTATCCAGCCCATGAGATGCTACCTTTAATCATGAGAGGAGAAGAATTAGTTGCTGTACATGACCATGCTAACCAATTTAATTATCCAAAAAAAAAAAAGAAACAAACAGCAGCAATCTGAAAAACCAAGTCCATTTAAAGTTATTTAAACATATCTAAGATTGATTTAAGAAAATATATCAGTGAAGAACAGAGCATATATCTACCGAGTACTAACCAAATATGTAAGAGCTGCATAGCGCTCCTTGCTAAGGTACAAAGGCTTTCCTCTGGACATGTCATGATCCTGCAATCAATACATTGCAAAATATGCCATCAAAGATCAGAGAACAGCTGGAAATAGAAATGATGGTAAAAGTACAGAAAGGGCTGGGTCCATGTATAATAGGTCCAAACTCCAAATGACTACATTATTATATGTTGGGCAGTATGCATTCCTCATTATAACAAAAGGTAAGTATGTTCATATTTCATGGAATTCCCGTGCCACAATGTCAGTAACACAATCACCAATGCCAAGTTAAGGTTCAACATGCATTAGCAAAAGAGTTGTTTGTTTTTACATAATTGTTGGACGATATTGCAAAATACATGACTACAAGAGAAGTATCAAACAAATCATCAACACTATGCGGAGAGTCCACTACAAAGATTGAAATACAACTTGTGAAATTGAGGTTGCGTCAAGGAAGAAGCAAATTTAATTTGAGCTGAGAGTAGACAGCATATAATTGTTGGAACCAGAATTTCAAATTTCACCTCTCATAACCTCACTTGAACTTTCATCTTCCTATATAAATATGAACACAGTCCTGCTCATGTTTTTTCTAAGTCTTGACTCAATGGGGATAGAAGTTGATAGGTTGGAGGGGGTATAACAAATTGATAGAGACCATCCCATCAGAAAGCTTATAATATATAGTCTCCAGACCACTATTGAGATAAATTTAGAAAAAGGTGATTCCTAATGATTACATTGATGTGCTACAAGCTATGATGACAATATTGTTACCCATGTTAGAACTACAAATGATTTTCCAATAGTTGTAGAGTAGATTAGTCCAAATTGCTAGCTTTATACAATTTAATTTAGTAGATTAACTAATAAAATCACATTCAAGATAATGTTTTAGGTGTATGTTAATTGCAAATGATATTATCTTAATTGATGATAGTGTAATTAGATTAAATTCAAAGTTTAAATTGTGAAAAAATAGAAACTAGAAGATTAAGAAACATACGACAAAAATCAGCTATATATGAAATGTTATTTTAGTCATAAGAATCAATTAAGAAAGATGGATATGAAATTCCTTTTAAGAGTTGAAATTTAATAGTCTTTGATCTAAATATTAATGAAGAGATAATAAAATAAAGAATGTGTTGTGGTTGAAATAGAGAGGAGGTATGAAGCCTTGTGTAATTATTGTATATCCATTAAAAAAAGAAGAAAGTTTTATGAAACTGAAGCACAACCCAGCATACTTTATGAAACAAAGTTTTAGATTGATACAAAACAACATAAAAATTAATTTAGTGGAGATGAGAATGCTAATATGGAAGTAGGTGTTACTAGAAAGGATAAAGAAAACAATTCTAATATTAGAGATCAAATTAGGTGTAAAATGAAGATGTAAAATGAAAGAAAATAAATTTCATTCACATACAGATGTAACAAAGATGATGATGCAGAAGCATCTAGGGACACAATCATCTCATATCATCCAATGCGGCCATGTTCCCTTCCGAGTTGACGAGAAGAAAACAAGGCTACTAAACTCCCTTTTAGGCCTTGAAGAAGGACGACAAGGAAGATGACTTGCCCGTGGTCTCTTGATGTGGTTGTGCTCTATTTGGAGTCCGGATGAGGCGGAATCGGCTTTCTAGTGGCTTACATGGCCAAGTCATGCCCAAAGGAACGACCGTGTTGCGGCGTCATGGTTCACGTGAACCAACTCTCCAAAACTCTAGATTTGGTCTTTTACCTTTTCTTTTATTTGTTTCAAATTTTTAGAATTAATTTTGTTTTCTAAAAATTAATTTAAATTTTATCCTTTTTTTAAGGATTAATTTACTTTTCTAAAAGTTAGTTTAGATTTTTTTTTTTTAAATTAGTTCTTTTTTACTTTTTCTTTTTTGTTGTGATTTTTTTGTTGCAACTTTTTCTTATTTCTTAGGCTATTTAAATAAAGGTTAGGACTCTTGTAAAAACATATTGATGTTAATGAATGTTGAGTTCGGTTTTGATTTGAATAAAAAATTATTTCATTTAAACCTAGCTCCTCTTTGTTGGTGAATTCCCCTTCCTCCACTTTCTCTGCAACCTCTATTCGAACGTCGCACCAGGAGTTTCTTTTCCGCATCAGATGACCAATAAACTTGATGATAATGATGTTGTTGATGATTGTCCACTCTCATCTCACATGAAGATTACTCTACAGCGAGTGATTAATGATTTTATTGCTAAATTAGTGTTCCCTTTCTCTATCCCATATTTTGAATAAAAGGGATTCAAATTACATGAATTCTTAATCAAGATATTAGTTGCCTTTGTGTATTCAGCATTTATATAATGCACACTTTTAATTCATGCCAGAATCAAAAAGAAAAAAAAAACTATTTAATGACAATCACATGCATCTTTTGCATAACCGCCATCAGATTTTTAAACTAAAGATGACACAGATCATTGGATAATTCATAATTGTTACTCGTTGTCAGTTCACTATATAGTCAATTCTTATAAATTACTGAGGATGTGTAGTACTATGTACTACTATCATCTCGTAATCCAATTATCATCCATCTGAACTGAGATACAAATTAGATATGGTCAAATGAAACCAAAGTAGAATTTTGAAACTACAGAAGAAGATATTAATAAAGGAAATTCTGTGGCTATGCAACAAGGGATTTACCCAACTTATCAACTACATGGGGCGGAGTTGGTTGCATGGCTTGAAATCTCAAGTCATATTGGAGGTTTAATTTTTTTTCTGAAATAATACAGTTTGGATGTTAAGAATTCTAAATTTTAATCAACTTAAAATCAGTTAACTGATTAAATCAATCAAACTAACTGACATTTTAAAATCAATTAATTTAATTAATTAAAAAATTATACTGTATATAATTAATTATAGAGTGTTAATTAACGAGTTAACTAATTACATATAATTTATATTAGCAGCATAATATTAATTATTATTCAGTATTTATCATAGCAAACATATAATTATACATTGTATTGAAATTATCAACTAATTATATATATAATTAATACACGATGCCGTGAAGACTCCCAATGATGCTAGACTTAATACATATAATTTATTTCTTCCTACCAAAGTAAGAATTCACTTTCCATATAAATAATATTTGCTGATAATAGGCCCCTACGGGTTGGCACAGTTGGTGACTATATGGGGGGTTGCTTCAATAGATCTTGGGGTCAATTCTCAATGGGTGCAAAATGCCTTGTTGGGTGCCTGACCTCCCTCATGCAAAGGGCCGCTGTGCTAGGGCAAATTTGCCCTTGTGACTTACCTGCTTGTATATAGGGGTCGGCGATACTGGACCGCCTCGAGGAGCGTTATCAACTTTTGCTCCAATATTTGCTAATAATAGGCTACAATGGGGTAGAGATCAATTCCCGACGCATGCATGCCCTCGCGGAAAACTCCTTCCATCACCTAGCCACTTAGTGATCGACTATAAACTGACCCCATGATTTACCTCCCTTCACATAATTTGAGGATGGGCCATGAGGGGTGTTTAGGATGAGCATAATCACCTTTTGCTATAATATTTGTTGATAATAGTAAAAGAATTGTACTTAATAATGTAATGATTATAAGTATATATGGTTTTTTTTGTGTTTCATTCATGAATTTAAAATTTTCCCATAGCATTTGGCATAACAGTAAAGTTGTGTGACTTGGAGATCACGGGTTCAAGTCTCGGCCTCTTGCAAAGCAGAGTAAGCAATAATAGACTTTTTTCCGGAACCTCGCATTAACGGAAACTTTGTGTACTGGGCTATCCTTTATATCATTTTTTTTATTATATTGCGAGGAAAATTGTTTACGATTCTTATTTATTTCACTTGTCATATTATTTAACCATTAGTTTAATTTTCAAATTGGAGGATATACTAATTTGATATGAGAAATTGAGGCATTTGTCTCTATATACTTTCATGTGTACTTTGTCACAGATTGAAATAAGAATATTAAAGAGAAAATTGGAATTGCACCTATTGAGGGAAAACTCAAGGAAACATGTTTAAGATGCTACAAATATTTAAGCGATATAAAATTATGATAAATATGTACATTAAACGCGGAAGACCAAAGAAGACTTGGTTAGCAATAATAAAATATGATAAAATTAATTTAAATATAGATGATGATATAGTAAGGGATAGAGCTTAATGACATAAAAGGATTGATATAACTGATCCCACCTAGTAGTATAATACTATTGTATTTTGCCACAAGCCACAAGTTCGAAATGTGCGAATTCATATTCACTATTACCTCTTTCATGCCTTATAAGTATTAGGCTAGCATGGGCATCCTCATCACCCTATGACAAATTGAGATGTTTCTTTGTAGGGAGGGTGATTAAAAGGGAGAAACAAAGTAAAAGCAAGAAGGAAGAATAAACTAGACCTATTTCTTTATTTCTAACCCATTGATAAAGACATTCAAAGAACAAAATGATAAATATTTTATCCTACGTGAAGACTAAGACTCAAACAATGCTATTATTGTTCCCTTCACATTGAAAAAGATGACCTAATTGAGGATGCTCACAACTTGCAGAAGTCAAATTCTGCTCAATGGGAAAAATGATGAAAAATAGTGAATTAATTTATTTTTTAATTCATAAATTATAATAAATGTTGATAATTATCCTATTTTATGTGTCAAAAGTTTTGTATCTTTTAATTTGATAAGAGTTTTGGGTATTTAGGTTGTTTTTCTAGTTTGGTGAGATTTTATATTTTTCAAGTTGTAGTCAATTTATTTTTAAATTGTTTAAGTCATTATCCATTTATCTAACTTGTTTTCCAATTTTGTTGGGTTGGAGCTTCAAAAATTCTCAAATTACCCGTTGTAATTTTCAATAATTAATATTATTTTATAATAAAAAATTTCAATGTAGAAGTCTGATGCTTCGTGTTCATTTCTTTCTGCAACCTGGTGTTGCGTCATAATGTTAATATACACATCTGCTAACTTCAACTATCGTGTTCGGTCCATTGCCAAAGGTAACTCATAAGCAACTTGTGTGCTACACAAATACCTTTAATTTGACTGAAGAATTTGATCATTTCTGAACACAAACAGATATTATATAGACAATTCTAATCTGAATATTATGTCACCCGGAGCAACTCTATAAATGGAAACAATATTATTAAATTTGAAGCTGATAGAAAACAATAGAAAGATAGCAAACCAGAGCAGCACGACAAATATCTAATAGCAGAGCTGTCACAAAAACACAATTACCTCTTCCCCAAATGCATCCAGATAAGGAGATGGCCAAAAGGCTTGACGTGTTGACCTTTGTAGAAAGATTATTGTACGCTAAAAAATCAGGTAATGAAGCTCAATAAGGAACGAAGTCAAACCAACTAGCAAGTACAATACAAAGACGTGCATACCCGCACCAACAAGAATACACCGATACCGGCTCCACAAATCATTGCATGATTTGAACAATTACCCAGCCTACAGAATGATACCAAATAACTCAGCTGATCATCTTTCAGAGATAGGGAAAATATCATAGCTGTAACTAGCAAAAAGTGATCACTAGGTAATTCAAGGTATAATAAAAACCTGCAGCGGCAAGATTTCTTGCTTAGAGAACATAATGTACCACAAAGCAAGCACAATGCTGGCTCCTCTGGGACAAACTTGCAACTAGAGCATGGCACTTTTATGTACCTAGAAAAACATGACAATAGTCTCAAACCAACTTGACTTTCATCAATATACAAAACTTAGCGTATTGTAAAGAACTAGAACCTTTGTAGTAGATCCTGATAAATGAATGGAAGCTCCATCAGTTTAAAGGGGACAGCAGGAGTGACAGCTAAAATGCCTCTGTACTTACGAACTCTAAACTCCTTCTGGAAGTGTTCACACCATTTCAAAGCTAATGCATGGACAACTTCATCCTTGAGAACTGATTCCAATGAGCAAATCTTGAACATGTCTTCCAATTCCCCTATCCTGCTCAGCTCTACTTTAAGTTGGTCATCAATATCTAAATCGGCATCTTTTAAACAAAGGTATGATCTTTCTCTTATGTGACTGTCAAATGATGGAGCTAATGTAGAAGAGTCTAGTAGATTCCAAAGTAATGCACATCTACGGAGATAAGGAAATGTAAGTCTCCGTATCATATTCTTTGGATCACAAAGTTCATCGACATAGTTGGAAACAAAAAATTGTCTGACAGACTGAGATTCAGTCATCATCTTGCAGATATTACCAAAATGGCCACCAAAACTTGATATATCAAAACCTTGTTTGCCATAGCATGCAATAGTAGACTGCAGAAAATAAAACCAAATGCATTACATGCAAAAAGCACGATGTACCTGGTTGGTATTAATTATTACTTGTACAAGTAAAAAATAGATTAAAAAAATGATACAGTTTCATGGTTCCATGATGAAGTACTTTGTACCTGAACAACGCAAATAACATAAAATAGATGCACAAGAGCAATGAAATATTCTCTTGAGCATATAAATGGCATTGGGAGGCAGAAAAGAACCCACATGAGTGAAGAAAATGGATCATGAGCGAGTATAGGATCAGCAGCACGTTTCCAGAATTGGACGTCAGGAAAAGTGTCTCCATTGTGAGAACATTCAAACAGAGAAGGTTTGTCTGCAAAAACATGTATCACAGTTCATAACTCACCATGTGGAACAAAATTAGAGTTCATACTCCTTTTATAGCACAAAATCATTTACCAGATCCCAGTTAAAATACCTTTTGATCTCTCTCCATTAGACAAGTAATTGTCGCCTGACAAACCAGAACAAATAGACCCTGCTAAAAGTTGAAGACTGCTAAACCGCAGAAGAACATCAAAAGAATTATAGCTGCGAATGGACTGGGCAATGTGAAGCAAAATAGACATCACATAGTGACTAGAAGAATGAAGTTCTTCATTCAAAGATTCCAAAGAAGGTGGAACTGAATATGCATTCAACTTTGCACGAGCAGCAATTTCTGTGGACGTAATAGAGTACCTAAGTGTGTCCCAAAGAATCAACAAATGACTATACCTACCAGCTTCTGACAAACTATCATAGCCAAGTGGATAGTAAAGCATAAACAATTTTTTAAGGGCAGGATCCAAAGCTGAATTTATTGGTTGAATTTGAGTTCCAGATAGAACTTTCAAAACTCTGCTCTCTCCAACCATCTTTGCTGCATTTTGAAGAAGAGATAGTGCAAGAAGAATGTGTAGATTGGAACAGTTGGTATCCAATGACACTGAAGGAAAGTCATTTGATGTTGAATTGCTGAATATAGATGTTCTCCTTGTAGAAAATATCTTAGATATGCCAGTGGATGCTGGGAGGATGGAGTTAGCAAAACTCCGGCACACTGGACAAAGTAACTCACCCTGAATTTTGACAAATGAAACAATTACTAAACCATTTAAATGGAGTCAAAGATAATATGATCACTGGAATACTTACCACGTCAGGTTTCACGATGTGAATTCCTTCAAAGCCAAGTCGCCTATTATATCTGAAAGTGCAACAGGTAAAGAAACCAATTATTCTCATCGAAAGAAAATAGAGGGAAAATGCTGAATTGTAAAGGCTTCATCAGGAAAGATAAATTGCAACTTGGGCTACATCTTGAAATGGAGAACATATGTTATTCACATAAAAATCAATCCAAATTAGCAAAAAATACAGTTTAAAATTCATTTATACTTGATCCCAGGAATTTCTTTCATGAAATTGTCAATTTTGTTTACAAGGTCTAAAATTTCAAGTTGTGTCGGAGTGTTGTTTGACTGAAACAATACGTTTTTTTTCAATCAATACAATTCCAATGCTTATTTAATTGAATTATTAGTAATACTATTATTAACTTTACTTACTATAACTTGTATCTTTTAAATATTTTTTATTAAAATTAATTATTTGGTTAATAATTAATTTGATTGATAATGCTTGTTTATTCTTTTTCTACATTTGTTGATTAATTTGAAATGAATGTATATTTTTATAGCTTTATGTGATTATGACTACAACTATTAGAGTGGATGAAAAATAAAAAGATATAAGATTTTTATAATTTTCAGATGTGAATTATTACATTGTTAGATCAAGATTAGATTTTAAATTTTATAATTAAAATTTGACTTGGATTTGCCTCAATTAAATTTGAAATTGAAAATCTTTATACTTTTAAATTGAAATAGTTAAATTTTAAAAAATAATATTCATAGCACATATTGCAATCATTATGTATTTAAATAATATTCCAATGAAATAAATTAATTAAAGTGTTGGGTCAACTAGTTGTTTCTCGATGCTCGAGTTACAACTGAGAGAAGATACAAAGAATGACAAAAACTTCAACACACTCACTGTGAACCCTAGTTTTCCAATTGCACAATCTTTCGATGTCATAAAAGTCACAATACAAACAAAAAAATATATTGATGTTTATACCAAATTTATCCTATTTAAATTTTTTACATTTTAAATTAGTTTTTTAAAAGTTTTTAGAAACTAATTATACTAAGTTGAAATAATATTTTAAATTTGATCAAATGGAAGTCAAATTCCATAAAGTAGACATGGTCATTGGGATCAAGTGGATTCAAATTGAGCTCAATTTGAATTTATTTAGACCAATTTAAAGCTAAACTAAATTTATATATAGCATAGTTTGGTTCAACCATATTTAATTAAATTAGTGGAACTTTAAAAAGATCAGGAATTATTATTTAATTCCTTATTTTCTCTCTCCATTCCATGTTATTTTTTCTAATCCCTCTTATAGCTCTCTCGAATGCAATGCCCACCCACTGCCCACTCATCGTCATTGCCTCCAATCCGGCACTCATTCGTTGCCCCTCCCTCTAGTAATCCTCCTCTCCTTCTCTCTCTTCCCTTTTCTCCCTCAATCTATGTTTTTCATATTAACAGCACAACACCAGTTTGTTGCCTGCCGCCCACCGCCCACCCGTTGCAACTCGCCTTGTTCATTTATTGAACCCAACTACCGAAAGCCCCTCTAGTAATCCTCTTCTTTTCTCCCTTCTCTCCAACTCAACGCTACTCGCCTTGCTAATCTATCGGAATTCAATCGCCAAAAACCCCTCTAATAATCCTCTTCTCTCCTCCCTTCTCTCCCTATTTCATCTACCATGGTTTACACACATGTCCACGCAGCTAGATGCATACGAGACTAGGCTATGAACCCGATCCCATTGATCAAGTTTAAATTAGCATAACATGAAACTTATTAATCCCAAAGGACATGAAGAGCAACAAAAATCCATAAACCACCTAAATGACACCAATGAGTCAAATCTCCTTGTGCTTAAGGGCCCCATAATAAAAATAACTAATGTTCTAAACTAGCTCTGTTGCAATGCTAAAATGTGGAAGGAGCTTTTTTCTGAATGTTAATCAATTCTAAAAGAGAATACTAGTGCTTGTTGTGAAGACTTTCTATACAGACTACATTGCATTGTTTTGTCCACCTTTTTACCTGGATTGCATGTTTAGCTGCCCTCCTACTAAGCCGGTGGCAAATTGAGGTGCTAAAAGAACTTAGGGGACGTTTGGTTCTTTCCTAGGAATAGGAATCGGAATGGGAATCATAGTATTGTGGAATGAGAATGGGTATGAGCATGGATATCACTCTTAAAAGCAATGTTTGTTAGTTGAATATTTTCTATCAGAATAAATTAAAATTTCCTTTTTTACCCTTAAAGGAAAATAAGAGAAAAAAATAGATGTGAAAGAAAGTTGAATGTGAGAGAAAATATGATGAGAGAGAATGTGTGATGAGAGAGAATGAAGAGAGAGAAAGTATGATGAGAGAAAATGAGAAAAGAGAGTGTGATAGGAGAGAGCATGATGATAGAAGATGAGAGAGAAAATATGATGAGAAAAAATATGATGAGAGAGGATGAAGAGAGAGAAAGTGTAATGAGAAAAAATGAGGAGAGAGTGTGATTGGAGAGATTGAGGAGAGAGAAAGTATGATGAGAGAGAAAGTATGATAGAAAAAATAGGAAAGCAAATGTGATGAGAGAGATTGAGGGCCGAGAAAGTGTGATGAGAGAGAAAGTATGATGAGAAAAAAGGGAGAGAGTGATGGGAGAGATTGAGGAGAGAGAAAGTATGATGAGAGAGAAAGTGTGATGAGAAGAAAGAGAAGAGAGTGTGATGTGAGAGATTGAGGAAAGAGAAAGTATGATGAGAGAAAAAGTGTGATGAGAAAAAAGAGGGAAGAGAGTGTGATGGAAGATATTAAGGAAAGAGAAAGTGTGATGAGAGAGAAAGTGTAATGAGAAAAAAGAGGAAAGAAAATGTGATGAGAGAGATTAAGGAGAGAGAAAGTGGGTGATAAAATGAGAAGAGAGAAAATATGATGAGAGAGAACAAGGAGAGAGAAAGTGATATGAAAGAAAAATTAAATAAATATATTTTGATATTTGATATTAAGGAGGAAAATTTTAGTTTTGGGTCAAGGATATTTTTGGAATAGAGGAATATTTTGATTGTTGAAAATAAAGTAATGATTCATTGAAGGGGGGAGACATGGGAATGAGTTATTACCCAATTATAAGGATTCATTCCTTTATTTGTATTTCCATTCCTATAATCCAAACATCAATAATGACAATCAATGATTGTTATTCACATTCCTCACTCTTATTCCCCACCAAACGCCCCCTTAGTCATAACTTGAAAGGATAAATAACACTCAGGAAATGGCAGGGGGACAGGGAGCATCTGCCCATGTCCAAAAGCTAGGTCCTCACTAAATCAAAAATTATTATTTTTTGAATAAAGAATTTGTAATGGAAAAAAAGTGTTATAGGGATAAAAAAGGTACAAGGTCTTCTACAAGTAAAAATACCAGTTAGAAACATCATCAATCTAAGAGAAGGAATAGTCTTGAATAGGTAAATAGAACCAACTCAGTAAAAAGGCTAGAAAACTGATTGTTGTTGCATGTTATCGCTAGCTGATATTTTCAACTAGTGCGCTAATATGCATGCCTTCTAGGTGTCATACCTAAAATGCATAGTAACTAGTCCTACAAAATTTTACCAAGACACAAGGAAGACATTAAGAATTTTCACTGTGCAATACAAGGCCCAGGGCACAGCAAAAGGGTGCCTACTATTAAGTATGCATGTTTTTTATCCTCCCCATCTGTCATCATAGCTTTTGCGTGCATGTGTTTTTGTACACAGCTGTACCCCCAATGCAAAGACAAAACAAGACTGAAAAACAGCTGAAATGGAAAAAATGGCGAAGGCAAAAGATGAAGGAATTGAAGGAGAATTGAAGGTAGATTATGCTTATATGCAAATCTAAAATGGTAAATGTTCAAACTTGCAAGAGATAAGGCAGCTTTGTAACTATAATTGCAAGTTCCTAGTCGTCTGTTCATTTTCCCTTTCTTTCTATAATCACTCCTATTAGCAATGCACGATAAATTTACATTTCCCTATCCTCGAGTCTTTCCTTGCCATGCCAGCTAATGGAGTTCACAATTTCTTGTAGTTGTTGTTGGGGACTTTATTTAAAAGGTCCATGACTTTCAAAATTGATGTCAGAATGTTTCATTTCCTGCACAAAACTTGAAGGCGCTTTTGGCACCAAGATCTGCTTGAGATCATGGTTTGAAATCCATATGTTGTGTTGAATGGCTCAGTCATTATCAAAATCTGACATCAATTGACACAGGTTATATTTTTGTGTCATCCATATCGATAATGCAAATGAGTATTATACCACAATTTTACACACACCGGCATGCATAGTAATGTTTATTATTTTTTTATAACTTGTTTCGCCAAAATTTGAATAATTGATTATCTATATGTTGGTCTTATTTTTAAAAGTAAAGAGGTTAAATTGTTATAAATTACAGGATTCAAATTTATAAAAATTCATCTAAATACGCTTTGAAGTAAAAAAATTAATAAAAAATATTGAAAATCTAAATGAAATGATTAAATTAGTAAAACTCATCTTGGGACACTTTAATGCATGTTGAGAAATGTCGTATAATAAAATTTTAATTCAAATAACTATCTAATTTTTATAGTTACATTTTTACATGTAAATAAATTAAGTTATAGGGCATTAAAAAGTATCAAGCTATGTTAAGTGTTGGCACAATACAATGGTTCATGATTCACTTAGATGAGAGAACTAGCAAATTAACTTATCAAGCCCAACCACTGGTCCAAATGCTTAAGCCCAAGTTAATAGTAGCTAACTCATCTAAACTCCTTAACTAGCTAAGGAGTGATTGTGTAGGATTAAATTGAGTTATTACAATCTCCCTAACTCAAGGCTTGATTCAAATTCTCAACTCATATCCCAGAATCCTCCTTAATTGACGACATGTGGCCTAATAGCAGCAACACTGCCGCATACAACTCTTTTCAATGCCTCACCATACCTAGAATTAGGTCCTCTGGTTCCAATTTGCTAGACTCGTTAGATGAGTGAACTTGTTAAGTTATTAGGTCTAACCACTAGCCCAAGATTCTTATACTCAAACTAATAATAATTAACTCATCTAAGCTTACAAAGGTTCTCTATGACTGTACAATCATCATGAGAGATTAAATTTGGGTGTTAAACTATGCCAACAAATACTATATAGACAACATAATACCTCTCCTTTACTCTCTTCCAATCGATGATACTCAATTTGATATTAGCAAAGTGTAATTAAAAATTGAAATGTTTTTATTAGTTTGAAAGTAATTTCTTTATAGTTTTAATTTAGATGACCGTTTAATTGCACAATAGACTTACATATGAAGGTAACGTACAGGCTGAGGATTACATATTAAAAGTTATTTGAATTCATTGTATCACACTTGGGAGCATCCCAAAGTGTGTCACTCAACCCAATTAAGATCTGTGGAATATATGGAGTAGGGATGGGAATAAAAAAATACACCCAGTCCCATTCTCATCCCTAGTACTCATTCAGTTCATAGACCAAAACTCCAAGAAAGAGATTTTAAACCATATTCAAACTCTAAACGCCATTAACATTTTAATGCATCTGAATGTGAATAATAACTGTATCTTGTATTAATATGGCTTGGTAACGTAAAGCAAGCTCAACAAATAGTTTCAAACTTTTGGGTGTCAAATTTTGGCAAAATTGCCTATTCATGAAAAATTAGAAAAGAGTTATTTCACAAAATAGACATTATATTAATCTGATTCTTGGATTTGAAGTTTTGAACTGTGATGAAAAGAAATAGAAGTCTAGAAAATGCAGAGTCTATTAGCATCTCATTTTGAACAATGATGAAAAGAAATAAAAGTCTAGAAAATGCAGAGTCCGTTAGCATCTCTTACCTTTGTTTCAAAGATGATAGATACCTATCATGACATTCATGATGCACAGCATGCCCACAAGAAGAAATATGAATTCCATCACAATCACATGGACCAAATCCATTAATTGGAATACTTGGAGCAATTGACCTTGATGATAAATTTGCAATGCGTTGGAGACCATAGATGGAGGAGTGGTTCTGCTTTGACTCTCTCAAAAGTCGTACAACACACTCCCCAAGCAAAAAAAACTCTGACATTCTATCTTTTTTTGAATTGACTGCAGTATCCTTGTTTAAATATGTCTGTTCCCTAACAAGATCAGCTGGATTAGATTTAGAATTGAGGATGTTCTGTATAACAGAAAGGTAGATATCATCCTCCAATTTCTCAAGTGGTACGGAATCTTCTCTACCAGTACCAGGGAACATATTAAGTGTGTGGATTTTTCTCATATCAGGAAGTTGTTCTTCTAGAGAGCCAAGTAATGTAACAACTTCTACAGGTTCCAGGTCAAAGGGAGATTGAACAATAAAATTCTCATTTAACTGTACCATACTATTTGAATCAGAACCAGAAGAATCATCAGAATGTTCTCTGTCACCTGACTGAATTTTATTTTCCCAACAAACATCTTCCCAAGAAGGCGGACCTTTCTCGATAAAAGTTGTAAGACGAGATCTCTGTTGATGTTTAAAAATGTACAGACAAAAACCATAATATCAACTATAAAAGGCAAAATCATTAAACTATCAGCAAGTTAGTAACAAGAAAAAATAAATAAACTATAACAACAGTTCTATACAAATGCTAAACCATTTTTTTTTTGTAAATTTGAAATCCATGGAAACTGCATTGCAAGCAAAATACGATGAAGTGAATCTTAACCTGGAGAAGGATCAGAAAACATAAAGGACTCTGGGAATGTGGATCCCGACAAAGGGAGCAAACAATTTCTGATTCTACATCAGCAATATCCTCTAGATTGAGCTTTTCCTCTTTAGATGTATCTCCTTCATTGTGAGACTCCAGATTGGCAATAAATCTTGATTGTTCGGCTCTCATTTTTTCCTGTTATGTATCATTAGAAATAGAAATTTCCTGAATGTATTTAGCAGAAGTTGTATCAAATATTAATAACTTGGAAGGAAAATTCTAGATACATCATTGATATAATAATGACCTAGTCCAGAGATATGAAGGATCATAAATGTTATATAGTAGTGCTTTGAAAAAAATGAAAAGAGAATAGCCAAGGTAGTTCTAAAGTCTAATGAGTTGCAATTACTGCATGACATTGTCACAAAGATACCAAGAATAAGGCCAACTATAAATTCTAAATGTGTTTCAAGACTGCAATTTCAAGAGATTCAGCCACCACTAGAACCATTACTGGCTTGTTAATGCCACCCAAGCAGGACAAATGCCTACAATCATGATTTCTATTATTTGACAAGTTGATTCAAGTGGCTTAGTGTGAAGTACTTGGCATAACATGACCATTGGATGAGGTATCAGTATTATCTTTGCCATTCCGTATTGTACCAGGTGGCACAAACAAAATTTGTCTTTCCACCCACTGCTTGACATGGGTACCAACACTGGTACCGTTGACCACCGCAATCCTGTGGCAACCTCCATAGGGGTTGGGGGCAGTGATGACTTCCGTGGGGTTGCAAGGCTGCCGTGATATGGAAATTTTTATCTTTTTTTAAAAAAAAAATATTTTATTTGTTATTGTTTTTCTATTTTTTTTATATATTTAGGTTTAAATTTGTAGCCGACCCCATCTAGTGGAATAAAACTTAGTTGTTGTTTAGGTTAAAATTTATTTTAAAAAATATTTTTAATTAATATATTTTATATTTAAAAAATACCGAAATCATATCGGTATGGCATGATACGGTACCAAAACCGTATCATTCTGATTATGATCTGTAACTCTGATACGATTCAAAATTTTAAACCATTATCTTTGCATTGAAAATCACATATCATTTGTTGTATGCCACATATTCATACTACCTAATGAAAAGGGGCAATTGGTCATTGGTCACAAACAGAAGGTAAGACAATCATACCATTATAGCAGCTTGTCGCTCTCGAGCTTTTGCACGTCTCTCTACAACATCAGAAGATGATGTCAAAATCTCAGGAGGGACTTGTGCAGGTTGCTTCAGTGTCTGGCAGACCACTTCAGGTGCTAACTTTTGGAGAAAAATCAAGCAATCACTGCTTAGCTCAGCAAATTTCTTTAATAAAGTCTCAATAAGTGACGAAATGTTACAATGTCTCATTTCAGAGTAATCCTTATCACCTTCATCCTTATATTTCCTCATCAATAAAACTAGCAAGGATAGCATGTTTTGGTTCTTCCATAATTCCGACTCGGGTAGAGAAGTGATATCAAGTACATCAGTAGCATGAGTCAACAAGGGAGGCAAATCTTCCTGATTATGTGAAACTTCCATGAACGAACCATCATCAGAAAAGAAATTAGAAGTAGATGCATTACCAAGTGAGCAGCAAATATCTAATGCCAAAGAAAGTAAGTGAAGTGCTGTTATAAGAACCCCGTCAGGAGCACGAGACATCAGTGAAACATCTGTAAAGGCAGCATAAAAAAAGACTGCACGGACAATTTCAAGGACTGTTTTTGATGTGGCTATTCCAGAAATAGTTGCTAAGGGAGGATAAGTATTTGTCCATCGAGGTAGCTGGACATTCCGAGCAGAAACTTTGCAGAATCGAAAATATCTCTCCTCTGCTATTTGCAGGTCCCTATAATTCCAGCGAGGATGATAAAGATCTAGCTCATTCCAATAAGCACGCCGAAGAGAATATTTGCCCTGAAATTTATTAACACAATTTCCTGAGCTAAATATGAAGAAGGTAATCAAGCACAGAGATCATTGGTTATAACCTGTTTCATGCCAGATGGATTTGAATAAGTGGCAAGTGTATCCAAAATGTTCTGAACTTGATCGCTTTTTGAAAGATCACGAGGAAGAGCTTTCTGCACCTGGCTATGAGTAGCATCACCAACAGCAAGTTTATAAATTACCTCTCTTTTCAAGTGGTCAACAGTAGAAAGACCAGAGAAACAGCGCTCTTTAACAATTTGGAGAATAAGAGTAAGCATTTCATTCACCAGGGCTGGTTCATACCTGTGAAAGATTTTTTATCTTCATTGTTGGACGCGAAGACTCAGCAAACACAAGAACAAATTCAAATACAGTCATGTCCACTCAAATTCCAGAACATAGACGACCATAAATAAAGTTGAAGCTTTCACTATACTGATATAGTTTGTAATAGATGATGGCCTCACTAGCATGGTTAGCTGTCTTCCATAACCAAGAACAAATTTAATTAAATTGTGAACAAACAAGCATAACCAACCCCACCTAGTAGGATAATGCTTGGTTGTTGTTGTGGTGAACAACCAAGCATCTATTTTTCCAAAAGATTGTGAAAAGGAAACAGAAGCAAATTACAGCTATCAGAAATGGAAAGGAAAGACTTCAAAAGAAGCAAAAACAGAAGTTTTAGGTCCTCAAGAATCACCTACATTGAAATAATATCTTACCAGATACACTAAGTATTTGTATCAAAATAAAGGGAAAAAAATTTCAAACTAAAAAAGGACCCATGGTTTAGGATGTCAACTACTGTTCATTGATTGTGCATGAAAACTGAAACAAATGTGTGTAAATTTTAAGATGTTCATGACCATATGCATGTTACAAGCTCCACCCAATGCATAACAGGAATAGAAGAAGAAATTGAAGCAGCAGAGAATGAAGAAACAAGCCAAGAGGAAGGTGTTCAAGTCACTGACAAAGCACTTGTAGTGGTTGAAAATATATAAGAAACATTTCAATTTTCTACAAGGTGGATGAAAATGATGTATTGTAATACGTTGAAAAGATCAAATCAGGTCCATCTTTTAGTATTTGTAGTGTGTTATAATGGTGGTGAAAGTTGGCTTCAGTTACAATTCAAAATCACTATGCAACTTAGAGTGTAACTTCTATATGAAACTTAGAATGCAACTTCTGTATTTCATAAATAAATCAATGAAAAAGGATAGTTATAAAATTTCTGCTACAACAAGATCTTGTTTTTTTCTCCAACCAGCATACACTACTAGGCCAGCATCATAGGTTAAGTGAGTCTTTTGGCTCTCCAATAATGTGAGGCAGATCTGATTATAAAAGGCTATTTGATTGTAATTCATGGATAAAATCTCTTTCACAGGATTCTACCAACTTGAAATTCGAACTTCAAATGAGTGATTATATACAACAGTTCAAGATCTTGCAGAGGTATGCAGAAGCTCACAAACACAATGACTGCACAAAGTTTGCAAACTCGACAGGAAGGAGCTTGTGGATGCCCATGAGGCTGACAGAAAGGAATGTGGTAAGTTGTCTCACATCAGGGAGTTGACAGGGCCAATTGGCACACCTCTCGCTTCACTTCTAATTCTCCAAATAACACAATGTGTAGGCTCACTTACCCCACATTATGATGGTTCCAAAGGATCCGTTGGTGTGCTTGCAATGTTGCAACCAGTATTTTTGCCAACAACTTATCTCAGCTGACAATCACATTGTTGTAAAAAGTCTCTACCTAGGTTATTTATGTGGCTGCATGAGATAATGCAGTGAGGCACTACAAAAAATTCGTTAATGGACACTAAATCCAAGCAATATTCAAGTTAAATATTAAGTCGAATCAAAACCAATTTTCCCAAATAGAGGGAGGATGTTCAAATGAATTGAAAATGTTTTCCGTAATATCAATCTTCTAAACAAGTTTATAGAAAAAAGCCTCCAAATTATGTTTCTAAGAGAACTAAAATATATGAACTAATATATATATATATATATATATATATATATATATATATATATATATATATTGTCTTAGAGAAAGTACTTGGATGTTCTTTAAAAAGTTTTGCCAGGTGATCTCAAACACAACAAAAATATATAATGAATTTTTGTTTTTGATATAGTAATACCAAGATGATAATTTTGGTAGTGGATGTTAATTGTATTCTTTTAATCAGAAAATGATATGCAAAAAGTATCAGAGATTCAAAGATATAAATTTATTATTAAAGCTTTAAAAGAAAGCTACATCATTTCCATAGAGTATAAGTTGCTTATAGCTCTTAATTTTATACAGCATATCTTCTGCAAAGAAATAAATCTAATTATAACCTCAAATCATAACCTATGGTCAAAAAAATGATGTTGATGTTACAGATAGTTCTTGTTACCAAATATCTGTGAGAAAACAGTCTTTCATGTGCACTAATTGTCAATCGTGTTTAGAAGAGTCAAACTTTCTGTTGTTAATAACAATGACTGGATCAACACACATGCGGTTTTGGATGGGTCACATACATCAGAAAGAATTTATAATCAATACGATAGGCATGTCACCAGTTGACGATTCAAAGGAGTTAAAGGAAGTCATGTGCTAATGTTTCCTAATTTTCCCTTGACAAAAAGCATTTCTTCGAGGGGAAGGGTGAAGTTATTAGCTCCATTCCAATGCAAGAGGCAAGGAAGAAAAAAACTGAAGCAGTGAAGACTGAAGCAACAAACAAGAGAGATTCTCCACAAGACATAGTCATGCTGCATCAAAATAAATTAGAAAAAAAATATTCCAGATATCCATGGGACCTTGTATGCATGATGTATATTTCCAATGGGTGAAATCAGATCCATGTAGTATGTGTGACGTTGGTGCACTACTGTATTGGTGCTTGAAATTAGACTTCAGTTATAATTTGAAAACAGAATGTAGCTTACATGTAAATATTGTATTTTATATACATCATAAATGGAAAGTAACTGATAGTGACAATCCTCAAACAAGCCTACACTACATTCTCCAGTATCAAAGATCCAAAGGGTATTGTCCTTTCAAGAATCTCTTTGATGATTTAAGTGAATTTAATAGAAATGATGCTAATCACCAACCTGAGAACATGGTTTCTTGCTCAGGATTTTAGCAATGCGTCATTATTAAACTTTTCACTCGGAAGGGAAAGAAGATAAATATTCAACTCCTCGAATCAAGTAGGTCACCTTGAGTTTAAGATTGAAAATCCTGGAAAGCTAATAAATATGTCCTAGCAAATGACAGGATGACTACCTTGCGGACTATTAGCTCCTATATGTTCCTTAGCAGCAAGGTAACTGATCTGCTAAAAGTCTCTGAATTGAAGACCAATTAGTTTCTTATTAGTTTCATCTATCCCTTAGTATTCACTCTAGAACCAATCTGTTTGCTCCATATATCTGAACTATACTAAAAACAATTCACAAGTTTGAGAATAAATATCACCTCTTAGCTATTAAATTGTAACAACTCAACTTATTCAATAACCATTCTCAAACAACCACATTAAACATAAACATACACAACAAAAAAACCTTCATGCAATTCATGACAATGAAAAAGGCCAATGAATAGTCTACTATACCCATAACATTTTGGTTCACAGCTGCATTGTGTTTCTTTCATGTATCCAAAATTTTGAAGGACAGTGGATTTCAATGAGGAAAGTTTACCATCATATTCATTTTTGGGTATAAATAACATGATACTTACTCATTGTATTCTGAAATATTCAAAGATGTATAATTTGACAGTCCAAATCTCTCTTGGATTCTCCTGACAAACAGTTCTGGAGGAGCTAATGCAGCACAGCATTGCAGCAAAAAAAGATCACACTCTAAACCTTGATTAATCCTGTGAATAAAACAAATTAGAGAACTGAAATCATGCAAATGAATAAACACTCTTATCCACCCCTTTGGATTTCAGACTAACCACTGGCCAGCACGATAAAACTCAGACAACCATATGGCTGTATCTGCACTCCTGCGCCACATTCCAGCACGAACTTGAGCACAAAATACGCGTAATCGAAGTGGATGTTCCATCAAAAAAGCAGAAAACCCACAAGGTTGAGACCCACCCAAAAACTGTCCAAAAAAATCATGACTGCAAACTGATGAAGGAAGTAAAAAGCCACTGCTTGTCTTCACTGGCTTCTGGGTCTCACCATAGGAATCCTCCATTGCTTTGCGCAATATCAATGAAAGCAAGCAATGCAAAGGAATGTGAAATGATATACCCTGTGAACTAACATCATACATTATGTCAGGCCAATCTATCACATTCAACATGCCAAATGCTTCAGCATCTGGAATTGCATCTCCCTCTGTAATGTTATCTGAAAGTCTACTTGAAGAGGTGTCATCTGCAGACATGTCAGTATCCATTGAATCAAACCTCTCCGAATGCTCAAGAGAGAGCTGTTGATGCACATGAATTCCTTGCCTGGTCACAGAAGTCCTGCAAACCTTGTAATTATTTGCACCCTTCTTTAACCTGAATACCTTTTTTCTTAAACTATTAAAACAACTGCAACTAGAATCATCATTATTATGTGAAATGTTCCTTGCAAGACACAACCAACCATCAATTGACTTAAGGCATTCGGAAATCAATTGAATAGCAGGTGGCGGAATAGATTGGTGACCAATACCATCCATCTTTGCATAGCTATATTTGGATAAGCAATCCAGTTGACCACTCCTATTTGTTCTGAAAACAGAGCTCTCTCGTGAAGTTCTTCCTATTTTTGAATGACGATAACCTTCATTATCATCTAACCCTTGAGAACCAGAGCAATTAAGAGAAGTATCCTTGCCTTGTTTGGCTTTGGAAGTAGAAAATGCTCCTTGGACTAAAAGATTACTAACATTACCAATAAGATGGCCCAGCAAAAAGGCTGTAGAAATATTTTCATATTCATCATCTGTAGAAGTACTTGTGACTCGTTTATGAGGATTCATGCCTTGTACCAGAGTCAAAAGTTTCAACCAAGCCCTTGAAATATCAGGCTGCTCATAAGTTACATGTACGAGAACCTCTTCATGGCTGAGGACAAAACGCATGTCTTCAACCAAACGAATCATTAAGTCCATTACCCCCTTGTTTGCCTGCATAAAATCATTAACACCTTCTCTTAGATTGTGGTGCCAAAAAATTGCTCATGTAAAAAGTAAAAATAGGACATCATAAACAGCTTCAAATATTTTTAAAAATAAGATAAATTATATGCACACCCCTTGCGTAGTTACTGGGAATCAATGCAAAGTAGGTTAATTGTACCATATGATGGACACAAATGGAGATTTTTTGAAGAGAAAATGAAAGAGTATATGAAGTACACAATAAACTACACGGGGTGTGCATATAATTTACCCCCAAAAAATAATCTATTCTTCTCTAACATGGAATGCACTCAAAGTTAGGTGCTGAAAGTTCAAAGGCACATAAGGAAATCACTATGTATTACAATATCAGTTCAGAGAACAAATAGTTTCATACCTGCACATGACCATCATCGCCAACACAGAAGAACAACAGGTCCCTCAAACATTCCAAAAGTACACCTAGCAAGTTTACCTCTTGTACAAGTCGTGTCATCAATGTGGGCACTGTGAATATTTGCACAGAGAAAGTTGATAGCAATGGATATTTCTCAGACATGGTGTCATTACTCATGTCAGTACCCCCTATTGTCATTTCATTTACAGCAACAGGATAATATTTCATGAAAACTTTAGCAAATTCATACTTGAAAATGGGTTCCCCAAGCAATTTTAGAAGCAATTCATGGAGCCTTTTCACAACACTCTTATGCAAGAGCCTTTCAGCTCTCACAAGAATATCAAGTAAACCAGTGCACTGAAACATTCTAATGGATGTGAAGCTAAGAAGGCTTTCACTACATTCACAAAAGTGTAGCAACATTTTAACAACTGCTGAAGACAGACTATTCCCCATTGCTGGAGAGATATCAGACTTGTTATATTCATTTGGCCTCGACTTCTCTGCAAGGGTTAACTTACTCTTCCATAAGAAAAAAAGAGAATCCAGAACAGGCCTGATTGAATTTGCCAGCTCCTCTGGAAGAGGTTGAAACTGTCTAATTCCTCTATGCTCCGAACAAAAACCTTCACTTTTCCAGGCTGTCTCATCTCCACAGTCACAACACCCCCCGCCAGTATAAATAATTGAATAATCATGATCTTTGTGATTGCCATTCAGAAAACATGGAACACAAATGGCACAGGTTGGATCATTCTCGCAAGTGCGGCAGCGATATGCTAAGTCATTATGACCCCAAACAGCTCCACACACAGCCCGCTGGCCACCAGCTTTCTTTGCCAATTTCTCAAGATATGACTCTGGTTCATCCCCAAACATGAGCCAGCCCAACCACAGCATGCTCTCAGTAAAGAAATCAGTGACATTACTTTCATCAGTAAATAAATCAGTAATATCAGTTTCATTAGATGGTCCTCCAGGAAGCATCTTTGACAACTTTTGCAGCTCAAATACATCAGCCTCTGTTGGTAATATGGCAGAAACCAGTTCGGGAACCATAGCTGGATTATCATTGATAAACAATCTAAGCCCCATTTCAAACTGTTCGAGAACCTCATGCGGAACACCTTTGGCGGAAAGCCTCTGAAAAAAAAAAAAAAGTAAGCCAAACGAGACATAAACACATATCCTGAAATTTGATTCGGTAACAAGAACCAGTTTTGCATTATTAGGACTAAAGCAATATGTAGGGGTGTCAATTCGGGTGGGTCGGGTCGGGTTGGGTCGGGTTGAGTTTTTTTTTTTTTTTTTTAACCCAACCCGAACCCGACCCGAACCCGAGTTCAACCCAAAACACCTCAACCCGAACCCGAACCCGACCAACCCGATCAACCCGAACCCGACCCATATAACCCGAAAATCCGATTCAAAACGACTTTTTTGGGCTATTTTCCCTATAATTCTTCACTTTTATCTCAATATTCCATCATTATCATACAAACATGATATTAATATACATAAAAACATCTAAATTTTTAAAATAAAATTTGATTTAACTCTAAAAAAACCCACAAAACCCTATATTTAAGCCAACCCGGGTCAACCCGGGTCAACCCGAACCCAACCCGACCCAACCCGAAATTTTTTTACTCTCCAACCCTCCAACCCGAACCCGACCCGAACCCGAAAATGCCCAACCCGAACCCGATTTTTTTCGGGTCGACTCGGGTTGGGTCGTCGGGTCGGGTTCATTTTTGACACCCCTAGCAATATGCGCCGAATGGTCTCATCATGACAGTAGACAACGATGCAATGGAGTTTTTTGCCCTGTTAAAGTATACTGCAGACAAACGAACCGATGGAAGAACACAGCGAGGAGAATGCAGAAAAATCCTTGATCAAAAGACATACTATTTCTTTTAAAAGCAGAAAGAAAGTTGAGACCCATCCAGATCTTTGACAGGAAGCAAATTTGAGGCAACACGAATCGTCAAAATAATCAATGCAACGACGACACGAAGGAACGAAGGAAATCATAGAAAAAATGGAGAGAACCGTGCCTGTACGATGCGATCCCTAGGGGACAGACGGGGCGACCTGCCCGGTTGAGCATCAAGTTCCATGCCGGCCATGAGCCGAAGCCAATCGGCGCAACTCCAGGGGCTCGACGGCGAGCTCCCTCTCCCCAGGGTTGCTTACGTCGGAGGGAGCTCGGAAATAGGGTGTTGAAGATACCTAATCGAGATCAAACGGGCCCGGCGACGGCGAGATCACGAGAAGCCCCAATGTTTCCGCCTTGTCTTACTTGCTCGACTCCGAAGGCGATCATCTGTGGCCAATCGAGGACGGAGAACCTCAACCAAGCCCCCTCGCGGCAGACTCTGCAGGCGTCGTGGAATCCGATTGTCGACCAACAGAGAGACGAGAAAGAGAGAGAGGCGGTGAGGGTGGGAGCGAGGTTAACAGAGTACGGCCGGACCGGTTGTCTCTGAGCCGCCTCTCGGACCGCTTGCAATTTATGGAATCCTGATGTGATGGATGCGCTCGCGCTTATGCTCCTCTTGAGATAACGGTAATTAGTCCCCATTCATTATCTTCAGGTTAATGTTAGTTTAGTTTAACTCATGTTAGAAAATTAAATAATTTTTATTATATTATTTGTTGATTTTTTTTATTTTTTTTTTAGATTTTGCGGAGGTTCTTAGCGTGAAGACCGCTACGACAAACGGAGCTATTGGTCCTTTAAAGCCTAGAAAATGCAGTGAGCTAGGTGTGGAAGTCGGGCGCAGTTTTGGGGTTAAAGATGAGGTTTTAAAAATCCTAATGAATTGTAAAATTGAATCGAATTTAGAAAATAAATTCGGACAATGAAGATTGAATAGTTTACTAATTGTAACATTTCGATAACAAAATGGATTCAGAATATGTTATTTAAATTATTATTTTAGGAAAAAAGTAATTAAAAAAATTGGAGTCTATATAAGTATTTTTGGGTAATTGGGTTCCAGCGATATTATTGCCTCACTAAAGTTATAAATGTAATTTTTAATGCGAATAAATTCCTTGTGATAAAAAAAGAGAAAAAAATTATTGGGAATATATGATTTTTTTTAATTCAGATATTTAATTTTTCTGAACCGATATCCTAAAAGTGACCGATTCATTCAATAAAATCTTTCATAAAAAAATAATGAACGAAAAAAATAATGTAAAGGTAATAATTTAAGTTTGAAATTAATTAATTAATTATTAGCCTCCAAGCGTTAAATGAACGAAATTTCATTTTTCAGTTTGCTCAATCACATCATAAAATTACACTCGATAATAATTTTTAAAAAAATTCTAGACGAAATTAAAGGTTGTGAAACAAGCTTAAGAAAGAAACATTTTATCTTGTCCCTCGATGCTCATTTATGTCCTGAAAACATATAAAAAATATTCTATACTACAACATGGTAAATCAATGCTAATTCACGTCCTAGAAAACTATACGAAATTACCATTTGATGCCTTTGGAAGCTTACCAATTAATCCTGGTTAACCGAAGAAGCCAGGAAAAACTATATAAAAGTGAACAAAAGAAAATTTGAACCTTTTTAGTTGTGATATGAAATATTAAAGGCAGATCTAGGTATGATATAGTAATCAAAGTTAATATGACGTAATTATTAGGGTCAAGGAGAGGTGGCAACTAGAGTATTACTCTCCATGAGACTTATTTGTCCAACGCTAAGGCTTTCATAATGAGGATGACTGGCCTAAAAATTGGTCGGACTTAGGGAACCTAGCGCCTCATTCTTATATTGAGTCATCTATCATATATCCGAGTAGTCTATATTTGACAGAGTTGAAGGGGCATCTAACTTATCATAGACCCGACTGGTCATAAGTCCGGCCAGAATAAAGGACCCCATCTTCCCACTTTGTACAAGCCTTTCAGCATATGATCGGTTGACCGCATTATCGGTCATCCTTATGGGATCTCTCACAGACCAGGCATCCTTCATATATACGGTCAATAACAACTCTAGTTAAATTTATACAGTTCAGTATGCTGATCTATTGTATATACAAAAAAGCAATTTCCCTTACACCCTGTTTGGAAAGGCTAAGAATTGAATTCTTAGTGGAATTGGAATTCAATTCCATTGTTTGGTATAAAATTTTGATATGGAATCACTCAAGAATTGAATTCTAATTCCATGAAATAGTGCAAAAGTAAATCAGACCAAAACCCATCTGATTTGGTGAGGAATTTACCCTGAAAAACTATAATTACTTAAATGCCCTTTTTAAACCCTCTTTTTTTTTTATCATCTGCCGACTGCTTCTATCGGCCTAACCCTTTTTTTTTTCTATCGGCTTCTTCCTCTTCTTCTTCGCCCCTGTCGCTCCCTCTTCTCCGTCCCTGTTGCTCGCAGTGTCGATTCTTCCATTTGTTCAGCCTTCGCCGCCTCAACTCTTCGGTACTCATCTCTTTTCTTTAGCTTAGTTTTCAAAATATCTCTTTTCTTCGCCGCCTCAGCATGTTACTGTGTTCGATACCTTTTTTTAGGTTTTACTGATTAATTCGTTCTAAATGCTCATTCTCTGGTCCTAAATTCTTGAAAGATCCTTTTTTTGGTCGCATTATACCAGTTTTCTCGTTGAGAGATGCTCATTTTATGATTATGATCCATTTACTACAAGAACCTGAAGCTTACATTCTAAGTTATTCTATGCTTGGAATGGTTGATGACAATTGTGGCAAGTGATCTCCAAGCAAGTAGAGCTGACCCTTCTGGTTGCTATCTCCTTTAGCCTCTCTGCTTTCTCCACCTCTTCTCTTGCTTGCTCCCATACTACCTTGGCTCGTGCAAACTCTTTCTTTGCTAAGTCCAGCTCCCTCCTTATTAGCTCCCTTGTTCTCTCAATATAAGCTTTCTCAACAGCTGCAAGTCGGATCTGCTCAGCAATATGCTGCCTTAATAATTGTAGTTTTTTGGCATAGCTGTTTGGTTCCTCTTTCACAGATGTCCATGGTGTCCTAACACTCATCGATAGATTAAGGTCAGGCAGAGAATGGGTAGTAAGATCACATCCTACCATGGAGGTTGGCGATTCAGAAGGAAGAGAGGCTGAGGATTGCACTAGTAGTTGCAGCTCTCTTGGACGATTATCTTCCATGGAAACCTAGAAAGGCAATTCAAGAGAGTTCTGAATTATGGCTAGTCACTAGTTGAACTCTTTATATACTAACTTCCCTACGCCCAACCTTTGTCAGCGTCCACCACTCTTGTTAAGGTGTAAATTTTGAATTTGTAAAAATTAGGTGTATTCTTGTCAGTTGCTTTCCCCCCCTGTTTTTACAGCTCAGCAACTATCCTGATGGTTTGCTGTTTGTTAACTACGAAAGTGACTTTGGTGTTTTTTCCTGTTTTTTTCTTATGCTAGCAAGTAAAAGGTCATATTTTTTTGCTATTGATAAATTACTGCTTTGCTAGATTGACCTCTCCTTTTTCGAATATACTAATAAAGAAATGTCATTGGCATTTTTTGCTTCGAACTAACAGTAGGAAGATCCTCATTTCAATAATTTTAATTTTGTCACCATTGTTACTAGTCTTAGCCACAGTTTTGTGCCTTGTTTACAACTTTATTATCTTGAAAATTGAAAGACACTTACATTGTAGGTAATATGAGGCAATTTGATATAAATGCAATCTTAGCCATAGTTGCTTATGCTGGTTATTTAGCTTGCATGCAATATATGACTCGACATGTGTCTCGTATTGAAAGACCAACTACCCAATCACAACGATGTAATGGAAATCAAGTGCGCCGAGAATTGATGGCTCAATTAGAAGCCCATTATAACGCACGCTCTGTAATACGCATGAGTTATGATGCTTTCACTCGATTAGTTGCAATACTTCGTGGAAGAGGACTTCTGAGGGATAATCAATACAGTTTTGTTGAGGAACAAGTTGCTAAGTTTCTACATATTTTAAGTGGTCAAGGACGTGTTCGATCAGAAAGTTTTTTCTTTCGTCGATCTACTGAGACCATTAGTCGTCATTTCCACAAAGTTCTTAGAGCTTTAATAACACTTCAAGATCAATTTTTAGTCCAACCAAATGGTTCTACTGTCTCACCACAAATACTCAATAGTGGAGGAAGATTCTATCCATACTTTAAGGTATTTTTAAATATAAATATTGTTTTAAATTTTTTTTTGTAATGTCACATGATAATGATTACTGGTTTATGTTGAAACTTTTAGAATTGTATCGGTGCAATAGATGGAACACATATCCGAGTGAAGGTTTCAAAAGAAGATGTGTCAAGGTATAGAGGAAGGAAAAACTATCCTACAATGAATGTCTTGGCAGCTTGTACTTTTGACTTGAAATTCACGTACATATTACCTGGGTGGGAGGGCTCCGCTTCAGATTCAAGAATTTTAGATAATGCGTTAAGTAGAGAAGATAATCTAAATGCCCCTCAAGGTATTAAGTTTTTCCATAAATGTGTTTCATGTCTATTTAAGACTCCTGAATTTTTTTATATAAATATTTTAAATTCTATTTTTTAGGTAAGTTCTACTTGGCCGATGCTGGATATATGTTGAGGTCAACATTTCTCACTCCATATCGAAGCACTCGATATCATTTGAAAGAATATTCTCGACATCCGCCTGAAAACCCAAAAGAGTTATTCAACTTAAGACATTCCTCATTACGCAATGCAATTGAAAGAGCTTTTGGTGTTTTGAAGAATAGATTTCCAATATTAGCAGAAATGTCTAGATATGATGTAGAGACAGTGAGTGAAATTGTTTTAGGATGCTGCATCTTGCACAACTTCTTAGTGGATTTTGATCCAGATGAAGAAATTATTGCACAAGTTGATAGGGATCTCATGAATAATGAGCCTGATCATGGACTTGCTAATGGAGCAATTGCTAGAGGAGAAGATGGACGAAGGGGGGAAATCTTAAGAGACTCTATTGCCGCACAAATGTGGAATGATTATATAACTAGACATTGATTTTTTTTTTTGTGTATTATTGTTGCTCTCAAACATGAACTAGAGTTGATGTATGGTTTGATTTATTAGTTGTTATTGGATGTGACATTATAATGGATGATTAACTTTCATGTTTTATAATTTATTATTGTGTTATTTTAATTTCAGTACATTATAGGTGGTGATATGGATGCTGAAAAAGTTTTTGAAGTGGGAGGAAATGATTGTAATGCATACTTTAAGTGGACCACAGAAATGGATGGTGTGATGCTTGAAGTTCTTAAGAAGCAAAAGAGTAAGGGTCAAAAGGAAGATAGAGCTTTTTCTGCTGAAGCATATAGGAAGGTGGTAGAGGAAATTAATGATAAATTTTCTTTGAACATCAACAAAACCAAAGTGATGAATCGTCTCAAAACTCTTAAAGAACAAATGGTGCTATCAAAAGAAATTGAGTTGAAAAGTGGAATAGGATGGAATGATTCTTTTAAAACATTTGAGGCTCCTCTAGAGGTGTGGAAATCTCTGATAAAGGTATGAGTATTTTATTTCATTTCCTATAATATAGTTGGTAGCATCTTCCTTGCACATGCTTGTTTACGAACTTTCTTATTGTGATTTCCTTTTGTTACTAGGCCAATCCAAGGTACAAAAATATCAAAGGAAAATCCCTTCATCACTTGGAGATTCTCAGAGAGATATATGAGAAAGATGTAGCAACTGGAGCTCAAGATGAGAGTGCTAGAGAAAAAGTACAAAGGTGGGAAAGGGAGGAGACTCATATTACTATTGACGAAATTGATGAGATGCAAGCAAACAATCATGTTTATTTGGATAAGTTTTCTACCTTTGATTTTGAAAGTGTGCCATCAACACCGGGATCACAATTTGGAATATCAAATCCTTTTGTACCTAATGCTTCAGTTGCGAAAGGTAAAAAAAGAAAAGCACCAATGACAAATGAGTACTCATCCCAATTAAATGAGGTGTCTTCGGCAATGAAAGATATTGCACAAGCTATTTTAAATACAAACACTCAAGTTTGGAAGCCTGCAGAAATATATGAAGCAGTAGCTAAATTGGGTTTGGAGGTTGACAAACTTTTTGAAGCTGTTGAATTGCTAAATGAACATCCTAATCTTATTGGAGTTTTTTTTTGTTTCCCAGAAGAGCTACGCTTGCAATGGTTAGCTAAAAAGTTAAGTTGGTGATTTTACGTATGTATTTTTTGGGTGGGAAAGTTGTTGTGTTCATACAACAACTTAACTTGGTACTTTGGTATATTTTTGGGGGGAGAAGTTAGGTTTGCTACGGTTTGGTGAATTATTCTTTGGAAGACTAATTAGAGAAATTTTGTTTATATAATCCTTTTCATTTCTCTTTTAGTTTCTGTAATCGAATTGATTTGTCACTGTTCTTGTTCCTAATTTGCTCTACAATATGAAGTATGAATTCCCAAAATATTGAAGACAATATTACACTTGGAAGGATTGGATGGTGACCTCAAGAGGACCCGAAGACTCAAATTCTGGCCGCCACTAGACGAGCTACTAGTTGAGAAATACAAGTTTCCTAAGGCTGATGCCTGCAAGTTTACCGAGTTCCTGTGCCCCCTACTTGACATTGCTTCAGAAAATCAGCCAACCGCAGCATAGTGTCTGCAGCATCCATGCCTTAGGATCAAAGATGCAAAGCCCCGTGGCGAACAAAATGAAGTCATTGTTGGAAAGCTGGAGGTTGGCATGACTAAGCTTAAAGTTCAGGTGAACTAAGAGCCTTTTTCTTCGTACTCGGCACACACATCAAGCATTCTCTTTGCGATGTTTATTCCTCCACACATTACTATGATGCGGTCGACATTGGATCGCTACGACATTATAGAAAGCAGTTTCAACACTGCAGCATGGTGGTGATGACAACATCAGCCTACCATAATTTTGTGTAAAATATATCTTTTTTATTGTACAATCTATTGTCTTTATTTTATATATTTTATTTAAGAAATAAATTTCCTTCTCTAAATTTAAAAAAGTATTATTTATAAAATTTAAATTCCGTGAATGATAGAGTAGCAGGTAAAAATTTATTAAATAGAGAATGATAGAGTAGCAGGTAAAAAATTATTTTATACCAAATATAAAATTTAAAATAAATTTTATATTTAAGGGAGTTGACGTGCATGCTCTTGCTGAGCTTTGCCTTTCAATAAGCTCATTGACGGATTAACCTATTTGTTGAGAATGCTTTGTTTGACCTTGTACTCTGCTGTATTAGAAATTATGCAAGTCAACTTCTTGATGGTGTTCTGGGTTTCTAACAAGCTACTGTACGAAGTCAAATTATAGTTTGAAGCTTTGCTATGGTGTAATCGAATGGAAGAATAAGAGTATAAGTATCTTACAGAGTTTGAAGCTTTGCTCGAGTCATTTATGCTGACAATTTAAAACTGATATGCTGCTTTCTGCTCTGGAACAATGAAAACTGGCGAATCTTACAGACATGATCTTAAAGCTGGTAAATCTTAGACTCAGCGATCGGAGGAGGCAGGGAGGCATGCTGCCATCTGCTCTGGAACAAGAGTGGTATGCTAACATTTTTTATGGAGTTTTTGTTATTAAATGGTTAGTTATGAGGATAAAATGGTAAATGTATAAGAATGGAATTCAATTCAAATAGATTCCAAATTAAGGAATTCAATTCAATTCTGTTATTCACTAATCCATTCCAAACATAGGAATTGAATTGAATTTCTGCTAGAATTCAATTCTTAATGGAATTCAATTCAATTCCTTCACTTAAGTTGTTTCCAAACAGGGTGTTATAAACTCAGCTGGATTTCCAGATCTTAGGTTCTCACTTCAAAGGTGAATCTTCTCTTATATAGACGATCAACTTAAAGTACTGATTGAACATCTAAGGACTTAGTTCTCCATTCCTTAAAGGCAAGATCCCGATATATAATCGATTAACCAAGAAACTGACCGAGCCTAGAGAACTTAGCTTCATATTACTTCCAGATCAGATATCAAACGTCATCTAGTATATAACAGAGCAGCTTAAAGAAAGAACGAATATATAGTCAGTTGATTTAAAGACTCGGTCGAAATACACTCAACAGACAACATGATCAGAAAATCATAACAATATATCATAATAACAATCATTTGTCAGAGAATGTTCTTCTATTATAATATGAGCATTCATCAGAACCTTCTTCGAAGGTGATTACACTACCCATCAGTCGATAACTTATGATAGCATATTCCTTCAATCGTCTCATTAATAGTGTAAGTTACAAAAGACAAAAGAGGTACACATATGGATAACGAAAGATTCCTCGGACGGTTACTGTACATCGTCCAAGATTGTATGTCTTCCCTTACTCAACAATCTCTGATATTCTCTGTTACCTAGATTGTATGTCTTCCATTACTCAACAATCTCTGATATTCTCTGTTACCTCATGATTGCGGAAGTTATAAAAGGTGATATATAAAGGGGTCCTCTCCATTGACAAGGTACGTATATTTTACAGCAGTCTCATTTACACGCACGCATCCTACTGTTCTTCTCTCCATTTTGCCTACTCGAATATTCCACTGACTTGAACATCAAAGAGCCTTCGCTAGAGACTCCTTCCCTGGTTTTTAGACACTAACATTATGTTTGCTCTCTTGAATGTGTACAGAGAAGAAAAAGGCGCTCAGAGTTCTCTTCCTGTTCAGGTTCATCATCTTTCTTGGGCATTAACATTCTGTTTGCTCTCTTGAGTGAGTGCAAAGAAGAAATAGGCGCTCAGGGTTCTCTTCCTGTTCAAGTTCATCATCTTTCTCCCCATCGCAAAGTCTTCTGCTAGTCAATCACACTGTCACCTACCCAACATATCATCTCTCCAATTTTCAGACAGAGATCAAGTCAAAAACAAATCTGAATTTTTTAAAAGAAACTAAACCATGCCATCAAACAATCCAGCAAACCAAATCCATAGAGTCAAATATCGGAGCTTCTAGCATATAACATGGACAAAAGATCAATACAAACAACGAAAAGAGGTAGAACAAACAGTGACATCTTAGTTACTAGAGAGATTTCTTCTTGGCTCTCTCAAGTTTAAGCAAACAGACAGAATCTGAATCGAGAGGAAGAATAAAAGAAACAATAACAACGATCTAGTTCTAATTGATGTCCAGTTTTGTATTCTATAAATCCATTTGTTTTCATCCCATTTCATTCTTTCAATATAAACTTTTTAACGCAATCCCAACAATCCCTGTGATCTATAACTGTAACGAGAGATAAGGTAGTTAATCTCAAATACTAGCTGAAGCATACATGATTTAATTATGATGAGTTATTTAGCTGGCGAACTCTTGTATGTCGAGCATCAAAATGTTTATACTAATACGACAAGTGTAGTTTTAGTTTGGAGATTTGCTCTGTGAATTATGAACATGCATTAGTTTGTCATAATCAGGAAGGTTTACACAGAAGAAATGGACTCTTGTGGACCTAAGCGCATATGTATAGTCAACTCGGACACTGACCCAGCTATGTAGAAATGAATGCACCAATTGAAGGATATGGTAGAATAAAATTAGAGTTTCCTCTTCAACTGCAGAGTTGGTTACACAAGTCAGTAGTCGATTGGGTTGTATTGTACACACGGTTTCTCCCACTACCCTGGCAAGTAATGTTGTACATGCTGCTCCCAAGCTGTGAAACCTGCCACAAGATCATTCATTAGTCAAAATTCGTCTTAAAAATTCACCCTAAAAAACCCGCACAAATTCAAGCTATTCAAGCATATAACACACACATAAATACGGCACAAATTTCAAATTTCCAAGACTCTTGAGTTCATTTCCATCACAAGGTTTGAGAGGAAAAGGAGTTAAACAAACAGCACCGTTTACAAAATTTAAAATATCAGCAATGTTAATTCTATAAATTCCAATTCCTTTCAATACAGTAATGGTGAGGTGGTGTTAGTTAAAGCAAATTCATGTATATATGTGTGTGAGTGTGTGTGGGGTATTCTTCCTAAACCCATATTTGGTATCACGAGATCACAAGATTTCTTAAAAAAAGAGAAAATACAGGTTTATTCTCGCATACTGGGTTGAGGATTTGACGCTGTAAATTAACCTGAAGGCAACACTCATTCATTGCCAATGTGAGTAAATCATGTAGCAAAGTAGCAAAATGTTCAATCAAAATCTATCAGATATTATCGCTCTGTGGAGGGTAAATCATGCAGGAGACTAGCATAATCTTGCAAGAAGATATCATCAACCAAAAACTAGAGCATGATTTGGACATTCACCTCGCATGTTTCAGTTCCCTGTCTGCAGTTCCACCTGGAGGTAGGGACGCAGCTTAAATAATGGCACCAGGAGCAGTGATCATTCCCATTGAATCCTCTGAACAACAATATCAGGCCTACAGTGAACCTGAAAATGCAGATTTGTGGATCATTCTACATTATTCTGTTTTGTCAAATGATTCATTCAATACCAATGGTTAAGCTGAAGAATTCATGTATAAAAACAACAAGAAATTCAGAACCAGGGATAAAAAATGTCAGACACCTACCCAACAATTAGCAAGATGGCACCAATAACCCATAACACATATTGATAGATCATATGCTTGTTCTTTACAGGGCCATTGTATCCAACAGGAGTGTACTTCTGACTTAGATAACCATATTGTGGACGGATTAGAAGGACAAATCCTAGAAGGAATCCAGTAACAAATCCTCCAATGTGAGCAAAGTTGTCAACATGGGGGAGGATTCCAAGAGCCAAGTTAATTGCTACTATCACAATAAGCGCTGTCATTGCTGAACACTGTTATAAATTAAGGAAGAATTAGATGATAAGGATTAAGAGGCAGACAACCAGAATCCACTTAAGCTTGTAAATAGTCATATAATATGATACCTTATTTGCATATATTGTCCAATTTGTTATGAGTTCTGAAAGCATCGCTCCAAGCAACCCTAAAAGAGCACCAGAAGCACCAACAGAGATATTTGATTGGACAAATAGAGCAGATAAAACACTCCCACCAATTCCAGAAATGACATAGAGTGGTCCAATTCTCACTGTTAGAAGAAACCAAAACAGTTTGGGTTGAAACAGGTCCTTAAGCAATCAAAACACAGTGCACTAGAAGAGCCAAAAAAGGCTTATGGATATTAGTTAAAACTCAGTGCTTTATATGGTGAAAAGTTGAAAATAAAATGTTATAACCACGGCAGCATAATGGTAATGGTGCAAGTCTGCAAGAAGCCTAGAACATGAATTGAATAAGCCATAAACACATTTGTAAGCTAGACCTCAGCAAAGGCAAACATTATAACGGTTAGGCATACTAAGGCGCTGGAAACATCTAAAAGTTGGCAATAAGATGTTGTTGCTAAAAAAGATTACATATTATGTGCTAATAATTGCATGACTATTTTGCCACACCTCAACCATGACAAACAGTCAGCACATGACCCTTATTGGAAGAATACCTAAAATCACATTATGTAATCATTTCTGTGGAAGGTGAAACTTACTCGGGACTAGGGGGAAAAGAAAAATCATTATATATAGCACTTTTTGCACTGAAAAACACACATGATTAAATGTCAGATTAATCACATAAAAAACATCCTAAGTGGTAGGATGACGAGACAAGATTAATAGGTTCTCTATGAAGAAAGGGATTTGTACTCTTCCTCAAATCTGAAGGAGCAACAAAACATCCTAAGTGGTAGAATCAGGAGCCAACATATTAGAAGTTCTCTATGAAGAAAGGGATTGGTATTCTTCCTCAAATCTGAAGAAGCAAGAACCAAAGATGTTTATTTTAATCCAACCTTCCACTTGGTATTGAAATTCCTTTTCCTGCTTGGTGGACATGGAAGTATAACATATTAATGTGTACATGTGATATTATATATACACATCCAATAAAATTTAGAATCTCAATAAAAACAATAACAGATGAGCAGATAAATAAGCAGAGGGAAACATTTTTTAAGGTGGAGAATGCTTGTGAGCTGTGATCTGAACTAGAAGTTTCCATATAGGAATTTGTGTTTACCAAATCCAAATTCTTGTTCGAGTCTAATTCCAATCAATAGAAGGCCCAACATATTGGCAAGTAGATGGACAACCCCAGCATGTAGCCAAATACAAGTAATGAGTCGCCATCCTTGATGTCCATGAACGACTTTATCAACTACTAGAGCACCCATCTTCTGGAGCCTGCAATATTAAGAGACAGATGGTATCAATTGTGGTTAGCTAACATGAAATTTGATGCAGTCTACTTGGACATATCTTGCATAACACCAGAGAAGTTTCTTAAAGCAATATACTATTTGGAATATTATTACTTGAACTTTGTGCCAAGTTAATGACAAATATATCATAAGCATTTTGGCCTTTTCCTTGTCAACACATTCAAAATAGCATATAAAAACATGGCTTAAGTGCATTCCACAAAAATTGAAATGAAATTAGCATTAGGAAATTTTATCATCAAATGCTATTGACATATAAAACTCATAGTTGACTCCACCATCGCTTTCAACTCAGCCCTTCAATCGCATCAACACAATCGAAGAGAGAAAGAGGTTAGTAATGAGCATGCACATGAAAAGAGGAACAAAAGACAACTTTGGCATGACACGATTTCTGATTCATTATTGATTTTGCCTTCATTGTCATTTTGTGTATCAAAATGACAAGATTTATTCTTATAGATCATTTTTAGTTGACGTGACCACTTTGACTATCTTCAATATTGTGTTTCATATGGTCCCCACGGGATGTCCAGTTAGCTAGAGGGTAGCAGACTTGTTATAATGGAATAAGAGATCAATTCCTGGGTGCATACCCTCAAGAAAAAAAACCCTCCCACCCCCAGCCAACTTAGCGGTCGACTATAAATTGACCACGATTTATCTCCCTTCACATAACTCGAGGATGGACTGTGAAAGGCACCTAGGATGAGCATAATCATCTTTACTACAATATTATGTTGAAACAATATTTATCTTACCTCGTTCAATTTGAGATTCGACTCTCTTCGAACTTTATTCTTTTATTATATAAAGAAGAATTGACTTTTCTTTCTTCTTTTATAAAGATTTTGATTTGACTGCTAACATATTTTAATTAATGCCAGATAATGTAACACTCTTTCAGGCATATGCATGGTAGTGGAATAAGCCAATACATAAGAATGCAAAGAGATTCGTTAAGGTTGAAAACATGGAAGATGTCACAGCCCATATAAACTGATTGGTTAGGGAGACCATGCATGATCAGATCGGTCCCAGGCAAATAGATGTTTTAATTCCAAGAACAATAATCACGACTGATGCATTGATGAACTGAGGCACTTTTACATTATAACAATTGGTAGGCATGTTATGCAAGATCAGATTCATCGAAGCCAAATAGCAGGTTTTCAATTGCAAGACCAATAACCATAACTGATGAATTGAAGTTGGGTGAAAATTATTTGAAGATTTTGGTATACTAGACAAAATAATAATAATATTATTATTAAATAATTAAAATGTTTCTAGATCAAAATCATTGCAAAGAGAAAACTAGAACAATGTTCAAAAGCCTAAGGGAATAAAAAAGAGAGGCATTTTATGTTATAGCAATTGATAACAGACGGAGAGATTAGGGCTCACGTTTGAGTGGAAGGTCCGAGGAGCGGGTTCTGCCTGAGGGGCTGGAATGAGAACCGGCCGAGGCGGCGCAGGACGCAGGAGCTAAGGGGGCTGTTCCTGGGGCAATTGTTGACGTACATGGTGATGACGAACATGATCACGTTGGCCACGAAGATGACGGGCACCAGCAACGGCCACCACTTCTTGTCCCGCTGCCGCTGGGGCGGGCCCGGGATCTGCGCCGGCGCAGGCGCCGGCGGAGGGGCGACCGCGGGGCCGACATCGACAGAGTGGTGGCCGTCGGAGCCGTCGCTCCCCCTCCACGACCGCAACTTCGCCTCGGCCTCAGGAGCCATGCCCGAGGTCTCGTCCTTCGCCAATCCACCGAGTATTCCGAATAAAGAATGGCTGATTTAGGGTCGCTAGGTTTTATGAGGGAAGGTCACAATGGCGATTGCGCTCTTCGAAGTCAAAGGTCGTTGTCGATGGATCGGTACTCCCCTTCTCTGCAAGCTACCAATTCGGACTCCAAACCTGCTCACCAGCTACTCACCAACTCCCCTAAAAGTCAGACACAAAACGTTGAACTCATCATCCCCGAAACCAATCGCCGTTTAAAGAGTTGCGATTGTCGATCGACCTGCCGTCATCACTGTGCGTTCATAAAATATAAAAATCCAACCGATTGGAATCGCAGCTACGGAGCACTCTGTTTGTTTCGACATGTAATACAGGAAACGGAAAATTACCATCTTCCGAAACTTTTGTTGATTTTTTTCCCGTACAATGCATCGTATGATATTGCAGGCTCGTGGTCAAGAAAAAAAAAAACTAATTTGGCGGTAGGTAGGGTTATTTAGCCACAAGGGGGAAATCATATTCGTACGTGTCGAATTTCGACCGATGATCTCATGTGATAATATACTATATCTCTAATTATATTTATCTGCAATGAACTTTGAGATGTGGAGCGTAATTATGTGTTTACAATTATAATCTTCATTTATTTAATTAAATACGAATCTTTTATTAGAAAATTATAATAAAATCAAAGAAAATAACTCATCATAAATAAACGAAAGAAGCTATGGTGTAAGCACGTTGAGGCTCCTTATCCATCCGGGATTTAAAATCATAAGAAGTTCGCCTCCCACGTCTGTGTCCAGGGTCGTTGGGTTTGGGTCCTAATATAGACGGTCACTTGCACTTTAGAATTGACATTAATGATAGTTGAAAAATATTTATAGAATCAGACTGATTATTTCATGAATTAATCAGATTTTAAGAAATGGATACATAAATTATATATATAAAAAATTATATGAAAGAGATTGTCATTTGTGTTTTTAAATTTATCTATTGATGAAAAACTTTCATAAAATCGGATCAGACACTTTAAAATTAGTCAGATTATAAAATCGGGATACTTTGATGATGTAGGGTAGATATAGAGCCACGTAGAGGGGGAATTTCCCCCCTTTTTCCCTTTAGGGCTCCCCTTCGTCAAAGTAAAGGAGGGAGGTCCTCCTGTCTTTCTCGGATGCACACCGCGACCTCCTCCCTCATCGTCTCCCTCGCCGCAACATCCTCCCATCGCTGTCGCCAACGCCTCCACCTCCCCATCCTGACAGTGTAGGGATATATTGCAAAAAATAACATATATACGCAGCGAAAAAAAAAGATCCCTCTAGAAATCCAAGCAAATATAGAATACACGTTTTGATCGAATTGTTATCTTTGTTGCATGAACGGAATAATCCTGGCAACATTGATGCTTCACAGAACTCAGTACGATCAGAATGCCCCATATCTACGATATCCTCATGAGCAAGCCCCTCGGTTATTCTCCAAGAACTTCGATAATTAGATAGCTCTCTCTGTAAGATCGAAAGCGCTAGAGGGAGTGAATAGCGCTCGTAACTTTTTCACATTTTTCGGAAACATGAATAAAGAGAAAGCACAACGGAAATAAGAATAAAGAATAACACAACCAAGTTTTTTACTTGGTTCAAAGCATGTGGTAACTCATACTTCAAGACCTACACTTGAGAGTACTTTCGTTGAGTAATTCACTATTAATTTGAATAAGTACAAGTAAAGAATTACAATATTTAAAGAACTGTAAATTAAAGTATACTGACAACTACAAATTTGAAGGTTCGTACTTTCGTTCGTCGGAGCAGCATTTTAACATTGTAGAGTTGTTTCCGGAGCAATGTGCAACAGAGAAAGTCATTCTAATTGATGTTCTTAAGGTGTTGGTCGAACCTTTCTTTTCTAGTTTCGTCCAGACGCGCCCCCATAGTGCTGATGAGACATGCTCTCGTCGAAACTCTATCTGGTGAATTTTATCCATCTCTAGGCACCCAGACTTGTTCGGGTGCCTGGACTATGACGTAGGCCAGCAAATTGGCGTGCGCCACCTCAGCCCATCTCCCAAGTGCCTTATCCACCTGTCTGAGCACCAAGAGCAACTCTAGGCGCCCGGACCTCCGAGCACCTAGAATCCTCCAAGGCGCCTGTGTTGGTGCGAGAAGCACCAGACGATCAAACCTGTGCTTTGATTTTGTCAAAGGGTCCAAAGTTAAATTGTCTTGTGATCTAACAAGGTTGATTGAGCTTGCAGGAAAAGTCCTAAGAGTGCTTAGGCAAAAGTCCTAGTAGATTCTAGGTAGGTGGAAAACCCTAGGGGGTGGTAACTTTAGGTCCTAAGGGGTGGTAACCCTAGGTGATGAAAAGTCCTAGCTCTGGTTAGGCAGGTGGAAAATCCTAGGGGGCGGTAACTCAAGGTCCTAGGGGGTGGTAACCCTAGGTGGAAAGTCTTGACGGGTCGAGCGCTTCGAGCAAAATCCTAGAGTCGGGAACTCTAGGTTGAAATCCTGGTGGTCACGAACCAGGTGGAAGTCTGGATGGGTCATGGAGCGAACGTCCAGCATAAAGACCGGAAGCCTCGAGCGTTGAGTAAAAGTCCAGTCAGTTTGGAGGACCAATCTGGTAACAGGTAACTTCTCCTGAGAGGAGTAGGTGACGATGTGTTCCCCGAAAAGGGAACAGTAGGCGTCGATTCGACCTAGAGTTTCGATAAAACTCAAAGTCAGAACCGGACAGTCAAAGACTGTCAAATTTTATATTATATATATATATATATATAATTTTTACCTGGACTAACTTTATTTTGTAGAAAATAAGGGGCTGGAAAAAAGCTGGTCCGAGCACCCCGAGCTGGTCCAGGCGCCCGGAGTCGGTCCAGGCGCTCGGAACTCAAAAGTTATCGCCAAGCTGATGTGGAGCTCGCTGGGTGGCCGAGCCACGTGGTCTAGGTGCCCGGAGGAGCTCCGAGCGCCCGAAACATCCTATAAAAGCAGCTTCAAGCAAGAGCTTGAGTACGACACAACGAACGATTTCCGCTTCTTCTAGCTGCTCAGAAAACACTTCTACGACGGCCAAAAGCTCCGACGACGATTCTACTAAAGATTTTCTTATACAAGGATGTTGGTATTCTTTAATTTCTAATTACTTGTAAAACTCTATTTGTAATCTTTCCGATTGATTAGTAATTATTCATCGAAAGCACTCTCACGTATGGGCCTTGGAATAGGGGTCGCCACAAGCTCCGAACCAAGTAAATTCTTGGTGTTTACGTTGTCTATCTTTGTTTTCCATTGCGTATTTACTCAAAACGAACGAATTAGCCACAAGCGCTATTCACCCCCCCCTCTAGGGCTTTACGATCCTACAATTAATATCAGAGCAAGACCGCTTTAAATTGATGAAACCACCAATCGAGTAAGTGAGGTTCCTTTTTTGAAAGAAAAATAGATATCGCACTTTACGATCCTTACGTCTTTCATTTTTTTCCCTCCAAAATTATTTTTGAAAAATTTATTTTCATCTTTTCACCATTGGTCAGTATTGACAAAATATCGCACTTAACAAAATTTGAAATAATTTTTTTATTAATATTTATTATTATTTTATTATTTTTTCTCGGAATTAGTGAATTGCTATTTTTATTTTTCTTCCGCACTATTAATCCAAAATCAAGTCTTGGAACATTTGTTATTTTTTTTTGTTTGAGATTCCTCTTTAATGGCCCACCAAGAAAGGTATAGCACCGCATGCCTACCACTCTTGTCCAGAGAATTTCGGATATTGGAAAGATCAGGTGGAGCACCAACTAAAGACCCAAGTGAATATGGATCATAGTCCAGATCGGATTTATACTCCCCACCGAAGAAGGTGTGCCAATCGCTTGTGATAAGTGGGATGCACAAACAAGAAGAAAAATTGAGGCAAATGCAAAAGCAATATGTACTCTCCTATGCGGACTAACAAATTCAGAGCTTGATCGAATTGGAAAGTTCAACAATGCTAAGGAACTTTGGGAGAAATTAATCAAGTTTCATGAGATTCCTTCAGAGCTAGAAGACCAAGTCGAACCTGAGTTCGAATCTGAGTACGAATCTCCAGAGTCAACCTCTGAACCAGACTTAGAAGAATCGAATCAGACTGATTTCATAGCACTGATGGTCAAAGAAGAGATAGTTGAATCTGAGTCCGAATTTGAGATGACAACAGTCAAGGGCGAGAATCCTATCATGGATCTAAAAGGTAAAATTGTAAATTCAAATTGTAAATTTCACATAACTTGTTTTAAGTGTAGGGAGAGAGGACACTATAGAACCATTGACTTTTATGGATCGCTACAAAAGATTCGACTGGCACAACCAAAGGAAAAGGAGAAATCGATTCGGAAAGGGAAGAAGCACACTGAATGCTCCAAGTGCAAACGAATGGGTCGCTACAAAAGTCAATGTCCATAAAGAAGCTCTAAGAATCTAGGGGGAGAAATCAAGGTAAGTAAATTTACATTACATGAAAATTCAATTTTTGTAACACATGTATGTACCCTAGCTAATCATGCTTGCTCTAGTATAGATTTCTCTTCAAAATTAGATATGCATGCTAATAATGCAATGAATAAAGTTGATTCAAATAAGAATAACTCAAAATTGTTTAATAAAAATAAGAAATTAACTCTTAGAAAATTAGAAATACAAAATAATATTTTAAAAGATAAAATTGATAAATTAGAAAAGATTGTTAATAATTTAACCAAATTACAAAATCTAGATTTGGATTACAAGTTTAAGGTAAAACTTAAACTCTACAAACCAAGTTATAATCAAGTACCTTTTAATTATGAAACTAATCAATAAACCATAAATTAATAACTTTCAACTTAAAACACAACTTGAAAACTATTTAAAGTTATAACTTAAAATTAACTAATAATTGCTTAATCAAGATTATGGTAGATAAGAACTTAGGCTTGATTAACACTTAACTAGTTAGACCTAGGATTTTCAGAAAGGAAATTAAATATTTAATTTCTTTAAAAGACTTTGTCTAGAAGTGGTGGATGATCCCATACCCAAGAAGGCCTAGTGTCTCGCTACAGCATGAAAGTCAATTATTAAAATAGATATTTAATTAACTGACTGTTAAACCTTAGTCTAACTCAAATGTTGATCAATCCTTATATTGGAATTTAAATTGAAGATTAAATTAACTATCTCACAAAACTACTAAGGTTCTTTGATTGAAAATCTAGAAAAGGGTGAGATGGACCTAGGTTTAAAATATAAAGTTAGTTAACCAAATCCAAATTAATTAAACTCAATTAAGTTAACTAAAAATTAATTCAATTAAACTAAGTCAGTTTAATTAATAATTAATTTCGAAATCTTAATTTCAAATTCTAATTAATTTAAAAATCTTAATTAATCTTAATTTCAAAATATTATTTACAAAATCATAATTAATTTCAAAATCATCTTACTTAATTTCAAAATCATACTTATTTACAAAATCATAATTAATTTTAAAATTATAATTAATTACAAAATCATAATTAATTTCAAAATTATAATTATTTACAAAATCATTTACAAAATTGTAATTATTTTTAAATGATAATTAATTTTTAAAATCATAATTGTAAGTTTATAATTTCAAACTTAATTAATTTTCAATATATTTTTAAAATATTCAAAATTTTAATTATTATCAAATGTTTAAATCTAATTAAACTTATATTTTAAAAATTGAAATTCAAACTTAAATATTCTGAAATTCAAAATTCAATTGAAATCCAAATTTAACTTAAATTATTTTTTTTTAAAAAAAATAGTCTTCAATATCATCATAGATAAACTCAACTTCAAGATTAACTTAACTCCATCTCACACAAACTCATAAGTTTTATATGTTTGATAACTTAGAAAGGGTGAGATGAAAAATCAGGAAAATAAAAAACTACCTTGGAAAATTAGAAAAATAGATAATTTCTTTTATATTATACATGCTTGGACTCTAAGATCCTCAAAATATTTTAAGGCATTAATCAAGGGGGAGTGAAGGGAGTCAAGTTAAGTTAATTTTTTATTTGAAAAGTTAAAGTATTCTTTTTCAAAATTTCAAAGTTAAACTTTTCCTTTTGCTCTTTGAAAAGTTAAAGTTTTTTTAAAGGAAATTTAGTTTTCCTATTTAACTATTTTTAAAATAATCTTAAATATTTTATTTGAAAAAGTAAGTTTAAATATTTTTATATCTAGAAAAACAAGTTTTTTTTTTTAAAAAATGTACTTAACTAAGCTTCTTATCAAAATCATTTTTAAGCTAAGTACTTAACTAAGTTTTTTTTATCATTTTTTAAAACTAAATACTTAACTAAGCTTTTTATTAAAATCCTTTTTAATCTAAGTGCTTAACTGAGCTTTTATCAACATCTTTTTAAAGCTAAGTCTTAACTATGTTTTGATTAAATTTTTTGAAACTAAGCTTTTATCAAAATCTTTTTTTAAGCTAAGTACTTAATTAAGCTTTTTATCAAAAATTTTTTTTTTTACGACAATCGTGCGCTTGCGGTTAACACATCACCTACTATCTCCAAAGAATATGTGCAAGTATAAAAAAAAATACCAATAACACTAATAAGAGTTTGAGCATAGTTGTTGGAGAGCTTCTCGGAGCAGAAGTGTTGACATTTGCATGAATAATCATAACAGAAGCAGAATGAATCACAGGTGAAGGTTGCATTCAGCTTGAATCTCGAGACCTTCTTTTATAAGCACCATTCAATCAACTAAAAACTATTTGATCTACTAATATATTCGGTTTACCAATCTCTCTATCTGTCAATTGAACCCCGTGCCTTTCCCTGTTTGCTATAATCTGAATCAGCCTACCTGTCTTTCCTTGTTTTTATCGGTCAATTGATCTTATTGATCAGTTAGCGGAACCTAAATTCCTTTCTTGTCTTCTATAGTTACAAAATATAGATCGATCAACTGATAAAATATATCAGTTGACGAATAACACTTGTATTTCCAACTTTAATTAGTACTGTGCCATGTTGGTCGGATTAGTCGACTGATCTCATTTATCAGTCAATCGAACCCACGGTTAACCCGACTTTCGCTTATCTGTAACATAGAGTTAACACATGCAATAATAATAAATCTGCAAGACAACATTAGTACAAATATATATAGTATGCATGATTATGACAACATGGATTATCTAGATCTCAACTTAGAAACCTCCATTGGTTTATTCAGTTGGATCAACACCCAGGGTTTGTCACGACCGGGACATGACCTCTCTACACTCCCTTCAGGAGCTTACCTGCCAAACTAGGGTCATCTAGAGTTGTTTGGATTTTACTGCTCAGTATCAGATCGGCTTGTCAGGACTTCCTCTTGATTCAATATCGGGTCCTCCAAACCGATCAAATCCATCTACTAGATGTTAAGTCCACTTGACCCATCTAGACTTCTTGCATGGTTTCCATGATCTACTAAGATTTTTCTTGCCTAGTATCAGGTCCAACTGACCTACTAGGAATTTTCATGTTGAGCATCCTGCATACTTGATCAATTCATCAAATAACAACAAGATTTAACTTAAACCTTTGACAATATCAAAACATATGTTTGATTATGGTGCTCTCTACACCAACACTAACCTTCTCTTAATTTTTTCGAGCGAGGGGAATTTGATGGTATCCTTGCAGCTCACTCCTAGAGATGGAATCAACCATCTGGTCAATGCATGGGAGTGGGTAGCAATCTTTGGGGTAGACCTTGTTGAGATTCTGGAAATTAATACAAACTCACCATTTATCATCAGGTTTGGCCACCAGTACTTCGTTGGTGAGCCAAGCTGGAAATTGTATTTCTTGAATGTACCTAGCTTCTAGAAACTTGTTAACTTTCATTTAGATGATCTTATTTTGATATATCCCAAGGTCTCATTTTTTCTACTTGACCGATTAGACATTTGGAGGAATGTGGAGCTTGTGTTCCATTATGGATAGAGCAACACTAGTAAATTCCTATGACGACCAAGTAAAAACATCCCTGTTATGGAATAGACATGCCACCAATTCTTCCTTTATTTCTGAGGATAGATATGCTACAATCCACGTGACTCCTTCTAATGAATCAATGTGGATTTTCACTTCTTCTTGCCCCTTAGTTTGCTGGAATAGGGCTTTTGTTGTATGATATCTACCCCTGCTACTTGAGTTTTTTGGGCTTTGAATGCCTCCATTTTGACCATGTCCATGTAGCACTCCATGCTACCAGCTGGTCTCCATTTACCTCGCCTACTTGACCATTAATAGGAAACTTTATCTTCTGGTAGAAGATGGACACTGGCACTTGGAATTCATATAAGGTGTGTCTTCCCAGGATGATGTTGCAAGTGGATGGGGCATCTAGTACTATGAAGGTGCTCCTTCGAGTCCTCATTAGGAGTTTGACTCCCAAAGAGATGGCCAATCTGACCTAACCGAGTGGATGCACTTTGTTGCTGATAAATCCATATAGAGCAATAGCCATAAGTTGAAGCTTACCTTTATCTATTTGCATCTTATCGAAGGTTGCTTTAAAAAGGATGTTGACAGAGATTTTTGTGTCCACAGAAACTCTAGACACATCGGAGTTGGCAATAATAACCTTAATGATTAAGGCATCATCATGGGGGAGGTTTATCCTTTCAAGATCTTGGGGTCTAAAGCTAAACTGGAGACCTTCCTCTTGCTTTCGGTTGGAACCCACTACATGGATTTCAAGTTTGTGGTCATCGATTTTTCGTGCTCGATTGGAATCTTCAACAGTAGGTCCTCCAAAAATTATGTCTACCCTTCTTACCACAACATTACTCTAATTTTCTTCCTATCTAGTTTGTGGAGGTTCCTCATCATCATGAGAGGCAGAGAGGTAGCTTCGTAGCGATTGCATATTGGCTGGCTAACCGGCTATGCCCGAGCTCGACGTTGGAGGTTTGATCAGCTGCGAAGCAATTTGGGGAGGTGGTAGTCCTTGCTCAACTACTCAGCGGCTGCCCCAGGCATACTGATGGCAATCTTGGGTGTTGTGCGTCTTGCTTCTGTGATAAGTGCTGAATCTGGGTATCCAGTGGCAAGGCTTAGTAAAAGAGGTTCAGCCATTTCCATATGTTGTACTATCCTTCCTTCCTGAGACACAGGAGGAGGGTTCGACTGAGGTTCTTTATGTTGCAAGAGAGGAGGAGGGGCTTTCCGCTCGTCCTGGAAGGAGGGGTTAGAGTAGGTACTTCTTTCATATGACCGGCTTGAACTTCTTCCACATTGGTGTATTTGATAGTTTGCCCCAACATACTATCAAATTCCTTGGGGGGCTTCCTTGCCAAGGAATTAAAAAAAAAATTCTCTATCAATGAGTCCCTTATTGGTACTGGAAGTAGTAGCTAATCTAACTTGAGTTTTGATATTGGCAAAAATTCAAAGTTAAGCTTGTGGGAACCCCAAGGTTATTTTGATGTGATCAAACAAGTTAAGTTAGGTTCTGTGGTATTTTAACCTTGTGTCTAAATGTGCAGGAGCTTAGGAGCACAAGAAGTCGAGCAAAAGACGCAGCTAGCGAGAAGGACGACATGGGACAGAGTCGACGGGCTTGGTGCATCTGAGGGACGAAGTGTTGCGGAAGAGTACACAGGCGGACGAGAAGGAGGCACGCGATATTTCCGAGGGATGAGAAGCTGAAGCGGAAGGTTGCTCGAGAAGGCTGAAAATTGGGTTCGGATGAGCCCTATTCCGGATGGCCCAGATCACCCAAGCGAGCAGAGCCGGAGTGGAAGATCTGGACCGAGGCAAGCAGAACCAGAGAAGAGGGCTCGGACCATAAAAAGTCAACCATGTTGACTTTAAGGCTCCGGGCGCCCAGAACCCGATTCTATCCAGATCGTGTTTGACCGTGATCCTTTGCGCGAGGGGGGGGGATAAAGTTTTATCCCCCTCCAGACGCCTGGAACCCTTCCAGACATCCCGACCAAGGCTATAAATATAGCCTTGGTCCAAGAAGCTACAATCAACAAATAATTTTATTTACAACACTTGTGCGCTTCCCTTTATTAGTTTAGCTTCATCTTTCTGTACTTTCACTACTATAAGAGGCTTCTCCGCCTGAAAGAGTATTTAGTGCGCTTCACTTCCTTGGATTATCAACCTCCCCGGTTGTAACCAAGTAAATCCTTTGAGCTTTTTTTTTTGTTTATTCTAATTTTATTTATACAAGTGTTCATTTAAGTCTGAGAAGGGTATGTTCTATTTTATTTTGAGCAGGACTATTCAACCCCCCTTTTAGCCGTCCCAACGGTCCCAACAAGTGTATCAGAGCCAAGATGCTTCAGGAGGACTAATCGCCGATCGAAGTAAATGTAGGAGGATCGGTGACCGACTTGAAGGGGGGTTGGATAACTAGGTCACCCCCAAATTGATTTCTTCTCTACAAAAGGTTAGTGCGTAGTGAAAATGCCAAAACTAAAGCAATTAGAAACAAATAAGAATACAAACGCTAACACGCTCGATGTAACATGGTTCGGAGATGATGCTCCTACTCCACGACGTGTCCTTGAGGTGGACGAGCCCTTGATCCTTCGGTGGATTAATCCCCGGCAATCTCTGGCAATCTCCGGCTAGAGCTTCTCCTTCTCGGTGGAGCAAACCTCTCACAAGATAATCTCTTCCTCTTTACAAGATGGAGTTTAGATTGGGAGGAAGAGAATTGAACTTGGAAGCTTTGGGCAAGACTAAGAAGGTTTACAATTAGCACCAGTGACCCTCTTCAAGCCCCAAAGCATTCCTTAAATAAGAGGAGAGAGTTGATCACAAATCAACTCAAACCCCGACACCAGTCGACTTGTCCAAGCACCAGTCGACTGGTGTGCCGTTAGAGCCAGCCAACGGCTCTCTGCAAAAACCCAATTTCCGCCAACGGCTATATACCAGTCGACTGGTCCCATGACCAGTCGACTAGTCCCCGTAGTCGACAAGCACAGAATGCTTCTGTGCATTCTGTGAAGCTGGATCAGTCGACTAGTCTCATGACCAGTCGACTGGTCCCAGTACATTCACTCCTCTCATCCTTTCCAGAGTTGCCTTTGAAGCCCTCTTCCTCGGCCTTCGTCCCTCAGATGCACTCGAGCTCACGGCTCCTCTCCGTGCCATCCTTCACGTTGTCTTGAAGTCCGCTTTCCTCGGCTCCACTCCATTGCTCCTCGTCCGACGGTCCCTCGGATGTCTTCCACACCATCCTTCACCGACTCAAGGATCCGAGCCCTTGGATGAGTTTCCCACACTTGGCTGCACCAAGTTCTCATGTATTCCACCAAGTCCTGCAAGACTCAAACACATATCAAATATATATGAAAGCCTAACTTAAACTCTTTGACACACACATCAAAACCTAGGTCGATTGCTCCAACAATCTCCCCCTTTTTGATATGTGGCAATATGTTTAAGTTAGGCACAAATAATAACTTTGAAAATTACAAGCAATATGTAAATATGAAGCATAAAACCCAAGCTCCCCCTTAACACATGCTCTCAACCTTAATTTTTAAAGATTTGCACACAAGTAAACCAAGTAGGTTACTAACTTAACCTTCCCTTTTCTCCCCCTTTGACACCATCAAAAATATTGTACCAGACACGTACACATACTATGGTATCAATTCCAACTAATTTTGGACCAAAAACTTGATTTCAGAAACCCTCAGAGTGCTGGAAGGTTGGTACCAGTCGACTGGTACCTGTCATAGTTGACTGGTACATGCTGAACTCAAATTACAAACTTTTGAGGCCAACTTCAGAAATGCATAAAAAATTTCAGAAAATTCGAAAAATCATGAAATTTTGAACACATATTTCTTGAAATGTCCTTTAACTAGGAAAATATGTTTTCATGAAAAGTCAACCTATTTTTGAAAATTTGACCAAGTCTCAAGAATTCCAAAAGATGTAAGTTTGTATCAATTTAAAACCCAGTTTTGCACTCATATGTTTCAATGTAGTTATACCATAGTAAATAAAACATAGAATTATTTTCAAAATATTTAAAATATCCAACTATGATCTATGGGCAAGATGTCCATTAATTAAACATTTGCTTTCCCAATAGTTGGTCTATGATCACTAAAAATTGATACATCACATAACTCATCAAAATGCCATAAGCATATGTGAATTATTTGTATCATCCTAATATCTCACATTTATGGTTAGAAAAGAAGACAAGTCATTGTGAGATAAAGGTAACTTCTATTTAGCCCTCTTAATCATGAATTTCTAGCAATGCTAAGTGCTCCCCCTTAAGGTCTCAAGTCTACCATATAGGAAAAATTGGAATTATGACTTCCATAGTTGACTTGACCTAAAATCTTCTAACCCTTGAGGATTGATTTTGTCACCCAATAGAAATTATTTCTAATTGGGTTAACCAAATATTCCTTGGGGATCCATTTTCTATCTATGGTCTTTATTTTTGATTGCCCCCTAACAAGTAAACAATCTAGGTCTTTTCATTATTTGGTTCATTGTATCCTATCCCATTTTTCTTATAACTTGCCCTTTGACTCCCAATGATCATGTTTAGGGTTTTAGAGCCAATTTCAAATTTCCTAAGGGCATTGGTAAGGTATTCTAACTTTTCCCTTAATTTCCTATTTTCTTCTTCTAAACATGAATCATTTGAAGAATTAAAAGAACCATGCATATTGTTGTCCTTAGAACACATGGATTCTAATTTTTCTTCAAGCATGCTAATATCATGTTTCAAAGACTTGTTTTTCCTTTTTGCCTTAAACAAGTCATCATTTGTGCTTGAAATAATTTTAATTAAAATATGAGGAGGAAGATTATGTACCTCACTTACCGAGAAGTCTGAATCCAAAGTTTGACCTCCCCCTTCACTTGAGCTCCCTTCTTCGTCTTCACTTGAGCTCCTTCCTTCTTCTTGTTCGGATGAGGTGGAAGCTACATCATCAATTCCCATTAGAGCAAAATTTACTACATGGTGCTCTTCTTCCTCCGATGATGATGATGGATCATCCCATGTCGCCTTTAGATTTTTGACTTTCTTCCCCTTTTCTTTTGTCTTTTTCTTTTCTTCCTTCTTCTTCAATAGGGGGCATTCATCTCTTATGTGTCCCTATCCTTGGCAATTGTAGCAAATGATCTTCCTTGTCCTACTTTTGCTTCTTGAGCTTTTCTTAGCATGAGATTTGTTAGATGAAAATTTTTTAAAAGCTCTTCTTATTTTTCTTACCATATACGCCTCTTGGTCGCTATCCATTGAGGCGCTTGATTCTTCGGAGTCGGAGGATGGTGGGGATGAAGACTTCTTCTTCTTACCCTTTCCCTTGTTTGCCACAAGGGCTACTCCTCTTGATCTATTTGTTTCTCCTTCTAATCCTTCAACCCTTCTTTCGTGAAGCTCCATTGTTGAGAAGAATTCATCTAGAGAGCTCTTCTCTATATCCTTTGAAATGTAAAATGAATCTACAATGAGCTCCATGTTGAGTTTCTTGGGAAAGCATTGATGACTTTCATTATGATGTCTCGGTTAGAGAGTTTCTCACCTACACTTGTTAGTCCACTTAAAATTTCTTTAATTTTAGCATGAAGTGTAGATACCTTATCTCCCTTCTCAAGCTTTACATTGTTGAGTTGAGTTCGGAGAAGATCTCTTATTGCCAATTTAGCCTCCGATGTGCCTTCATGAAGCTCCACTAGCTTTTCCCATAACTCCTTGGTGCTTGAGTAGGTTCCCACCCTTGTTACTTCTTGTTGGGGAAGAACATTTAGTAGATGATGGATGACTTTCGAATTCGCTAAATGTTCTTCTCTTTGCTTCTTGCTCCACCTTGTTTTCTCAAGTATCTTATTGTCTTGATCCCTAGGCACTTCGAAACCATTTTCCATGATTAGCATAATATCAAAATCGGTTTCGAAGAATACCTCCATTCTCTTCTTCCACCAAGAGAAGTCCTCTTCGAATTTGGGTGGATGAATGTTTGAGCCGACCATTTGATGGCGTTGTTCTTCTTGGCGATTAGTCCGTTGAAGAGCGTCCTTGCTCTGATACCAAGTGTAGGAGGATCGGTGGCCGACTTGAAGGGGGGTTGGATAGCTAGGCCACCCCCAAATCGATTTCTTCTCTACAAAAGGTTAGTGCGCAACGAAAATACCAAAACTAAAGCAATTAGAAACAAATAAGAATACAAACGCTAACACGCTCGATGTAACGTGGTTCAGAGATGATGCTCCTACTCCACGACATGTCCTTGAGGTGGACGAGCCCTTGATACTTCGGTGGATCAGTCCCCGGCAATCTCCGGCTAGAGCTTCTCCTTCTCAGTGGAGCAAACCTCTCACAAGTAGGGGTGGGCATCGGCTGGTTTGGTCCGGTTTTACCCTACTACGGTTTTATTTTTTCAGGTTCGGTTTTAAAAATTTTTTATCCAAAACCAAACCATTTTATTACGGTTCGATCCAGTTTTTATTGTAATACGGTCCGGTTTATACGGTCGGTTATATACGATTTATACAATGAATTAAATTGATTTTGTGCTACTACAAATATTAGTTTAGAGACAAAGAAAAAGTATCAATTTATTAAAATAATTATGAATTTTAAGTAATACTAAAATTTTGTTATTCGGTAACAATAAATAAATATAAATATATAATTTGATTATGCTATTATATTATAAATGATTAGAAACTAATCCACTTGTATGATCTAATATCCATAAAAATAATGTTTTGAGTATAATACGGTCGGTTCGGTTTTTTCGATTTTTTGGGAGTCAAAACCGTAAACTGAACCGAATAACGGAAATTTAAAAAACTTAAACCGAAACCAGCCGAAACACCGAAAAACCCGAACAAAAAAAACCGAAATTTTTCAGTTCGGTCGGTTTTTTCGGTTTGAACCGAATTATGCCCACCCCTACTCACAAGATGATCTCTTCCTCTTTACAAGATAGAGTTTAGATTGGGAGGAAGAGAATTGAACTTGGAAGCTTTGGACAAGACTAAGAAGGTTTATAATTAGCACCAGTGACCCTCTTCAAGCCCCAAAGCATTCCTTAAATAAGAGGAGAGAGTTGATCACAAATCAACTCAAACCCCGACACCAGTCGACTGGTCTAAGCACCAGTTGACTGGTGTGCCGTTAGAGCCAGCCAACGGCTCTCTGTAGAAACCCAATTTCCGTCAACGGCTATATACCAGTCGACTGGTTCCATGACCAGTCGACTGGCCCCGTAGTCGACAAGCACAGAATGCTTCTGTGCATTCTGTGAAGCTGGATCAGTCGACTAGTCCCATGACCAGTCGACTGGTCCCAGTACATTCACTCCTCTCATCCTTTCCAGAGTTGCCTTTGAAGCCCTCTTCCTCGGCCTTCGTCTCTCAGATGCACCCGAACTCACGGCTCCTCTCCGTGCCATCCTTCACGTTGGCTTGAAGTCCGCTTTCCTCGGCTCCACTCCATTGCTCCTTGTCCGGCGGTCCCTCGGATGTCTTCCACACCATCCTTCACCGACTCAAGGATCTGAGCCCTTGGATGAGTTTCCCACACTTGGCCGCACCAAGTTCTCATGTGTTCCACCAAGTCCTGCAAGACTCAAACACATATCAAATATATATGAAAGTCTAACTTAAACTCTTTGACACACATATCAAAACCTAGGTCGATTGCTCCAATAGCAAAGACGATGGTCAGATCGAGCAAGTACTCGTCGAAGTTCAAGGGGGAGTTCGATAGCTGGAAAAAGTGAATGCAGATATTCTTTAAAATCGACATTGAATTACTTTTAATAATGAAGTTTGGTTTTGTAGCAACCGAAGGTAAGGAAGAATACTAGTGGATGAAGAAAAAATAGGTCGACTACGTGGCAAATGACAAAGCAGAATTCCATCTACTGAGTGTCCTTCCGCCACAAGAAGTCAACCGGATCGACACCTACAACTCAGCAAAAGAGCTTTGGGAGAAGTTCCTTGAGCTACACTTGTTGGGATCGAAATGTAGCTAGAGGGAGGGGGGGGTGAATAGCTCATCGCGTGCTCGTGGTCGGCGTTGCTTGTTTCTTCAAAGATGTGCAGCGGAAATATACAAGAAACAACACACACAACGCTAACAAGTAGATTTACTTGGTATCCACCTCACAAGAGGTGACTAGTCCAAGGATCCACGCACACACACACACCTCCACTAATAAATACTCCTTTTCGGTAACTACCGAAGGCGGAGAATCCCTACAAGACTCTCAATACAAAAAGAAAGGAAAGGGAACAAAAGTATAAGCAAAGCTTACAATGAATACAAGAAACCCTAACCCTAGCTTTTTTCTTCTTGCTTTTGATCCGCCTCTTGACTTGGAAGAGCCTCCAAGAACCTTCAAGAACTGGCGATCTGGAGCTTAGAGAGAGCTGTGGAGTTGCTATCGAGGATTTGAGATGAATCGATGAAGTTCTCCCGAAGAAGACGCACGCCAACGACCTTTATCTGCGTCAACGGTCAGATCCCGATCGATTAGATTGCTCACAATCGATCGGGGAGGCTTTAGATCTATCCACTGATCGATCCAGAGCGCCTCTGTGCTCTCAGGAATAGCCTGGATCGATCGGCTGATCGATCTAGCCTTTATCGTGCGAAATTGCAGCTCCCCAATCGATCCACTGATCGATTGAGGGCTCTGGATCGATCAACGGATCAATTCAGCGCTGTTTTGTGCGATCGCGCACTTGTCCCAATCGATCCACTGATAGATTGGGAGGAGGCTTGTCGCGAAGACTCTCCCAATCAATCGGCCGATCGATTTGGCATGAGCCAATCGATCGGCTGATTGATCCAGCTCATGATTTCCCCCAAAATCAAGTCTAAAGCCTCCTAAACCAACATCTAGTCAACCATGACTTGTTGGTACATAAAACCTAGCATCCGGTCACTCTTGACCAACTAGGATTCTCTCACCAAGTGTCTGGTCAATTTCTTTGAACCACTTGGACTTTTCTCCTCTTGCCAAGTATCCGGTTAATCCCTTTGACCTACTTGGACTTTTCTCCCTCGTGCCAAGTATCCGGTCAATCCCTTTGACCTACTTGGACTTTCACCAGATGTCTGGTCAACCTTGACCCATCTGTATTTCCCCGTGTCTGGCTTCACTCACCAGGACTTCCCTTCTGCCTAGCTTCACTTACTAGGACTTCCCTTCTGACTGGCTTCACTTACTAGGACTTCCCTTCTGCCTGGCTTCACTCACCAGGTCTTTCACCTAGCTTCACTCACTAGGATTTTCACCTGGCTTCACTCACCAGGATTTTCCTCTGCCTGGATTCACTCACCAGGACTTTCACCTAGCTTCACTCACTAAGATTTCCTCACTGCCTAGCTTCACTCACTAGGTCTTTTACCTGGCTTCACTCACCAGGACTTTCTTCTGCCTGACTTCACTCACCAGGACTTTCTTCTGCCTGACTTCACTCACCAGGACTTTCTTTGCCTAACCTCCAAGTTAGGACTTTCACCTGGCTTCACTCACCAGGATTTTCCAGTCAAGTATCCGGTCAACCTTGACCTACTTGACTCTCCATCACAATCTCCATACTTGAACAATCGCACCTGCAATCTTCAAGTGTTGTCTACATGTATTGTCAAACATGTATTGTCAACATGTATTGTCAAACCATCAAAACATAAACATTAAGACTCGAGCTTGACCCAATTCAAGCTCAGTCAAACTAGGTCAACCTTGACCTGGGGAATGTTGCACCAACAATCTCTCAACAATCTCCCTCTTTTTGATGTTTGATAATACCTTCTTTAAGTTAGGCTAATCCCATAGCCTAAACCTCCTTCATGCCCCTAGGTAATGAAAGCATAAGTTAAACCCTTCATTCTCCTCCTAAGAGGGCAAACTCCCTCTTAGATAATGAAGTCCGAACTTAAACCCTACATTCTCCCCCTATTGGCACACATCAAAACAAACTCTCCCCCTGAAGAGTTACTTAACGTTGTTCACAACTTCACTCGTTGTGATCAACCCGATAATGAAAGTCTCATACCTTTCATTATCCTTAACCCTACATTCTCCCCCAATGTAGACAAATGCCCATCCTTGAGCATTTACAACTTAAACAATGAAGATATCCACTCTCCATTGTAATCCAATGCTCAACCTTGAGCATCTTTCACTAAGGAAGGTTAACCACCTTCCACGGTGTATGAAAATTTAGTTTTCATGTCCTTAAAGAGTAACTCCCCCTAAAGACATGGTCGTGACTTCTGTTATTGCACCAACAATGACTTGGAATCCCTAAATCTTTAGGAAACCCAATTTAGAAGTTTTAAGATTCAAAAATTCAATATTGAAACCAAACCTCAACCTAAACTTCAATTTAGTCTTCCTCAACCAATCCATCCTTGTTTTCAACATGAAAATACCCTTTTTATGTATACAAATATATTTTGAGGGGTTAGGAATTGTTTCCTAGACTAAACTTGGTTTAGAATGCTGAAATCAGGCTTTTCCAGCCAAAATCAGCTTCCTCAATCGATTGGAGTTGGGTCACAATCGATTGAACCAGCTTGAATCGATCCACTGATCGATTCAGCCAGTCTGGATCGATCGACTGATCGATCCAGCGAGCTTCTGCTCGTGAGAATGGCCTTCTCAATCGATCACCCGATCGATTGAGGTACTCCAATCGATCGGGTGATCGATTGGAGTTCTGATAGTTGCTGAATTCCATTTCAGTCAACTTCAGAAACCCCTAGAAAATTCTACAAAAATTAAAAATTATGAAAATTTGTGTAGACATTATTTAGGGCATATATTATCATGGAAAAATAGTTTTATAAGAAAATACTTCATATTTTCCAAGATTGACATAAACTTGAAAACTTACAAAAATCTTAGTGTTTTCTTCCAAGTTTGTGCCTAACTTTTCAATGGTGATTACTATCAAAAGATAGCCTTCACCAAGGTTTTCCAAAAGCATTTTAAAATGATTTTCAAAACCAATATCCTACCATGTTCCTTGGGCTTAATGCACATGACTTTTACATTAGCCTTCCCAATGATGGGAAAACACATAACTATGTGTTTTGATGAACTTAAAAACTCAAAAGAATGCACTAAATCAACATCTTGAGTTTTGTTCATCATCCTAACATCTCACTTGTATCTAATGTGCACTAAAACATATACAAGTCACCTTATGGGTATTTTTGAGATGTAAAGTTTGGTTTTGCCCTAATCTAGGAATCATGCATATCTATCTAGGCATTTTTGAATTATAGACATCCACAAGGATGTTACTTGTTAATTAATACCATTAGTCCTTAAAAAAAAACAAGGAATTGAAATGATGCATGATAATGTTATGGCATACATTAAAAAAAATAATTTTCAAAAGAAAATTTCCTATAACTATATGATGTATGGATGACATGACATGGTATTTTTGTGTTTTTCATAATAAGCCATGAGTGCAAAAATAATAATGATGTCATGACATATAATGGGCAAACAATCATGGTATGTTTAGCATAAATAAAATATACCTAGATTATCTATCTAAGTATCATTAAGTACATAGCTAATCCTAAAACTTAAACCCTAGATTGTCCAATTTCCTCAAGAAAATGCCAAAACCCAACTTGACATTTCTTTAATCTCTTGAATTAATTATGCCAATTAAAAATTTTAAAACATTTCTCAAATGTTAGCATATTTCATTTTTCCACAAGAGTGATCATAAGAAAATACCAAAATCCCACCTAGGTATTTCTTAAGCTTGCCCCCAACTTGTGCCAATTTAAATGATATCAATATCTTCAATTTTGGTATATTTTACTCTTTCCAAGAGTAACAAATAAATCTATTTTATTTTCAAAGGTTAATAATAACCTTGAAAATGCTCCTTGAGTGTCAATTTCTTCAAAGTTGGGTTAACTACCCTTCTTCTTAGAGTTGCCACTCTCTAACCCATTTATGGGGTAGAGAAAATGCTCCTAGGAACCCAACACCTATTGGTGCTCCTTGGATGCTCTAGGTATTCACTAGAGATAACTTTCCTAGATACCTTCCTAGTGACCTTGTTTGGCTTCTTAGAAGCCTTGGTCACATTTTCTAGGTTAACCTTAGGGATTGCTTCCCTTGTGACCTTTTTAGTGACTTTCTTAGACTTCTTAGAAGTCTTAGTCACATTTGTTGTAAAAATACTCTTAGGGATGATCTCCCTAGTATTTTTGGCTTGCCCACTAGGCCTAGGGTTGGTTCCATAGCTATATGGAACCCTATGGTAAGAAATTACATCCTTCTTGGTTTTAGGTTTGTATCCCAAACCCTTATGATCATTGGATGACTTTGATACTTCTAGACCTAGGTTTTGACTCTTGGACCCTTGTGTCATATTTGTGATTTTTCTAAGAGTTCTCTCTAATTTGTCAAATCTTGACCTCAAGACTTGATTTTCCTTCCATAATTCTTCAACCTTAGGTTTTTCACTAAAATCTTGATTTTTCTTCTTCTTAGGCAAATACCTAGAATCCTTAGGGTTCTTGCCTAAATTCCTATCTACCTTTCTAAACCTAGGTTGAGAGGTTTTAGCATGATAAGCTACATGATTTTCCTTAACTTTATCATGCCTCCTATTTTCATGATAAATAGCATTGAAATGATATAAATTAGAACTAACATGCTTTTTACCATGATTTAAAGGAGTAGACTCAATAAATGTTACCTTCCTTTTTACCTTGGAGGCTTCCCCTTGAGGTGTGCTTCCTCCTTGAGCCTTGACCGTCTTCTTTCCCTTAGGACATTGACTCCGGTAATGTCCCTTTTGATTGCACAAAAAGCACACAATGTGCTCCTTGCTCCTTTTTGTTCTGGGAGCGGTCTCCTTGGGCTTCTCCTTGCCCTTTGGTGCCGCTTGGCCCTTCTTCTTGGCTAATTTAGGACACTTGCTCTTGTAGTGCCCATTCTCCCTACACTCAAAACATATAATATGATTTTTATTATTAATTGAGATATTTTTACCTTAACATGTAGGGATGGCACTTGGTCCTCCATGTGATGTGGATGTAGAGGCTTCCTCTAAATCCGATAGTGATGCTCCTCCATTAGATTTGACTTGACTTGTGGAGGTGGAAGCTACTTCATCCTCTTCTTCTCTTTTTGACCCGGATGTAGAAGCTTCTTCTTGCTCCGGGATCAATGATCTACACTCCCCCTCAATCCTAGAGGTGGAGGCTTCATCATCTTGTACATGGAACAAGGAGTATGCTCCCTCCTTGTTCCCTTCATTGCATTCCCTCGAAGATGAAGCTTCTTCTTAGACTTCTTCTTTGGAAGTTGAGCATCTCTCAACTTCGGAGTCCTCCTCTTGGTCTTGCTCCAATGAGTCGCCCTCTTTGGATTCCTCTTGATTCGGTACAGCGGAGGGTTCTTCATGGAGCTTAGCCAACTTGCTCCAAAGCTCTTTGGCATCTTCATATTGTCCAATTTTGCATAGAATTGTGCTAGGCAATAAATTAAACCAATAATTTGGTTACCTTGTCATTTGCTTCGCACCTTTGGACTTGCTCTGGGCTCCATTTGCTCCTTTTGAGAACTTTGCCCTTTGAATTCGTTGGAGCTTCGAAGCCTTCCATAAGAGCAAACCATTGCTCTATCTCCACCATTAAGAAGTTTTCGATCCTTGATTTCCAAAGATCGAAGCTTGTAGATGTGTACGGTGGAGCCACCCTTGTGTCAAATCCAAGTCCATCTTGGAATTGCATCTTGAAGTTGAGCTTCTTGAATTCTTTAACTTTGATAATTTTGCTCCAACTTCTTCACCCTCTAGCTCTTCTTGTTATGTTTGCCCCTTCCGGCGATGACTCCGGTGAAGAGCGACCTCGCTCTGATACCACTTGTTGGGACCGAAATGTAGCTAGAGGGGGGTGAATAGCTCGTCGCGTGCTCGTGGTCGGCGTTGCTTGTTTCTTCAAAGATGTGCAGCGGAAATATACAAGAAACAACACACACAACGCTAACAAGTAGATTTACTTGGTATCCACCTCACAAGAGGTGACTAGTACAAGGATCCACGCACACACACACACCTCCACTAATAAACACTCTTTTTCGGTAACTACCGAAGGCGGAGAAGCCCTACAAGACTCTCAATACAGAAAGAAAGGAAAGGGAACAAAAGTATAAGCAAAGCTTACAATGAATACAAGAAACCCTAACCCTAGCTTTCTTCTTCTTGCTTTTGATCCGCCTCTTGACTTGGAAGAGCCTCCAAGAACCTTCAAGAACTGGCAATCTGGAGCTTAGAGAGAGTTGTGGAGTTGCTGTCGAGGATTTGAGATGAATCGGTGAAGTTCTCCCGAAGAAGACGCACGCCAACGACCTTTATCTGCGTCAACGGTCGGATCCCGATCGATTGGATTGCTCCCAATCGATCGGGGAGGCTTTGGATCGATCCACTGATCGATCCAGAGCGCCTCTGTGCTCTCAAGAATAGCCTGGATCGATCGACTGATCGATCCAGCCTTTATCGCGCGAAATCGCAGCTCCCCAATTGATCCACTGATCGATTGGGGGCTCTGGATCGATCAACGGATCGATCCAGCGCTGTTCTGTGCAATCGCGCACTTGTCCCAATCGATCCACTGATCGATTGGGAGGAGGCTTGTCGTGAAGACTCGCCCAATCGATTGGCCGATCAATTTGGCATGAGCCAATCGATCAGCTGATCGATCCAACTCATGATTTCTCCCAAAATCAAGTCCAAAGCCTCCTAAACCAACATCTAGTCAACCATGACTTGTTGGTACATAAAACCTAGCATCCGGTCACTCTTGACCAGCTAGGATTCTCTCACCAAGTATCCGGTCAATCCCTTTGACCTACTTAGACTTTTCTCCCTCGTGCCAAGTATCCGGTCAATCCCTTTGACCTACTTGGACTTTCACCAGATGTCTGGTCAACTTTGAAAAATAAGTAACTTGAAAAATAATGCATGCTTATATAACATAAGTTTTAGAAAATTCAATAACATAAATTGGTATTTTAGATATCACAAAGGATAAATTAGAAATATTTCAAAGAAATATGCCCCTAAGAAATTTCTAATTAGTCCAGTTGGATGGAACCTATATTGGGTTCCAAAGTCTTGTCTAAATTAAAGGTAGGGCTTTCAGAGAGTACATTGAATTCTTAATTTCCTTATGAGATTTTGTCTAGAAGTGGTTGATGATCCAATAACCAAGAAGGCATAGTGCCTCACCACAGTCTGGAAGTTAAATATTAAATAAAATGTTTAATTGATTAACTGATAAAGCGTTAAATTGAAATTATATAATGCTTTAAAAAAATTTCAAACATTTTTTCCTACTTGGAGATTTCTTAAAAAATAGTTACTCAAATTATTTTTCTTGGAAAATCCTCAATTGTTTTACAAATTTGTTTAACTTAAATTTTTTTTTACAAATTTGTTTGACTTAGGATTTTTTAAATTGGTAAACTTAAGAACTTTTTTTTATTTATTCTATAAACTTTGCCTTACCAAACATTATTTTTATGGTGCACATTTTTTAAAAAAATTTTCTGCTTGAAATTTTCTTACTTAGAAATTTTTTTTGCAACACTTAAAATATTCTAAAAATTAGTGCTAAAACTTTTTTATATATATATCAAAATAATTTTCAAAAATTTATCTAAAGTTTTCCAAAATTATTACCATAGATTTTTCTTTGTACCCCATTTTTATGTGATCAAAGGGAGAGGATGAAAAGATTAAGTCTAGGGGGTGGTAGATTTTCAAATTAAATATTTTTTTTAATTTTTGTACTTTATTATAGAATTTATTGTTTTAACTTTATGTCTGTTTACCCTAGCTTAACTTGGGTTGTTCACATCAAAAAGGGAGAGATTATTGGAAGTGTGAAGGAGCTTAGAAGCACAAGAAGTCGAGGAAAAGACGCAGCTAGCGAGAAGGACGACACGAGAGAGAGCTGACAGGCTCGGTGCGTCTGAGGGACGAGGTGCTACAGAAGAGTATGTAGGCGGATAAGGAGACGCACAACATTTTCGAGGGACGAGATGCCGGAGCGGAAGGTTGCTCAAGAAGGTCAGAAATTGAGTTCGGGTGAGCCCTATTCCAGATGGCTGAGATTACCTAAGCGAGCGGAGCCAGAGTGGAAGATCTGGACCAAGGCGAGCAAAATCAAAGCAGAGGGCCCGGACCGAAAAAAGTCAACCATGTTGACTTTAAGACTCCGGGCGCCCAGAGCGATTCCGGGCGCCCAGAGCGATTCCGAGCGTCTGGAACCCGATTCTATCCGGATTGCGTTTGACCACGATCCGTTGTAGAGGAGATAAAGTTTTATCCCCCTCTAGGTGCTTAGAACCCTTCTAGGCGCCCGACCAAGGCTATAAATATAGCCTTGGTCCAAGAAGCTACAATCAACAAGCAATTTCATTTACAACACTTGTGCGCTTCCCTTTGTTAGTTTAGCTTCATCTTTCTGTGCTTTCACTGGTGTATGAGGCTTCTCCGCCTGAAGGAGTATTTAGTGCGCTTCACTTCCTTGGATTAACAACCTCTACGGTTATAACCAAGTAAATCCCTTGAGCCTCTATTTTTTTGTTTATTCTAATTTTATTTATACAAGTGTTCATTTAAGTCCGAGAAGGGTATTTTCAATTTTATTTTGTGCATGGTTATTCAACCCCCCTTCTAGCCGGTTCAACGGTCCCAACAAAGTTGTGTCATTATTCTAACAAGTCTAATTAAGTATGTAGAAAAGTCCTAATTGATCTTAGGCAAAAGAAAAGTCCTAGTTGAGGCTAGGCAAAGAAGTCCTAGGGGGCATTAGGCATGTAGAAAGTCTTAGTTGCGACTAAGCAATGAATTTATTGTCTATGGGAATGGGTGAAGTCTTGGTAGGTCAAGGACGTTGGACAAAAGTCCTAGAGTTGAGGACACTAGGTGAAAGTCCTGGAGGTTAGGATATCGGATGAAAAATCCTAAGGTTGAGAACACTAGGTGAAAGTCCTTAAGTCTAGGATACTGAGCAAAAGTCCAAACTGGTCCTCTTGAGAGGACCAGTTTCAGCAAAACTCAAAGTCAGGATTGGACAGTTTGGAGATTGTCAAAATATGCATTACTTTATATATTATTTGTTCTTATACTAATATTATGTTGTAGAAGCTGATGGCTGGAAAAAGAGAAGTCCAAGCGCCCAGAGCATGTCCAGGCCACCGGACGTCGAGGTGCCTGGAGTTGCTCTAGGTGCCTGGGTCAACAGTGAAGAGGGAGCGCCCAGATGGCTGCTGAGGGCACCTGGATGGTCTAAGCGCTTGTCAGTAAAAGTTCTGTTGTGCATGAAGCATCAGACGATCAAACCTATGTTTTGATAATGGCAAAGGGTTCAAAGTTAAGGTTACTTATTATCTAACAAGTTTGAATGGGGTTGCAGGAAAGTCCTAAGTATTCTTAGGCAAAATTCCTAGCTACAGTTAGTTAGGTGAAAATTCTATGGGGTGGTAACTCTAGGCGGAAAATCTTGGTGGGTCGAGTACTTTGGAGGGGACTCTAGGTGAAAATCTTGTTGGTCGCGAACAAGGTGGAAGACTAGACGGGTCGGGGATCGGACGTCTAGCGAAAAAGTCCTGAAGACTCGAATGCTGAGAAAAAGTCCAGTTGGTCTGGAGGACCGGTCTGGAAATAGGTAAACTCTCTTGAGAGGAGTAGGTGAGGACGTGTTTCTCGAAAAGGGAACAGTAGGCGTTGGTTCGACTTAGAGTTTCAGCGAAACTCAAAGTCAGAACCGGACAGTCTGGAGATTGTCAAAATAATTTATTATTTTATATTTTATTATGCTAACTCTATTTTATAGGGTATATTTGGTATTTGGAACTAACATATCTTGTAGGGAGCAAAAAAGACTTAAAAGGCTCGGATGAACAGTGTCCAAAGCACCTCTGGGGTGTTGGAGGCACCTCGGGTGCTTTAGGCGAAGGCTCCGCTCAGCAAGGCGCGAAGGTGCCTTCAAGGAGCTTGAAGGCACCTTGGATGCTGGGTGGAAGGCGCCTTCGGAGAAATAGAGTTTGCAGAAAGCGAACCTTATCAACGACTGAAGCTACAAGGATAAAGTCTTAGCTGGAGGCGCTTTCCATGGAGGTTTAAGGCACCTTCAACAACCTATTTAAGACAAGTTTGAGTAGAGCCTTAACACAACTCACTCTTGCGATAATTCTACGGTGCGCTTCTAAAAAAACAATACTACAACTCTGTGACTCGACTCTGGCAACCGAGCGACGCGACTCCGACAACCGAAAGTATTATCTAACAGATCCTCAAAAGTCGTTGGTATACTTAATTGTTGCACTTAGTTTAATACTTTCATTGTAATACATCCTTGTACTTATCTTCGAATTTATAGTGATTGCCCAATGAAAGCGATCGACGATCATGGACATTGGAGTAGGAGTCGTCACAGGCTCCGAACCAAGTAAAAGAAAGGTGTTAGCGATTGGTTTGTTTTATTTCTTATTTCCGTTGCGTTTCACTCAAACGATTTTTAACGAACGTGAATAAGCCACGAGCGTTATTCACCCCCTCTAGCGTATCTTGATCCTACAATTGGTATCAAAGTGATGCCGCTCTGAATTGGTAAAACCATCAATCAAGCAAGGGGGTTCCTTTTGAAAGAAAAATAGATATCGTTTGTGTTAAAAAATTATCCTTATGCCTTTTGTTTTTTTCCAACAAATTTTTTTTTTGATTTTTTTTTCAATTTTTTACCATAAGTTAGGATTGGTCTAATAACCTCTCCTAATAAATTTGTCAATTTATCTATTTTTTCTCGAAATTAGTGCAACACCATCGAGCTGGTTTTTTTCTCTATTCTTCTACCACACTACTAATCCAAGCCTAAGTCTTGGAGCAAGGTTTATTATTTTTGTTTGTGTGAGATTCTTTAATGGCCCACCAAGAAGGTTATAGCACAGCACGCCCGCCTCTTTTCTCCAACGAGAATTTCGATTACTGGAAAGGGCGAATGGAATACCACCTCAAGACACAAGTCGAGATGTGGATGATCATTCAAACTAGTCTCGTACTCCCACACGACTGCATTGGAAAACCAATATTATACGAGAACTGGGACGCAAGTCTGATGAAGAAGATCAAAGTTGATGCCAAAGCAACATGCACTCTTCAATGCAGCTTAACCATTGAAGAATTGAACCGGGTCAACCCCTTTAACAGCGCTAAGGAGCTATGAGAGAAGCTGATCGAACTGCATGAGAGAACCTCCAACACCAAGGTAAGTAAGTGTGATTTGATCTTAAATAAGTTATATAATATTAAAATGCAGGATGGTGAGTCAGCAAGTCAACTTCACGCGCGGATTCAAGACCTGCTAATCGGTCAAAAGGTAGAGAATCACGATGTCATCAGGTATGCATTAAATGCATTCCCTAGGAATACTTTGTGGGTATCAATGGTAGATGCTTACAAGATATCTAAGGACCTTTCCTCAATTAGACTAGACGAATTGTTCTCTGAATTTGAATTACATGAACAGACTAATACGCCTTTGGTTGAGAAAAGTATTGCTCTTATTGTAGGTACAAACAAGACAAAGGAACCAAAAGTCAAGAGCCGAACTGAACCTGAGCCCGAAGATGAATCAGACTCACAGGACAACGATGAGATCACCGCTGAACTCATCAACCTTGTATGAAAGCTATGTATTAAAAAGAAGGGTTTCACAAAACGGGAGATCAAAAAGGTGATCTAATCAAAGATGACGCAACCAAGCCCAAGCTCCAAAGTAAAGTTTGAAGTCACCTACTATGGCTGCAGCAAGAAGGGACACATCAAGGAGAATTGTCCAAATCATAAGGAAGTGAAGAAGCAATGAAGAAAGAAGGCGCTACAAGCAACATGGGATGAATCATCATCAGAAGACTCTGATGAAGATGTCGAAAAAATAAGTTTTCTCACACTTCCGGCCCGAGAGCAAGTCGTCGAATCTGAGTCTGAGACAGAATCGGAAGCTGAGTCCAAGCGAGGCCACAGATCCGTATCCAATTTAGAAGGTTCACAAACTAATGTAAGTATTTCTTTAATTAGATCACACAATTTGATTTCTTACTTGTCAAGAAAATTAACCAAGTCCAGCCTCCGGGTGAAGTCACTCCAAGAGGAGGTCAAAGCCCTCAAGGAAGTGACTATCCTTGATAGAATCGGTTCAGATTGGAACTTCAACTCAAGTCCAAAAACTTGAGGAAGAAAATTCCAATCTGAAAAGTCAAGTCAAGGAACTGAAGATCCATTAGAACGGTTCACTTTGGGTTTCAAGAATCTTGATTTGATTCTTGGAAAGTAAAGAGCCGTATACAATTGATTCGGACTTGGATACAAGGCTAAGCATAAGTTTAAATCCTATTTATCACTCGTGAATCGAACAAATAGGAGAATAGTCCAAGAATGGGCCCCCAAGTCTAACTTGATTAATCAAGTTGGACTTGGACAATATTGGATCCTCAAGGATCAAATCCATTACCGTGATAGGCCTTATAGAGGCTATGATCCAGGGGGAGCCAATAGAAAGACCATATTCATTAGATAAACTTGCTTGATATATGTTTTTTATGCTTTCTATTATTCATGTTTAGATTAGAGTAGATAAGGACTTAGGCTTGATTCACACTTGAGTAGTTAGACTTAGGATTTTTAGAAAGAAAATTAAATATTTAATTTTTTTAAAAGGCTTTGTCTAGAAGTGGTGAATCATCTCATACCCAAGAAGCTCTAGTGTCTCGCCACAGCTTGGAATCCAATTATTGAAATGGATATTTAATTAACTAACTATTAAACCTTAGTCTAACTCAAATGTGAATAAATCCTTAGATTTTAATCTAAAGTAAAGATAAAATTAACCATCTCACAAAACATATAAGGTTCCCTAATTGATAATATAGAAAAAGGGTGAGATGGATCTATGTTTAAATTAGTTAACAACTTAATTAAAATTAAAACTAATCAAAATTCAATTTAATTAAAATTCAACTTAATTAAAAATTCAACTTAACTTAAAATTAAAACTAATCAAAATTCAACTTAATTAAAATTCAAACTTAATCAAAATTTAACTTAATTAAATTCAAACTTAATCAAAACTTAATTTAATTAAAATTTAACTTAAATTAAAATTTGAATTAATCAAATTCAACTTAATCAAAATTCAACCAAATTAAATCTGACTTAATTACTGTTATTAAATTAAATTTACCTTAACATAAACTAAATTAAACTTACTTAAACTCAATTTAAAATTAAGCTTAAATTCAAATGAAATCAACTTAAGATAAAAAATTAACCATCTCATAATCACCCATAGGTATAACATGATTGACAATCTAGACTGGATGAGATGAAAATTTAAGGAGCTGAATTCAACCAAACTATCTTTTAATCCATCAAAATTGGATCCAAATCAAATATTTTATGTGTAGGAACATAATGATTTGGACCAATGGATGTTGGATAGTAGATACTCCAGACACATGACTGGAGACAGATTGAAGTTCACTAAACTAAAACTCAAAAACTTAGGGTCAGTTGCATTCGGCAACAATGAAAAACTTAAGGTAATCAGAATAGGTAATATCGAACTGAGTTCCGATTTTATCATTCGAAAAGTACTATTAATTGATAAATTCAACTTTAACTTACTTAGCATAAGTCAACTGTGTGACTTTGGTTATTTAGTTACTTTTTCCAACTCTGAGTGTATAATTAGAAATGTTGAAAATCCTGAAATTACACTTAAGGGAATTAGGAAAAATAATGTTTACATTATTGATCTACCAACCTCCTCACTAAAGTATTTACTGACACAACAAGAGGAAACAAAGTTGTGGCACAGAAGATTGGGTCACACTCATATCAGAATCATTTCAAAAATAAGTCAAAATGGCTTAGTTAGAGGTTTACCCAAATTAAAAAACTTAGAAAATTCAATTTGTAATGTTTGTCAATAAGGTAAACAAACTAAGTCAACCCACAAACCAACAAACTTAAATCGAACTAACTCAATACTTAAGCTCCTACATTTAGACCTATTTGATTCACACAAAGCCAAATCACTAAGAAGAAACTAATACTGCTTAGTTATAATTGATGATTACTCAAGATTTACTTGGGTAAAATTTCTAAAATCCAAAAATTAAACTTTTGAAATCTTTAAGAATTTTTGTAAATTAATAGAAAATAAAAAAGATACTTTAATTAAAAGAATTAGAAGTGATCATGGAGGAGAATTTGAAAATCATAAATTTACTAAATATTGTAAAATTAATGGATATAATCATGAATTTTCATGACCTAGAACTCCCCAACAAAATAGTCTAGTAGAACGAAAGAATAGAACATTATAAGAAGCTGCGAGAACTATGTTAAACGAATATAATCTTAGTAACCAATTTTGGATTGAAACAATAAATACAACAAGTTATATTCAAAATAGAATATTGATAAATAAATTTTGCAACAAAACCCCTTATGAAATGTATTACAATAAAATACCCAATATAAATTACCTAAAAGTTTTTGGATGCAAAGCACACGTATTAAACACTAAAAACTATTTAGGAAAATTTACATCAAAATCTACAACTGACATATTTTTAGGGTATTCCACGACTAGGAGGTCTTATAGAGTTTTTAATAAAAATACTCAAAAAAAAATGAAGAGATAACTAATATAATTTTTGATGAAAAAATAGTGAAAATAATATTCAAATTACCAGAAAAATAGATGATGAAGAAGATAATCAATTTAGACCTAAACATAGTGAATCAGAAGAACCAAGTGTTGACCCTAACACAAGACCATCTAGGATAAGATCTAATCACCCAACTGATCAAATTTTGGGTGACTCAACCCTAGGAGTACGTACTAGATCATTATATAGAAACCTAAGCCAAATAACCCTTATTTCTAAAATTGAACCCAAAACTATAGAAGAAGTCCTATCTAACCCTAACTGGATAATTGCAATGCAAGAGGAATTAGCCCAATTTGAAAGAAACCATGTCTGAGAGCTTGTACTAAACCCACAAATAAATCTATAATTGAAACTAAGTGGATATTCAGAAATAAACTAGACGATAAAGGTGAAATAGTAAGAAATAAGGCTAGACTAATAGCTAAGGGGTTCAAGCAAGTAGAAGAATTAGATTATTATGAAACCTATGCACCTGTGACTAGATTTGAATCCATCAGGATACTGCTAGCCTATGCAACACATAAAGGATTCAAGTTATACCAAATGAATGTAAAATCTATATTCTTAAATAGATTTATCAAAGAAGAAGTTTATGTAAATCAACCCCCAGGATTTGAATACTTAGACCACCCAAACCATGTGTTTAGGTTAAAGAAAGCTTTATATGGACTAAAACAAGCACCTAGAGCTTGGTATGAACGTCTATCAAGATACCTAATATCTAAGGGATTTAACCAGAGCCAAATAGACCAAACCCTTTTTGTTAAAACCTTAAAAGTAAAAGATATCTTTATAGCTCAAATTTATGTAGATGACATCATCTTTGCCTCAACAAATACTAAATTCCTAAAAGAATTTACTAAAGTAATGAAAAATGAATTTGAAATGAGCCTACTAGGAGAACTTAATTTTTTTCTTAGGTTTACAGATAAAACAAACTAAAGAAGGAATTTATATTTTTCAAACCAAATATGCGAAGGAGTTAATTAAGAAATTTAGAATGGAAAATTCTAAAAATATAAATACCCCAATGACAACTAATACTAAAATTGACTCTAACTTAGAAGGAAAACCTGTAGATTTGAAATATTATTGGAGTGCAATAGGATGTCTATTATACATAACTGCAAGTTGACCTGATATTTTATTTGCAGTAGGCATATGTGATAGGTACCAATCGTGTGTAAAAGAATCACACTTAACCAATATAAAAAGAATACTAAGATACATTAAGGGACTCTAAATGTAGGACTCTGATATCCTAGGATTAGCACATTTAACCTAGTTGGGTATTTGACTCAGGCTATGCTAGGTGTAAACTAGATAGAAAAAGTACAAGTGGTAGCTACCAACTTCTAGGTCAGTGCTTAGTAAGTTGGTCCAGCAGAAAGCAACACTGTGTTGCCTTATCCACTACTGAAGTAGAATACATAACAATGAGGGAATGTGCATCTCAACTATTATGGATGATGCATGTCTTAAAAGATTATCAACTAGAATATAAAAATACAAAAATCTCAATTGACTACATAAGATCCAATACACCACTCAAGGACTAAACACATAGAAGTTAAACATCACTTTGTAAGGGATCATGTAGCTAGGGGTGATATTGTACTTGACTATGTTGAGTCCAAATCAAACCTAGCAGATATTTTCATAAAACCCTTACCTAAACTTGAATTCAGCACACTTAGAAGATAATTAGGCATGTGCACAGTAGAATAGATCTTAAAGTTTTTTCAAAATTACTCCTTTTATTAAGTTTTTTCAAAATCATGTTTTAAAATTTTAGGAAAATTATTTTCAAAACTCTCAGTTTTACTAGTATTTTCAAAGTTTGGAAATATTTTAGGTCTTCCCCCCTAGAAAATATGTACCCCCCATATTTCAGCTAGAGCATCTCACAAGCACACTAGGATTACCTTGCTTATGTATGAAAAATACTTAGAATGGTATGAGATGCATAAGATACTACTTGGACTTCAGAATGTTTATGTCTGTGCATTGACATAAGTCTGGGCAATAAATATCAAAATCAAATTAAGTTATCCATGCTTAGTCAAACTAACTAGAATACCTACTTAATTTAACTAACCAAGTGAAAGATTCTACCTCATGGTAAAACAGCTAGTAGCTAATGGTTAAACATTTTGTTAGGAAAGGAAGATGTTTATATTGAATTTTTTTTTAAAACACTCATGCTTGGACTTTAGGACACTAAATTTATTTTGACATTAATACAGGGGGAGTGAAAATTAAAAATTTTTTAAAACAAAAAAATTCTTTTCTTTAAAAAATTAAAGTTTTTTAAAGTTAAATTATTTTCTTTGAAAAGTTAAAGTTTTTTTAATTAAACTCTTTTCTATGAAATGTTAGAGTTTTTTGTAAATTAAACTCTTTTCTCTGAAAAGTTAAAGTTTTTTTAAATTAAACTCTTTTCTATGAAAAGTTAAATTTTTTAAATTTTCACAGTTAAAACTCCTTTTTGAAAAGTTAAATTTTTTTTTAAACTCTTTTCTCTAAAACGTTAATTTTTTTTAAAAGTTAAACTCTTTTATTTGAAAAGTTAAAGTTTTTTAATTTTCACAGTTAAAACTCTTCTTTGAAAAGTTAAAGTTTTTTAAAACTTTTTTCTCTGAAACATTAATTTTTTAAAAAAAGTTAAACTCTTTTCTTTGAAAAGTTTAAGTTTTTTAATTTTCAAAGTTAAAACTCTTTTTTTGAAAAGTTAAAGTTTTTTTATTTCAAAATTATTTCTCTCTTCTTTGAAAAAGTTCAAACTAAGCTTCTCCATCTTTTTAAAGCAAAGTCCTTAACAAGCTTTTATCAAAAAATTTTTTAAGCTAAATGTTAATATAGACTAAGTGTTTTATTCTTCAAAACTTAGTGTTTTTCAAAACTTTCAAAATCTTAGTCTATTTAAAAGTATTTTAAACTCTCTCGAAAGTGTTTTTGATATATGTCAAAGGGGGAGAGAAGCTAAAGTTAAGAAAAAGAGAAAATTAAAGGGGAGCTAAGAGCAAATTAAGGAGAAACTTATGGGGGAGCTAACAAATCAAATTAAATTGTTTGTAACTTGTTCTATATTCTACATGTCTTAATTATTGCATTTTCTTTCATACTTATTGCTATATGTTTTACTTAAGTTTGAATTATGTTGCCATAATAAAAAAGGAAGAGATTGTTGATGCAGGAAGCATCAGACAATCAAACCTATGTTTTGATAATGACAGGGTTCAAAATTAAGGTTACGTGTTGTCTAACAAGTTTGAATGAGCTTGCAAGAAAATCTTAAGTGTTCTTAGGTAAAAATTCTAGCTACGGTTAGGCAGGTGAAAATTCTAGGGGGTAGTAACCCTAGGCGAAAAATCTTGGCAGGTCGAGTACTTTGGGCGAAACCCTAGAGTTAGGGACTCTAGGTGAAAATCCTAGTGGCTGCAAACCAGGTAGAAGATTGGATGGGTCGGGAATTGGGCGTCCAATGGAAAAGTCCTAAAGACTTGGACGTCGAGTAAAAGTTCAGCCGGTTTGGAGGATCGGTCTGGCAACAGGTAAACTCTTCTGAGAAGAGTAGGTGAGGACGCATTCCCCGAAGAGGGAACAGTAGGCATCGGTTTGACCTAGAGTTTCAGCAAAAATTAAAGTCAGAATCAAACAGTTCAGAGACTATTAAAATAATTTATTATTTTATATTTTATTATGCTAACACTAATTTGCAGGGTATATTTGCTATTTTAAACTAATGTATCTTACAGGGAGCAAAAAAGACTTAAAAGGCTCGGATGAACAGTGTTCGAGGTGCCTCCGGGGTTGTTGGAGGCGCCTCGGGTGCTTTAGGCGAAGTCTCCGCTCAGCAAGGCGTGAAGGCGCCTTGGATGTTGGGTGGAAGGCACCTTCCATGGAGGTTGAAGGGGCCTTCAGAGAGAGAGAGTTCGCAGAAAGTAGACCTTATCGACGACCGAAGCTACGAGGATAAAGTCTTAGCTGGAGGCGCCTTCCATGGAGGTTCAAGGCGCCTTCAACAACCTATTTAAGGCAGGTTCGAGTAGAGCCTTAAAACAACTCACTCTTGCGATCATTCTATGGCGCGCTGCTCAAAAAAATAATACTACGATTCTATGACTCAACTCCGGCAACTGAGCGACGCAACTCCGATGACCGAAAGTACTATCTTCCAGATCCTCAAAAGTCGTTGGTATACTTAATTGTTGCACTTAGTTTAATACTTTCATTGTAATACATCCTTGTACTTATCTCCAAATTTATAGTGATTGCCCAAAGAAAGCGATCAACGATCGCAGGCCTTAGAGTAGGAGTCATCATAGGCTTCGAACCAAGTAAAAGAAAGGTGTTAGCGATTGCTTTGTTTTATTTCTTATTTCCGTTGCGTTTCACTCAAACAATTTTTAACGAACGTGAATATGCCATGAGCACTATTCATCCCCCCTCTCTAGTGCATCTCGATCCTACAAGTTCATCTTCATTCTACGATGGCACACTTCAGTTGACCGACCCACGTCAGCAGTCCAGTTACCCGGAGGTGGTCCGAGCACCTGGACATGGATAAGCTTCCAGGATGATGTTTCGATGAGGTGCAGTAACGTCAATCTAGTTGGGGCGTCGGGACGTGGATCTAGGCTCCCAGAGTAAGCTATAAAAGAAGGGTTCGACTAGCACCTTTAACACAACAATCCAAACAACTTTCACTCTTGCGTGCTACTCTGGAAATGACTCAACGATGCCCAAACACTGCTCCGACAATCAAAGTCAAGAATCTTCAGATATGTAGTTGTCGGTAACTTTTAAATATTTACATCTATTTTGCAATCGATATATACTTTATAATAATTTGAATTGATAGTGGATTGTCCAATGAAATCATTCTCAAGTGTAGATCTTGGAGTAGGAATCATCACAGGATTCAAATCAAGTGAAACTTGGCTTTGTTAGCATTGCTTGTTTTCCTTTGTTTTTAATTCAGCTACGTTTTCTCTATCGAGTGTTTCATGAAAATGAGAAAAATCATGAGCGCTATTCACCCCTTCTCTAGTGCATCGATCCTATATCCCCGAGAAAAGACACTCACAATATTTCAGAGGTGGCCGAGGGAACATTCAAGGTCACCTGATTAAACCATTTTATGTAAGCCTTTAAGGATTCCTTTGATCCCTGCTTGAGGGTAAAGAGGCTCAAGTTGGTTTTATTGTACCTTTGGCTACTGTAGAATGATGCAGGAAGGTTCTATTGAAATCTTTAAAGCACATAATAGAACCGTCACAGAGCCAGTTGAACTACCTTTATGTCAAACTAGTCAGAGTGGTTAAAAATACTTGACACTTGATTCTATCTGTGTACTGGTGCAGTAGAGCAATGTTTTCTAATCGCCAAAGATGGTCTTCAAGATCGATGGTGTAACGACCACCCTTCTTACTATTACTACTCTCTAAGGATGACCGTTACTTAACTACTAACTCTACCTAACCGGTATGATCGAAACCACGAGGAGTCTCTACTGAAAAATTTTGGCAGCATCTTCCCTGTACCGGTGACCATAAACTGAGGTACATATATAGTCTACATCAGCCACAGGCGGCTGGAACATATATCAACACTCACACAATTAAATAAGTGTCAAAACTCATCTCAGCATACAAACTAAAACAAAATAATCTCCAATGACAAGAGATGTAAGATACAATCTTAAATATTTATTAATCACTAAAATGCGGAAACTTAAAAATGCCCAAGTCTCTCCCATAGTCCTGGCATCACACACCATCCGCGCCACCTTGTCGCATTCCTTTGCTAAAACTTTTCCTTTCCTGTATATGCAGTAAGAGGAAATGCAAACTATAAGCGAATGTTTAGTAAGCGCTGTCTAACTCACAAAAACTCGAATATGCATGTAAATATACTGAAATCCAAGAACTGAAAGGTCTAAAGAAAATACTACACAAGCTCATCTAATAGCAAAAGAACAATGCATACTGGAATGCTAAACATGTAAAGCTAATCAGAATAACATGCTAGCATAAGAAAAACTAAAACTTGATGAATTTTAAACACCTTCTGAATCTTATTTCACTTGCTTAAAAACTTATTCTTTTTATTTCACTTGTTTAAAACTTATACTTTAATACTTCAAAATAATAATAAACTTTCTTCTTGGGCTCAGGCATAGTACCATCTTATGCGCGTTCCCTAATAGGTTGGGGTAGCGAGCCACCAATCCTAAAAGAGCAGACCTCGGTCTACCAGGGCCAAGACCTCCGAATTGGACACTTGGATTTGTTTAACGACAACCTCGGAAGTCAGGTACTAGCCTCTTAAATAAAGTAAAATACTTGTTATCTTTTATTACTTCTAATATATAATGCCTTGGCATTTTCTTTAGCACCTTGTGTGTCAAAATCCCTAAAGTTTTGACTTTGAGATCTACTTAAGGCCTTGGCCTTTTTCTTTCTTTTCTTTATCTTTCTTATACTTGTTAATACCTCTAATAGGAGGATGTCTCATACAAAACTGCACTAAAATGCTTATTAACAGTGCACTAAAATGCTTAACAGAATTGCATAGAAATACTTAATAAAGCTGTACTGAAATGCTTAACAGAATTGCATGAAAATACTTAATAAAACTGTACTGAAATGCTCAATAAAACTGCATATTATGCTAATCAAAATTCTGCATATTTAGCTAACAGAAATCTGCATACTGTGCTAACAAAACTGCACTATAAGCTTAATGAAACTGCACTTGAATGTTAACTAAATTCTGCACTTGAAACGTTAACTAAAATCTGCACTTGAAACTCTAAAGAAAACTGCACTATAAGCTCTCAAAATCTGCACTATATGCTTACGAAATCTGCACTATAAACTTACAAAATCTGCACTTGCTAAACAAATCAAAATCTTCATACAAGCCTAGTAAAAATCTGTATTCAAACTTAGCAAAATCTGCATACCTACTTAACCAAAATTCTGCACAAAACTTAACAAAACTTTATAACCAATCCACTAACATGAACTCCAAAGCTATGTAAACCTACCAACGCTAGAAATCAATAGTACTTAAAGCTCCTAACATCTCAAGATCAACCTCCAAAACAGTTTCCAAAAGTTAATAAAACTCCTTTACAAACTCTATTCCATATGGACAACTGGAAGCAAAATACTGAAAACAATTTAACAAGTTCATCTAAACTTCAAAAACATCATCAAGAAATAGTTATAACCTTGTAACTGATCCATAATCTGTTCACAGCTGATGTCTTAATAGAGCAACAAAATTCAAAAACTTTAAAACTCCACATTGATCCGAGCATGCTTATCAAGGTCACACGGAACAATTCAACTCAAAAGCTACAATACTAATTTCCAAGCTTGAAGGAATCAACCCACATACTTAACCTCTACCGTTCATCCTCTTTCTTCCCTTGGGTTTACGGCAGCAACCTAAATATAAACTTCCTCCAAAACATGCTTCGAAATCAACTTTAAACTTGCTAGAATTTAGAACCTCTATAAGGCTTATTTCATCTCAAATGCTTAGCACAATCTTGCTACAACAGAGATAAAAAGAAAGAGAGCAAAGAACACATGCTACTCATAAACCTCTAGCTATCCCAATACTGTACGGCATAATCCGGAAGCAAGGAAAAACAAAATTCTAGCATTCTCAATTCTGTTCAGCATTTCAAAGCAAGAAAGCAAAACCCGAAACCTCAATCCGCGGCAGAAAACTTCAAAGCTCTGTTCCTTACAACATAGTTCGGAAAAACAAGAAACTAACAAGAAGAACAACTCCATAGCTACTCTTACCGCAGGCGAGGAGCAACTTACAATGGTTTCTTGGACTCACAGCCGAAGAGAGGCAGCTAGGGCTTTGGGAAAAACTCGAGCTCTTGACCTCTCCTTGCGCCCACTTGCTCTTCTTGACGAGGGGATCACGAAGGTGCAGATGGCTCTCGGAGAACCCCCTCGACCGGCCGCCGGAGTGATGCCCTAAATCCCCTTCGTTTCCGCCCGAGAGGAAAAAAACGCCGTCGCACGCGTGAGGAGGAAGATGAGAAGGATTTCGGGTTCGCGGAAATTATCAAGCCCTAAGTTCTTTTATAACTCCGGTATTTCTGTTAACTTGTTAAATAATTTTGCTATCTATTCTAAACAAAACCGCCCACTTGCACACTTGGCTAGCTGCGTTTTGACCGGGTCAAAGGTTGCGGGTTCGATTCCTCAACCGAACCTTTTATTCTCCTTTCATTTTCTATTTCCTAACTACTGCTTAATTATATTTCTTTCCCTATTTGATAAGCATGCCCGCTTGGGTTTCTTGGTCAGCCGGATTCGCTTAAGGCTTGTCTCGGCCGGAGGTCTCAGGTTCGAATCTTGGCTTGAACGTTTTTTTGTCGAAACTTCTTTCGTTTAGTAAAAATATCAAACGACCTCCAAAAATTACATAAAAATACTCTAAAAATTTATAAAAATCTCTAAAATATTTCTATAGCATTTTTAAATATTTTTAACCACTATTAGAACTCGTAATGAGGAATTTTGGGTCGTTACAGATGGAGTCTCCATATTCTCCAACCGGCAGAGGCTGGAAATGCTTGGGAAACTTGTCTTCTAGAACGTCTTAACTGAAGGGAATACTTAGCTGCTCAAGGGAATCGTTAATGGAAGGGGCCTTTACTTGCCTAGGATTGCAGGGAGGTGAATCCATAATAGAAGAGGCTTGGGATTGCTTGACTTTAGCTAAGTCATCTATGGGCATTCAGAACTAGGCCTTGGGGAATTCCACCTGCTGCCTTGATCTGGATTTTCTATCGGTGGTTTGCGGCCCTTCAGACGATGTTGCTGGTGCCTTTGAGAGGGACGACTCAACCACTTGTTACTTTTGTTCCAACGCTTATGCTTTGGTCATGATTAGCAAATCTAAATCTTATTGTGACAAAGTAATAGTTATAAACTTACTATCGTAGTCCATCTTCACGTTCCAGATCAAGCAGAGAGGTTCCCACAAACGACGCCAAATTTGATTCCGTCTGGAAACAATGATCCGTGGAGCGCTGGTGATCTAGCTTGGAAGTTGACTCAGAAAAAACTTTCACTAAAGAACTCTGGGAATCACTTGAAAATGTTGACACAAGGAGAGGAACATCGTCAGTAATGTAACGACCCGCCTTCTACTGACTAGGCTGTAAGGTCGATCGTTACATTATGCTGTGCTAAGCTATATCCATGACCACTACTAAGTCTAAGTGCGGAAAACTGTACCAATTTAAAATTTTGCTAAACTATTATCATTTCTTGGTTCTACATGTGTTAAGGGGTGTAATCTAAACTATTCATGACATATATTACATCCCCCAATGATCAAGGAACTTAACTAAGAGTTTCTTGTTGACATCAGGCCTCCCAATCGATCCACGGATCGATTGGAATGGCCGGATCGATCTGTGGATCGATCCAGGTGACTACTGTATGTGGGGCTTAGGTTGGATCGATCTAGTGATCGATCCAGCACGCTACTGTGCTCAGGCAATATTCTGGATCGATCGGCTGATCGATCCAGATTGGCCATTCGATCCAGTGATCGATCCCAGAGCCTTCTGTTCGCGACAGATTTTGCTGGATCGATCGGCAGATCGATCCAGAGGCCTACTGTTCGCGGTACAAACTTCTCAATCGATCGGCTGATCGATTGAGAAGCCTCCAATCGATCAACCGATCAATTGGGGTTTCTGATTTCGTACCAGAAGTCTGATTTCAGCACTGTTTCGTGCCTCAATCACACATACAAGTTCTAAAATGACTGGGAAACATTCTAACATCACATAGCTAATGTTCTAAACATGATAGAGTGCATAATTTACTAGTTCATGGCATTTAAACATACTAAAGTGCAAAACATGATAAAATGCTAAAAAAGGTTCTAATGCTTAAAGCAAGCTTGCTGAAATTCCCTAAGATCTCTATTCCAAGTTCCATCCACACACATCTTCATCACTGCATTGACCTCCAGCCTCCACTAGTCCATCTTCCCTTTACCTTTATCTGCAGTATAAGGAAAATAGTATCTGTAAGCTTGAGAGCTTAGTAAGAAACCATCTACCTCACAAAAACATGCATACGATGCTATTTATGCTTTGAAAACATGCTATTTGAAAAAAAAACATACTGAATATGCTAAGCATGGCATGGCATACAACGTATAGAAGCAAAACTAATCATGGCAATAAAGCTAATAACAAACTATCATGTTGTATTAACAGAAAGCTACACTGATATAAAACTGAGCTAAGCTAATACTAATCTGATTGCTAAAGCTGAACTGAATTCACATAACTATTTTGTGATGTTTGAAAAACTATATTCATAATAGATTAAAATACATAATTATGTTGCTGTTTTGGCCCGGCAACTGTACTTGCTGTGCGCGCATCCCTAACTAAACCCGGGGTTGCAAATTCCGAATCTAGTAAGGTTACTAGGTTAGTTGAACCTAGGGACAACTATGGGAGCCCAACCCAATGGATATCTAATCCAGTACAGTGCCACTAAGAAAATAAAATACTGAACATAAGCTAATAACTCTTGTATTGCTTTTACTAGGTTGTCTAAACCCAGAACTAGGTTATCTAAACCTAGAGGCGACTGTGGGAGCCCACCCATTGGACGTCTAGTCCTGTAAAAGTTGAAGCAAGACTAAATAAGCTGTAAAAAATGCTTCTATTGCATTTATCTAGGCTATTAAAATGTCTAAAATGGCATTTAACTAAGCTAAGCATTTAATCAAATGCTTGGTGTGCGTTAATTCACACCCTATTGCTAAAAATCTGCATACGACTAAAACAATGCATACAATCATACAAAAACTACTTATACTGCAGGTGAGGGGTTTCTTACCTCTTGCTCGAAGTTTCTTACGATTCTAATCACTAGATTTCCGATGGAGAAGATCCCTTCGACGATCTCCTTGCATCTATGCGTTCCTCTCGCGGAGAGGAGCGTCCTCGTGCCCTTGACGTTGCCGGAAACCACTCCTATGGCCCTAGAGATGGAACCCTAGGTCTTCCTTGTGGTTGGCGCCAAAGGAAGAAGAAAAGGAGGAGGGGGCAGCGTGACTGGGGCGAGGGAAAGGTTTTTCTCCTTTTAGAAAAAATAACAATTCTTCACTTAAATCTTTATTTATATTAAGTGGGTAATTCGGCCCAACTCAAATATAAATATAATTGATTCCCTTTCTTTTCAGCACGGCCCTGCTGGGTTCACTTGGTTACTATAACTATCTATAAGTCGTAGGACCCAATAGGCCTCGGGTTCAATTCCCGCGTAGGCTATTTTCGTTTTCTATTTATTTTTGCTACTTCCGCTAATCTAAAAATTTCATAAAAATATCCTAAAATTCCAGAAAAATACTAGGATATTTCTAATAATTATTTTGAGAATTTTTCGGACGTTACAATCCCCCATACCTTATAAAAAGTTCGTCCTCGAACTTAGAATAACTCTGGGTACTTCTGTCTCATACTGGCTTCTGTCTCCCAAGTTGCCTCTTCTGCTGTGTGATTTTGCCAAATGACCTTTATTAATGGTACTTCCTTATTTCGTAATTTCTTAACTGCTCGATCTACTATTTGAGTAGGCCGACTGTCATAGCTGAGGTCTTCGCGGACTTGTACCAGCTGGGGCTCAATTACCTGGGTGGCATCTGGGGTATGCTTCTTCAGCATAGAGACATGAAATACATTATGAACAGCTGACATTTCCTGAGGTAGCTCTAGCTCATATGCTACTTTGCCCACTCTTCTAGTGATGAGGTATGGTCCTACATATTTGGGACTTAATTTGCCCTTTTTCCCAAAACGCATTACTCCCTTCATGGGAGCCACTCTGAGGAATACTGTATCCCCAACTGAGAACTCTAGAGGCCTGCGCCGTGTATCAGCATAGCTTTTCTGGCGGCTCTGAGCTGTCTCTATCCTCTGGCGGATCTGCTGTATAGCTGCAGTAGTATCTGCTACTAGATCTGTCTGAAGTTCTAGTTCCTTCTGTTCACCACTCTCATACCAGCAGATTGGAGATCTACACCTCCACCCGTAGAGAGCCTCGTAAGGTGCCATACCGATAGTGGCCTGATAGCTGTTGTTGTATGCAAATTCTGCTAAACTCAGATATTTGCACCAACTTCCTTTGAAGTCTAGGGCACATGCTCGGAGCATATCTTCGAGTACCTGATTTACTCGCTCCGTCTGACCATCTGTCTGAGGATGGAAAGCTGTGCTGAACTTTAACTTCGTGCCCAACGCTGACTGTACACACTCCCAGAAGTGTGATGTGAACCTACTGTCCCTGTCTGAAATAATGGTTCGTGGGACTCCATGTAGTCTAACGATCTCCCTGAGATACAACTGAGCTAACTGTTCCATGGAATAAGATATCCTGATAGCTAAGAAGTGGGCTGATTTTGTCAACCTGTCGACTATTACCCAGATGGTATCAAAACCATTCGTGGTTTTGGGTAATCCCACTATGAAATCCATGGAAATATCCTCCCACTTCTATTCTGGGATCTGGATAGGCTGCAGAACTCCTCCTGGTTTCTGATGTTCTGCCTTAACCCTCTGACAGGTTAGGCAGGTGCTGACATATCGAGCGATGTCTCTCTTCATCCTGGGCCACCAAAAACGTTTCTTCAAGTCCTAGTACATTTTAGTGGAGCCTGGATGCATCGCATAGGGAGTCTTGTGAGCCTCATCTAAAATCTTCCTTCTGAGTTCCTCCTGATCTGGAACGCATAATCTGTCACCAAAGTATAATACCCCGCTATCTGATATTCTGAACTCTCCACCTTCTGATTCTGCTATCCCTTGCTTGATTTTTTTGAATTTCAGGATCCTGTTCCTGAGCTGTCTGAATGTCACCAAGCAGGGTAGACTCTAATGTCATAGTAGAGAGCTGTCCTACTATAAGTTCGAGACCAAAATCTGTGATCTCTTTCTGTAGGGGCGGTGACACGGCTGCTAGTGATAATAAGGTAGCATTGGACTTCCTGCTAAGTGCGTCTGCTACCCTATTGGCTTTCCCTGGGTGGTAGAGGATGTCTATATCGTAGTCCTTGACCAGCTCTAGCCATCTGCGCTGTCGCATATTCAGATCCTTTTGAGTGAAGAAGTACTTCAGACTCTGATGATCTGTATACACTCTGCACTGAGCTCCATACAAGTAATGTCTCCAAATTTTGAGAGCGAATACCACTGCTGCAAGCTCAAGGTCATGAGTAGGATAGTTCTTCTCATAATCCTTGAGTTGTCTGGAGGCGTAGGCGATTACCTTGCCGTCTTGCATCAGCACTGCTCCTAGTCCCAACTTAGGCATCACTATAAATATCGAAACTGTCTGTGTCCTCGGGTAGAGCTAGAATAGGTGCACTGGTCAATCTTCTTTTTAACTCGCTGAAGCTGTTCTCGCAGTCCTCTGCCCACTGATATTTCCTGTTTTTCCTGGTGAGAGCTGTCAGTGGGGAGGCTATCCTGGAGAAGTCCTCTACGAATTTTCTGTAATAACCTACTAATCCCAGAAAGCTTCTGATCTCACTAGCGTTCTTGGGTCTTTTCCAGTTACAGTTTCTATCTTACTGGGGTCTACCATGATACCATCCTTTGAGATGATGTGGCCCAGGAAGGACACCTGATCTAACCAAAATTCACATTTTGTGAACTTGGCGTACAGCTGGTTCTGCTGAAGGGTCTGCAATACTGCTCTCAGGTGCTCTGCGTGTTCTTCCTGAGTTCTTGAATAGATAAGAATGTCATCGATGAACACGATAACGAACTTATCTAAATATCCTCTGAATACTCTGTTCATGAGGTCCATGAAAGTAGCTGGAGCATTTGTCACGCCAAAGGGCATGACTACGAACTCGTAATGTCCGTATCTAGTCCTGAATGCTGTCTTGGGTATATCCCCTTCCTTGACTTTCACCTGATGATAACCTGATCTGAAGTCTATCTTAGAGAACACTGCTGCTCCCTTTAGCTGATCGAACAGGTCATTTATTCTGGGAAGAGGATACCTGTTCTTGATCGTGACTTGGTTCAGTGCTCTGTAATCTATGCACAGGCGCATGCTCCCATCCTTCTTCTTCACGAACAATACAGGCGCTCCCCATGGTGAGTGACTCGGACGTATGAAGCCCTTGTCAAGCAGCTCCTGTAATTGCTCATGAAGTTCTTTCAATTCTGCTGGAGCCATGCGGTAAGGCGCTTTGGAGATAGGATTCGTACCGGGAATGAGTTTTATCTAGAATTCAATCTCCCTGTCTGGTGCTAAGCCTGGTAACTCTTCAGGGAAGACTGTTGGGTAGTCACATATGACTTGGACCTCTGCTAGCTGTTGGTCCCTGTCCTGACTGATACTGACTACCTGTGCTAAAAATCCCGTACATCCTGAATCCATTAATCTCTGTGCTTTCATAGCGGAGAGAAACTTTTTGGCCTTTCTCTTAGGTTCTCCGATGAACTCGAACTGTGCTTCAGCTTCAGGTTAGAATACCACTTTCTGTTTACGGCACTCGATGGAAGCACCGTATCTGGTCAAGAAGTCCATTCCAAGGATGACATCGTAGTCAGTCATATTTAGCACTATCAGCTCACAAAAGAGCTCTCTGTTTGCTATAATGACTGGCACTGCTCTGAGCCAGTGCGTGGATGCCATAATTTCTCCTGAAGGTAAGGTCGTCAGAAACTGACTACTGAGTACCTCTGGAGGTCTTGCTAACTTCTCAGCAAATGCCCTGGATATATAAGAATGGGTTGCCCCAGTATCGAATAATACAGTCGTACTTTGCTGTAAAATGCTAATCTGACCTGTAACAACTATCGAGGCATTTGCTACGTCTTCTCTGGTTAAGGAGTAGATCCTTGCATTCGTCATAGCTGGAGGGGCTTCTAGTCTGCCCTGGCTGATGTGTGGACCATCTAGAGCGGCCTGCATCTGATGTAACTGAGCCGGCTGACCTCCATACTGAATCGGCTGTGGTGGAGGAAGACTAGTCTTGTTCGGGCACTGCTTAGCCATATGTCCTTCCTGTCCACACTCAAAGCATCCTCGTGTGCCTTTACGACAAACTCCAGGGTGGAATTTCCTACAAGTAGCACACTTTGGATAACTTGGCTATTTGCTAGCTGGCCCTCCTTTTGGGTAACTCCCTGGTTTGCGCTTATTGCTGGAGTTCCCTTTCCAGTTGAAGCTGTGGCCCTGTTGTTTCTGAGTGCCTGAGCCTCCTTGCCCTTTTGACTCTGAGAGGACTTGCTTCTGCTGTTTGATACTGTTTTGGTAGTACTCGGTGGTTAGAGCACTGCTGACTAGTTCTTCGGTGGTTTGCGGCCTATGAATGCCGCTAGCCACGTTCATCGCTATTTCCGGCCTCAGCATCTTGAGCATCAACCGAACTCGTTCTTTTTTTGTGCTGACTAGTTCGGGGCATAGACGAGCCAACCTATTGAATTTCTTCACGGCTTCCTCAACTGATAGGCTGCCTTGACGAAACTCAGTGAACTCGTCGTAGTGGCGGTTTATAAACCGCATGTGAAAGAACTCCTCGAAGAATTCTTTCTCGAAGTCAGCCCATGTCATCTGATTTACTGGGTGCTTCGCTCTAATTCTCTCCCACCACATGCGTGCATCCCCTGTCAAGCAGAAGGAAGCACACTTCACCTTCTCATGTTCTGGCCAGTCTAGAAGCTCCATCGTACTCTCCAGTGTTTTGAACCAGGCTTGTGCATCCCATGGTTCACTGGTGCCTGAGAAGTTCTCGGGCTTGACTCTCTGCCACTGGATCAGATAGGCTTCTCTCTTTGCCTCTACTGCTACTGAGGCTACTGGTGCTGTAGGTTGGACTGGTGGAACCTCTAAGACTACTGGCGTTGCTACGTTTGGTTCCGGGGTGACTGTGGGAGTATTCTACTAATTAGCCTTTAAGGTGGCTATCTCCTGTTGCTGTTCAGCTAGCTGCTGCTGTAACTGAGCCACCAATGCTGTCAGGTCTGGGGGAGGCATTGAACTGCCTGCCTCGTGTCGGGGCTCAGTGGCTGGTGCCCTCCTAGCTGGGCGTCCTCGTGCCATTTCTAAAGGAACAAAGGACATACATAACTAAAGCATCATGTGTATATAACTACTATCACTATCATGTTAGTTACTATCACAACTAAGCATACTTTAGTTATCTACAAATATGAAAGCAATAGACATAGCAAAGTGAGAGGTATTCTTACTTGGAAGCTGCAGGTTCAATGCTGATGTGTGTGTAGGAAGTATGGAAGCTGCTCTGATACCACTCTGTAACGACCCGCCTTCCACTGACTAGGCTGTGAGGCCGATCGTTACATTATGCTGTGCTAAGCTATATCCATGACCACTACTAAGTCTAAGTGCGGAAAACTGTACCAATTTAAAATTTTGCTAAACTATTATCATTTCTTGGTTATACATGTGCTAAGGGGTGTAATCTAAACTATTCATGACATATATTACATCCCCCAATGGTCAAGGAACTTAACTAAGAGTTTCTTGTTGACATCAGGCCTCCCAATCGATCCACGGATCGATTGGAATGGCCGGATCGATCCGTGGATCGATCCAGGTGACTATTGTATGTGGGGCTTAGGTTGGATCGATCCAGTGATCGATCCAGCACGCTACTGTGCTCGGGCAATATTCTGGATCGATCGGCTGATCGATCCAGACTGGCCAATCGATCCAGTGATCGATCCCAGAGCCTTCTGTTCGCCACAGAATTTGCTGGATCGATCGGCAGATCGATCCAGAGGCCTACTGTTCGCGGTACGAACTTCTCAATCGATCGGCTGATCGATTGAGAAGCCTCCAATCGATCAACCGATCAATTGGGATTTCTGATTTCGTACCAGAAGTCTGATTTCAGCACTGTTTCGTGCCTCAATCACACATACAAGTTCTAAAATGACTGGGAAACATTCTAACATCATATAGCTAATGTTCTAAACATGATAGAGTGCATAATTTACTAGTTCATGGCATTTAAACATACTAAAGTGCGAAACATGGTAAAATGCTAAAAAAGGTTCTAATGCTTAAAGCAAGCTTGCTGAAATTCCCTAAGATCTCTATTCCAAGTTCCATCCACACATATCTTCATCACTGCATTGACCTCCAGCCTCCACTAGTCCATCTTCCCTTTACCTTTATCTGCAGTATAAGGAAAATAGTATCTGTAAGCTTGAGAGCTTAGTAAGAAACCATCTACCTCACAAAAACATGCATACGATGCTATTTATGCTTTGAAAACATGCTATTTGAAAAAAAAACATACTGAATATGCTAAGCATGGCATGGCATACAACGTATAGAAGCAAAACTGATCATGGCAATAAAGCTAATAACAAACTATCATGTTGTATTAACAGAGAGCTACACTGATATAAAACTGAGCTAAGCTAATACTAATCTGATTGCTAAAGCTGAACTGAATTCACATAACTATTTTGTGATGTTTGAAAAACTATATTCATAATAGATTAAAATACATAATCATGTTGCTGTACTTGCTGTGCGCGCATCCCTAACTAAACCCGGGGTTGCAAATTCCGAATCTAGTAAGGTTACTAGGTTAGTTGAACCTAGGGACGACTATGGGAGCCCAACCCAATGGATATCTAATCCAGTACAGTGCCACTAAGAAAATAAAATACTGAACATAAGCTAATAACTCTTGTATTGCTTTTACTAGGTTGTCTAAACCCAGAACTAGGTTATCTAAACCTAGAGGCGACTGTGGGAGCCCACCCATTGGACGTCTAGTCCTGTAAAAGTTGAAGCAAGACTAAATAAGCTGTAAAAAATGCTTCTATTGCATTTATCTAGGCTATTAAAATGTCTAAAATGGCATTTAACTAAGCTAAGCATTTAATCAAACGCTTGGTGTGCGTTAATTCACACCCTATTGCTAAAAATCTGCATACGACTAAAACAATGCATACAATCATACAAAAACTACTTATACTGCAGGTGAGGGGTTTCTTACCTCTTGCTCGAAGTTTCTTACGATTCTAATCACTAGATTTCCGGTGGAGAAGATCCCTTCGACGATCTCCTTGCATCTATGCGTTCCTCTCGCGGAGAGGAGCGTCCTCGTGCCCTTGACGTTGCCGGAAACCACTCCTATGGCCCTAGAGATGGAACCCTAGGTCTTCCTTGTGGTTGGCGCCAAAGGAAGAAGAAAAGGAGGAGGGGGCGGCGTGACTGGGGTGAGGGAAAGGTTTTTCTCCTTTTAGAAAAAATAACAATTCCTCACTTAAATCTTTATTTATATTAAGTGGGTAATTCGGCCCAACTCAAATATAAATATAATTGATTCCCTTTCTTTTCAGCACGGCCCTGCTGGGTTCACTTGGTTATTATAACTATCTATAAGTCGTAGGATCCAATAGGTCTCGGGTTCAATTCCCGCGTAGGCTATTTTCGTTTTCTATTTATTTTTGCTACTTCCGCTAATCTAAAAATTTCATAAAAACATCCTAAAATTCCAGAAAAATACTAGGATATTTCTAATAATTATTTTGAGAATTTTTCGAGCATTACAAGTAAGCGGGTCATGGGGTCTCTAGCACAGCTACTTTGACAATCAAGTTAAAAATAAAAGGATCAAAGAAATTGCGTAAGTGGAAGAAAATATGAGATTAGACGTGTGTGTACCAATACTAGCGGAGAAGGTCCTCATTTTATAATGCCTTACTATACCCGCATTTAATGAGGCATCATCTCATTGTCAGATAACCTGTCTCATTGTCATGCTTCCACTGTATCTAGTAGTCACATCATATGGGAGGGTGTATTGTGTATTTATATATAGATACGATCCTCTGACTCTCTGAGAAATCCACATGCTGTATTAATGGTGAAATAACCTCATGGATCAGGAGGCCTATTAGGCAACCAGTTTAGAAAATGGGCCAGATATAGGGAGCTCACTTTCTCATGAGGTCTAAATGGGTTGTGATAGTATCTCAAGAGGGTGTGGAGCTTTATAGGCCACTGGTAAAGTACAATGCTAGCCCCTTAAGAATCTGCCCAATCGTAGACCCAACCCTAGGCTGGGTCTGGCCCGACCCTCGCCCGGTTCCTGCCCGGACCCAGCTTGAGCCCTTAACCAAGTCAACGGGATGGTTACTCATTGACCCGGTTTGCCGGGTTAAATAGGAACTGGCCCAGTAGGATGCCGAGCCGGTTGTTCCATAAGTCAAAAATTAGCGAACCGTCGATTAACCTCCAGTTCACCCAATTTTTTTTTTTTTCCATTAGAACCATCGGTTTCCTAGTCATTGGAACCGCTGATTAACCATCAATTCCTAGCCATTGAGGGAGGGGTGGAGATTTTTTTGGGTATTTTTTTCAACAATTAAGATCATTTAACCATTTTTTGATCAATGACTATGATTTAGTGTATGTTACTATCCAAACTCTATAAATAGAGAGTTTATTTCATCATTTTCACGCACATCTTATCTACTCTTAATCTTAATTTCATATTCTCTATACATTTTTATCTTCATTTCTAGGTACTTTCGTTTTCAATTTTTAATTACAATGGAAGGAGGTCGTGGAGGTGTTTCATCTTGAGCTTGGAAGGGAAATGAAATAGTGAATCCGCACGAGGACCCCAACTTTCAATCCACCGATGATGAGATTGAGCACCTTCCAAATCTGACACACGAAACACAAGGAAGTTTCGATGTAATTACTTCTAAGATTTAGAAAATTCCTCCTCTAAAGTCTTCTATTTTCACTAAATATTTTGAGAAGATCACTCTTCTGTCAGGAGAATTGCGTGCAAAATGTAAGCATTGCAATGCTTCATACAAATTCCAAGTTGGCGGCAGTTATGGGTCATTGAAATGACATATAGAAATGAAGCACCCAACAAAATATGGACTCGACCATTCTCAAACACAATTATCTAGATTTTCTTCAACTAGTGGTAGTAGTGATTCAGGTTTATTTTTATATTCATATAATAAATTAAGAGAATTATTAGCTAAATTTATTTTCCTAGAACATCTTTGTTTTAGTTTTAGATCTAAATGTGCACATTTGAAGATTTTTATAAAGAATCTCTTAATACATGTGCTAAACGTGTTCTTAGAACTACACTTACTCGTACAATTAAAAAATTAGTGAAACAAGGAAAAAAGAATTTAATTGATGAATTTAGTAAATTAGATAATAAAGTTTCTTTATGTTCCGATATTTAGAATGATCATTGGCAAACACATTCGTATACAAGTGTAACTTGTCATTGGATCGATAACTCATGGAACCTCCAAAAAAGATTGTTAGCTTATAGAATTTTTGACGAATCACATAATGCTCATAACATCGCATAATTATTATATTTAATTTTAGAAGAATATGGATTAACTCATAAAATATTTTCAATATCATTAGATAATACTAGTTCTAATACCACTTGTATAGATGATTTAAAATTTATTTGTTAACCTATTATTGGTGGTTTATTTTTTCATATTCATTGTGTATGCCATGCTTTAAATTTATATGTTCAAGATGGATTAAAATTTTTATAAAATTATATTAAACTAATTATAATTATAATTTCTTATTTATAGTTGCATCCATCTATAATGAAATAATGAGGTAGGTTTTGTAAAACTATTGGAATGTGACCTAAAAAATTTTCACGTGATGTACCAATATATTAGAATTCAATATACCAATTATTACAAGATTTATTTCAATATAAAGAATTATTATATTTATTTTCTTTTGCATAAAACACTAATACTAATATATATTTATTTTCACAATACTGGAATATTTGTAATAGTATTTGTAAAATTTTAAAAATATTTAATAATGCAACCGAATAACTTTCCAGTATTTATTATCCTACTTCTTAATTAGATTTAGAAAATTTTTCTAATATAGTATTAGTTTTAAATGAATATATTAATAATGAATCTTTATCTTCTTGCATATTAACTGATATGGGTTATAATAAGTCGACTCCTCGAAATAGAGGTCAAGGATGAGACGAAGAAGGAGGTACTCATAGCTGGTCGAAAATATGTAGGACAGGTCGACCGAATAAAGGGATCTTTGAATGCGCTTGACTAAGCAAAGCTCGATCGAGCTTAAAGACACTTAGCCTTATACAACTTTTAATGTATCCCCAGTTGAGTGAAGGCCGAGCAAACACTAGTGTGCTTATATGCACTCGATCGGGTAAAACCCAACCGATCTTAAAGGAACTTAGGCTTATATAGCTTAAAGTATATTATCGGGCGAGTGAAGGCTGAGTGAGCGCAAGTGTGCTTATATGCGCTCAGCCGGGCAAAGCCCGACTAAGCTTACAGGCACTTAGCCTTACATAGATTTTAGTGTACTACTGGCTGAGTGAAGGCCGAGTGAACACCAATGTGCTTATATACTCTTGGCCGGGGAAAGCCCGACCGAGCTTACAGGCACTTAGCCTTATATAGATTTTAGTGTACTACCAGCCAATTGAAGGCTGAGCAAGCACAAGTGTGCTTATATGCGCTCGGCTGTGCAAAGCCCAACCGAGCTTAAAGGCACTTAACCTTATATATCTTTCAGTATAATTATCGGTCGAGTGAAGGCTAAGCGAGAACAAGTATACCCATATGCGCTCGGATGGGCAAATCCCGGTCAAAGCTTAAAGGCACTCAGCCTAATAAAGCTTATAGTATATTATCGACCGAAACATGCTCAATAGAAGGTATTCTTAATATATACACGATCAACTTGAATGACCGGTCGAGACATATTCTCTAGAAGCTTCTTTAGTTACGGGGATATATTCCTATTCATATTCCATCAGGAATATGAGTCATAAATGACAAAAGAGATACATCTGACATATAAAAAAGATTCCTTGAAGGATTATTGCATGAACCCTAAAGTGGAACTTCATCTTCTAACAAACTCTAACAAATCGGGGACCACCTTATGAGTGCGGAGATTATGTGAGGTAGTATAAAAAGGAGAATCCTCTCCGCTGGCAAGATATGCTGACGTTCAAACACTCTAGCATCCACAACTCTACTTCTTCGTACTTTCGTTATCGTACTTCTTTTGCTAGCTTCTTCTTTCACCTTCAAGAGAGATAACTGACTTGAGCGTCGGAGGGCCTAGCTAGGGATTCCCACCCCGGTCTTAGGTCACTAAAGCTTTGTTGGCTCATCTCGCGGTGCGCAAGATCATTGAGAAACTCTTCCGGATCTCTAGGAGTTCATCTTCCTCGAAACCACCGTTCATCAGAACCAGCACACCTTCTTACAAAATTCAGATAGGATCACTAGCTATGAAAACTAAATGGAAAAATATTTTTATTTTATTTCTAAAATTTATTTAATTGTATTTTCTTTAGATCCTAGATTTATATTAGAAGTTTTACTTGAAATGTTAATTTTTTATTATGATATTTTAATTCTAATTAAATATTTTTCTTCTCCTGATCTAGTTAATATTATATATAATATTAGAATTTATTTATATGATATTTATAATCAATATTATACAAAATATAGAACACAAACTAATATTTCTGGAATACAACAAACTATTAGTAATAATTTAAAATTTACAAAAATATAACTTTTATTAAAAGAACGAATACAACATCCATGAGGATCCTCAAGTTTCACACAGGAACTTGAAAATTATTTTACAACTTCTTTTGATTTTAATGAAGTAGATAGCAAAAATTTTGATATCTTAAAGTGGTGGTCACAGAAGGCTTAAAACTTTCCTGTCCTCTCCGTGATCACCAAAAAAATTTTAGCTTATCTAGTGTCAACTGTTGCTGTGGAGCGGACTTTCAGTACCGATGACAACATATTAGATGAACGACTATCAACTTTATCTCTCGACTCATTGAAAGCCCAAGCATTACTCGACATTGGACCAAAATCGAGAAAAGAATCCAAGGAATACAACTTTCAGATGACAAAGTTGAAGATTTTGATACTGAAGGAACGAATACAATAGGAACGGGAAATGGAAGTGGATGACAACGCCACTTTCAAATATAAAAGGGTAAAATGTAAAATAACTATGTGGGCTTTAATTCCCCTATACCCTAAGGGGATACGTGCATAACTTAAATGAGTGCAAGTCCTTTTTTAAATAAATTTTTAATTTTTAATATAATAATCTTGAATCATGGTGAATCGTGAACCGAATCATGAATCGGCGGTTCTGAACCGTGAACAGTAACCGTCTTAGGCGATTAAGGTTAAGGGTCGACCTACCAAGAACTGTCGAACTGATGGTTCTGAACCGTTGAACCATTTGTTCCGAATCGTGGTCAAGTCTACCCGATCGGTGTTAGTCAATCGGGAGAGAACGGGGAGTAGGACCTCATGAGTGTTTGGCATAGCCGAGGAGTGGGGCCCCTTGAGGGTCTATTCGATCGGTGGTAGTTGATCGGGAGAGAATGGGGAGCAAAGTCGAGTAAGTGTCGGACAGAGTCAAAGAGTGAGTCCTTTGAGGTCCTATTCAATCTGCGGTAGCTAATTGGAAGAGAATGAGAAGCAGACCACCGTGAGTGTCAAACAGAGTCATGGAGTGGGGGCCCTTAAAAGCATGTTCGATCAGCGTTAGCTAATCAATAGAGAGAACAGGGAGCAGAGCCCTATGAGTGTTCGGCAAAGTCAAGGAGTGGGGCCCCTTGAGAGCATGTCCGATCGACATTAGCTGATTGGGAGAGAAAGAGGAGCAGAGCCCCGTGAGTGTATGACAGTGGGGGAGTGGGGCCCCTTGAGGGCCTGTCCGATCGACGATAGTCGATCAAGAGAAACGGGGAGCAGAGCTTCATGAGTGTTTAACAAAGCTAGAGAGTGGGACCCCTTAAGGTCCTATCCGATCGGCGGTAGCCGATCGAGAGATGATGATCCTGCTAGACCAACTACTCGGCCTTTGACTATCACCTATTCTGGCTTGTTGCTATTGAAGGGCCCTCCCCTATTTATCGTATCAGCGACTTTGTCAATATTTCAAAGAGTTTACCGGTGGCTCATTCGTCAAAGATCTTAGAACAGGATCGCCTGAATTATTTTATATTTATATATATATATATATATACTAATCACTTGCACTTTCAAATTTATTTTAGTTATCTATGACAAACTTCTACATAGAATAAGATCAATTACTTTCCGATTAATGTTAGGTGGCGTTTGGTTTAGGGATTTAGGAATGAGGGAATAGATTCATTCCCAAATCTTGTGTTTTTTTGATGGGAATTGAATCAAGATTTTGGAATGAAGCCCAAAAACTTAGGTATGGATGAAACTCACCCTCTCCCTTGTGTTTTGATGGAATAGGAATGTGAATTAAGTTTTGGATAAAAATACCCTCAGTATATTTGTTCAATTTTTCTTTCATTTCATACTCTCTCTCTCCTTGTTCTCTCTCATCGTATTTTCTCTCCCCTCATTTTATCATCATACTTTCTCTCTCCTCATTCTCTCTCATCACACATTCTCTACCATTTTCTTTCTATATTTTCTCCTATCACACACTCTCTCTCCTTATTTTTTTCTCTCTTCATTCTTTTTCATTACACTTTCTCTCTCATTACACACTATCTCCTCGTTTTTCATCATACTTTCTCTCTCCTCAATTTCTCTTACTATTCTCTCCTCATTTTCTCCAATCACACTTTCTCTCTCTTCATTATCTCCCATCACACTCACTCTCCTCATTTTTTCTCTATTCATTCTTTTCCATTACACTTTCTCTCTCATTACACACTCTATCCTCATTTTTTCATCATACTTTCTCTCTCCTCAATCTCTCTTACCATTCTCTCCTCATTTTCTCTAATCACACTTTCTCTCTCTTCATTCTCTCACATTACACTCTCTCTTCTCATTTTCTCTAATCATACTTTCTCTCTCAACATATTTTCTCTCTCCTCAATCTTTCATTTTCTCTCATCACACTTTCTCTCTCTTCATTTTTCTCAGTACTCTTTCTCTCTCAACCCACTTTCTCTCTCATCATACTTTCTCTTTCCTCAATCTTTCATTTTCTCTCATCATACTTTCTCTCTCTTAATTTTTCCCCATCACTCTTTCTCTCTCATCATATTTTTTTTCTTCTTAATCTCTCCTATCATGCACTCTCTCCTCATTTTCTCATCATACTTTCTCTCTCTCCATTTTTTTCATCACACTTTCTCTCTCTCCATTTTTTTCATCACACTTTCTCTCTCATCATATGTTTCTCTCATATTCAACTTTCTCTCTCATCTAATTTTTCTCTTATTTTTCTCTAAGGGTAAAAAAGAAAATTTAAATTCATTCCGATTGAAAATATTCAACTAACGAAACATGATTTTTAAGAATGTTATCCAGCTCATACTCATTCCCATTCTATAATACTATGATATCCATACTCATTTTCATTTCTATTCCCATTTCAATTCTTCTATTCCCATTTTAATTCTTAGGAAAGAATCAAACGATACCTTAGTATTTTTTGAGCTCTTACAAGGATTTACGAAGCACTTGTGTCTTTAAAATTAATTTGTGGTGTTGATATGTGAGCTTTAGTTGATTGACCTTGCCAACTTGCAGGTAATTTTGAGGCATCAGTTTTTTATCCTTCTGTTTTTGTCTTTCTATATTTACCCGCAGCCCGTCCAAGGGGATAAAGGTTTAACTTAAAGAAATCAGTTTTACATTTACATCTTTACATTTTGTATAGTTATAACTAGATCCATCATTGAATCCTACAAACAAATTGACCAATTCAGAGTCTGTTTTCTTTCTAATACTATAATAGCATCCCTATCAACTTTTTTTATCACTAAATTTAAAATTAAAATAAATAATTTATTTTATTAAATTTAGATAATTAATTTTTATTACATACTATATTAATCATTCTAAAATTTTTATTATCTTTAATTTTTTATTATTATATTTATAAAATAAATCGAATGAGAAAAATTTTAAAAAAATATTATTTTATTTTTAAATAAAAATTTTAAGAATTTTTATTTATCAAATTTAAATTTTAAAAATAAATAAAATAATTAATATATATATATTTTTTAATTATCTTATTTAAAATTTAAGATAAAATTTTTAAATAAGAATCATCTGTTTTCCTTTAAAAAAATGAAATACTAAATTGCTGGATGAATTAATTTTACCCCGGCGCAAATGAAACTACAGAAAATATAAATATTTGACTAAAAAGAACTTCCACGGAGAAAAGTTTAAAGGCGATAAGGATCATCCCGAGTCGATAGAGATGTTCTGATTATCTTATTAACAATATTATTTGACATTTTCAATGGAAAATTTGTGACGTGGAGATTTTCTTGTCTAACGTGTGTGAGATGATGCTTTCCAACAGTGGAGACGGAGGATGGATATACGTGTATATGCCTGGATTTTGTGCATGAAGGAAGAAGAAGAGAATAAAGAGTTCGCCTGTACTGTTCTTAATTACCTAGGAAGATGCTGATGGATCTTGTCCTCATTTGTTATTTTCTTTCTTCTTCTTTGTTCATATTTTGCCGCTGGCTTTGTCGTAAGATGAAAACTACATGCAGTTGTGCACAGCGACCATGAATTATTGGATAATTGCTTGGCTGAATTAATCTCTTTTAATTCACGCCATCTAATTATGAGTCCGAATGCAAACAGTGAAGTTTAATTGCAGTGTGACCCCAGGTGTTACCCATTATGCACTACCAGGCCCTCCCTCCATCCCTTTCACTCCCCTTCCTCTCCCCCCCGCCCGCTATAAAGTCCGCGCCCCCTTCACTTCACTCTCTCCCATTCACTTTCCTTACTGGCGGCGGATCGTCGTGTGCATGCCATGGAGATGTTGATGGAGGAGAAGTACTGGAAGTTGTCGTCGTCGAAGAAGGGGAGCAGGAGCTGCCGGCCGCGGGCGGCGGAGCCCGGCGGCCCGTTTTGGGGCAAGACGCCGGAGGGAAGGCGGCCGGCGGCCGGTTCCGCGCCGCCGACGTCGAACTCGTTCGCGAGCCGGGTGACGAGCCTGGTAAAGGAGCAGCGTGCTCGTTTCTACATCATGCGCCGCTGCGTCACCATGCTCGTCTGTTGGCATGATTACTGAACGAGATGAATTATAAACATAAAAGAAAAGTATTGATCAAAGATTAGAGTTCCCTTTTTTTTTTTTTCTTCCCTTTTTTTGTGTGAATAGGTTGCGATTATATTATATCACTTTTGGCGTTGATTCTGTGTTGCTTTCGATTTCTTGGGTTTCACTTCTCCCCTGCAAGGTGAATTGGACTGATTGATGGGTACGAGAGAAAAGAGGGACAATTAAAGAGGATTGTCGATCGGACGTCACACGCAAGTTATCTCCCCGCAATCGACGGCCGATAAGAAGAGGCAGGTCGTAATCCTGCGAGAGTTTCATTTTAAAAAATGGAAAAAAAAAAAGAAAAAGAAAAGTAATAATATAAAAAAATTAGATCTGATTCAGGTTCGAGTCCTGAACAGTGGTCATGGTGGCGACAATAATTAATTAAATAGCGAAGGGTGAGGACTGGGGTCGAGAGCCTAATAATTGAGGAGGGAGAGGTGCACGTGGGAAGCACGTGTGGGACCGTGCCCACCCAACGACCCAACCTGGCGCCCATCATTGCGATTTGACCTGCCGATGGGTCCGCTCGGCGAGTATGCGTGGCAGAGCAAGTCAACGGTCACGTCGGAGGGCAGTGTCACGTGGGGTGGGGCCAGACGCGTGGTCAGATTGGGACGGCCCCTCGGCCTTTTGTTTTTTAACGGATATCCCATTTAAGATTTTACTTAGATTATAGTATTAAAAAAAAAAAACAGGTGCTAATGAGATCCCATGGTCGGGATAAAAAATACGACGACTACGTCGTTCCAGTAATCTAACACTTAAATTCAAAATAAAAGTCTAAATATTATATCCATAAATAATATATATATTATCCCGGGCCGACCGCGTCTAATAAGTTAAAATCTTAAATTTATTGTGAAAAAAATAAAAAATATGAGAAAAAAAAATTAACCCGGGACGACCATGTCAAGCCAACAACTATTGCTCACAATCTGAAATAAACCCGAGTGCATCATCTGAACTGACTTTGTTATCATGCTCTGTACACCCATACGGTGTATATTTTTAGATGACCTTCATATGTACGAATGTCTGAAGCCCCTCTCGAATCTTTCGATTTACTTTTAGAATCTGACTACCTGGAAAAGACTCTCGGTATCCAAACATATAGGTGAAGATAAACAACTATATGCTTCGCTTCACTTCACTTCATCATTTTTTATACTCTGTCTATAATTAATTAGTATGCAATAGAAATACATTATTATTAATATTAATATTAATATTAATAACTAAATCTTTTCTGTTAAATAGAATCATGAAAATAAATGTAAAAAATTAAAAAACTAAACACAAGAGACATGAAATTTTTGAAACTCTCAATTCCTATTCAACGGTTTAGTCCTGATGTTACTCCACTAACTTTTTCTTCATCAGATGTTTCCAGAGATATTTTATGGAAAAAATCTCTTATAATCAGTTCTTTACAAATAAATACAAAACAAAGACAAATATACAAATGGTATAAAAAAATTTGAATGTAACACTCTCTTCATAACTGTCGAGGATCGACGGTGACGACCTCCATAAAATTACCTTCCCTTTATGGCTTTTAAGTTTATTTTCACCTATTAATTTATTGTTCATCGCAATCAGTGAATTAATCTATGGAAATCGGTTGTTATATTTATAGAACGGCTTTTGTCAACTCTGATTTCATTAACAGTCAATTGTTATTGTTCATGAATCGATTAATTGAATATCATAATTAAATCATCACTACAAGAAAACAAGGCTTCAGAAATAGATTTCTAAAACAGAATTAAAATTCATTTCAAAGTTTTGTAAATCAGAAACAGATTTTCTACAAAATTACTAATCCGTTTTAGTTAAATAAAATAAAATATACAAAAATAAATTTGAAACAGAATTTAAAATGAATTTGAGATGAAATTGTCAATAAATTTTTATAAACAAAAATAAATACAGGTTATAAATGAATATTTGAAACAGAAATAAAATCTGTTTCAAGTTTTTATAAATCAAAGAATGATTTTCTACTAAATCACTAATTTGTTTTACTTTAATAAAATATAATATAAAAAACTAAACTAGAATTTAAAACCAATTGAATACAAAATAAAATATAAATTTTTATTAGGAAAATAAAGATGGATTATAAATAGAATTTGAAACCATATTTCTATTAAAATTATTTAAAATTTAACGAAGATGAATTTATTTTATTTTTAAAAATATAATGTATAAAATGAAATTTGAGATGAAATATGAAATAGATTTGAAATAAAATTTTATATAATTTTTTTTTAAAAAAAATATTAAGTATAAATAGATTTTTAAAAAAATATTAAAAATATCATTTAAAATATAAACAATTGAGATAAAAAATTAGTTTCTAAATTAATAAAATTTGTGATGAAATAAACTTGGATTTATAAATTTATGTCATTATTCTCAAATATTATGGACTATTTTTTCCCTAAAATTTATTAGCCTGTATTATTTTTTTCTTAATATATTTTTTTTTTGCTTGAGCCCTCTTTGTAACCTAAATCAACCCTTCCCTTTCTTTCTCTCGTCGTAGCAATTTCGTGGGATTTCCTCGCTCAATTGCTGATAACTAATATTTTGATGCATTATTTTTGTCCTTAATTTTCATGTTTTAAGCCTTTCATATGATTAATTGTTGGTTCTTCTCATGTTTATTGAGTTGAATTCATATTATGAGTTTTGTTATAATTTTTTCTATTTTTATGGATTTCTACATATAATTGTGTACTTTTGTTTTTTATGAATTGAGCTCAAGTTGAACCAAATTAAACATAAAGACTTGAGTTAATGAGAAGTCCAATCTGAAGAAATCTGAGTCATTGGATTATATCTAAAGCAAATTAAATGAAAGATTTAGATCTGATTAATTCTAGTCGTTCATCAAGATCTGGTTGATTCTGTCCAATCTGTGTAGATCTAGCATGATCTGAGCCGCTCATCTTGATCTAGCCGTCCTGACCATTCAATGGGTTCTAGTGGATCTCGACCATTCACTCAGATTTGATCTCAACCGCTCCATCAGATCTGGATTGATCAGGACCGTCGGATCAGATCTGGGGAAATAAAATCCACAAGCACGCATCTTCTTCTCCTTCGCTCGGTTTCTCACGCTGCGATGGTCGGTACGCCACTTCTCCCTCCTTCGCCATCACTCCACCAAAGGGGCCGGCGGTACGCCACCACTCCACCGCCGCCGGCCAGCCATCTCCTCTCCATCTTCCCACCGTCATTTTCTACCCGCGATTCCAGCCAACGCCATCATTTCCTCCAGTGGCTCTTCGTGATTGTCTGCCCCGACGTGCCGACACCAGCATCCAGGCCACGACGGAGTTTCTCTACTTCAGATCCAAACCGCAACCCTCTTCTCTTCGGGCTAGAAGATAAGGGGTCCTTCATAGTCAACATCCGGCCACAACATCTCCAAGATCTGGCCGCCCTAAGCAAGCAGCGGTCCTCTTTCGGAGAGCTCTTCACTTTATGCTCAGCACCGGCTTCCCACAGACATCTCCGGCCTTCATCAGATTCTGAACAGCAAGCTTCTTCTTCAATGGTCGATATGTTGATTTGCATGGTTGATTGTTTGATGTTTTTGTACTTAAGATGTTCTCCCATGTTTTAGGTTTGCATGTACCCATGTCATTTTGATTCATGCTCTTAAGGTGTTTGACAAAATGTTTCTTCCAATAGTTAGGTTTAAATTCGTGCATTTTATTTTACTTAATTTCTACTGGTCTTGTCTCTTTCAATTGCTATAAGTTCTGTTCTTCGTTTGGATGCAATTAGGATTAGATTTCTTTAATGCTCTAGATTTCATTCAATGCTTAATTTCCACATAGGCCTGCAAGTCATTTGAGGAATCACAAGTCGATAATTAATTCCAACAATATTTTTTTTCTTCTTAATTCTTCTTCTTCTTTAATTTGCTTATATATATAATCTATCTTGATGTTGCAGGAGGAGATCACCAAGGAGTTTGAGGAGAGGAAGATTGAACTCGAAGCTAAGGCTCTAGAGATCTATCAGGCCTCAGACGCTGATATCAAGGTCTGCATTACTTGTCAAAGTTAAATTTGATCGAAATTCCATAAAGAACAAGGTATGTGGCTTCTTGGTGTACCCTAGTATGCTGTATTGCCTCAACACATATCTTGCTCTGTTGCCTCGTTTCGTTGCATGAACACTATAGTGGTGATAGAAATGCTTCTCTCTTATTTTCTGATATTCACTGCATTACATGATTCAGTTGTAACTTATGACTAATGTTTAGTTCAGTTTCATATTACTTGAATCAATCATTGCAGGTATGTTGCTGAAAAATTTGTACATAACAATGTGATTTCTTAATCAAGAAACTACTTTTCATTAAATAAAAGGCGGCTGACATTCCATGTTGAATCATTAAATTGGTTTAGTGGTTCCTCTCCTATCAAGGCTAGGCAACTGCAGTGCAAGGTAAATACTAAATGATGTCTTTTAAACTTGTTAGATTGCTTTACTGAGATACAATATATCCATGATTCTAAATTTTGTAAATTGTATTAGAATATAATATCAAATATCAAGGTTGAAGACTTGGTCAGTGTTCCATATGTAATTTCATATGTTTTGATTGGAAAATCTTAGTGAATAAGATAGTAGTTTTCTAAAATTGGTTTTTAAGAATTTGGTGACTCATTGCTATTGTGAAATATCTATCAAAGTAATTTATATATGCTTGGTTCAAAATTCAAACTCCAAGAGTTTCTTTTTCTAGTGTAAATATAATTGCAAAAGAAATTTATTATTTAGTCTGATATGATCTCGTTTGTATGAGTGTAGCATTTCAAGAGGACCAGAAAACAATGGTGAAGAAAGTTTGGTTGTGCATCAATCAACTAGGGTTTAGCTGTTCTAAAATTTGTAGCTTTCTACTAAAATTAAGTGTATGTATGTTCATGAGTTATTTTGGACTCTCAGGATGAAAAGTGCTTCCCCTTTTGTTGAGGGGTTTTGAAGATTGCAAAGATGGCAAATAAGTCAAGACTTGGAAAATCAGTTAGGATAATGAACTTGATATCAATTAAAAATATAATCGGTTGATTAGAATGTTGTTGATGACATATTTGCGAGAATATAAGAATTATGACCCAGACTCAAGTATAGATTTTTAAACAAATAATGTCATTGCATGTTAATTGTCCTAAGTTTGATTATCTCATTTCTCCCCTAGGTTGTGGTCCAAATCTCAATGGAGATAATATAAATTTGTACTGTTAGTAAGTAGTCTTTTTTTTTTATATAGGTTATTTCATTGCATGCTTGTTTTTATATTTATTAAACTTACTCATTTCATGTTTTGATTTTGCTAGATTGTTTCAACAAACTTGGTTGGTTCATTAATCCGTATGAAGTAATTCATCTCATGGAGTTCGAGACAAGGGAGGGCAAAGGGAAGAAATCATAGACATGCATGCTACTAGCAAGAGGATATGAAGACATTATTGAAAGTAACAAAGTATTGAACTTCTTATCACATAAAATGGGAAGAAAAGTTTATCAAGTAAGGTAGGCAAAGCAAAGAAAAGGAGAAGGTTTATAAAATAATTCAAAAGGTGAAATATTCAAATCATTTATATCTAGGAGGATCTGATCCCTGTGATCATGAGCGTCGTGATAGAATGTAAAGATTAGATTACTTAAGGTGAGATTTAAAAATTTATACATTTGCTTAGACGATGTAAATATTTATTTATCCCAATGTTAATTTTATGATACTTTTAGATTAGAAATTAGTTATTTTAATTATTTATTTGGAATGTGTGTGTTTCTTGTAGTAGATAAGAATATAGAAATATAATAAAATAAAAAATAGCAATATATTAAAAAATAAAATTATATTTATATTTATAAATATAATTATAAACAGATTTATAAACAGATTAAAATTAATTTTTATATGTTATTTAAAACGGATTAATGACGGATTTAAAACAAAATTTAGAGACAGATTTTGTATTTGAAATTTATTTTATTTGGTTAATTTAAAAACAGATTTAGAAATGATTTTTTAATCTGTTTCTAAATTAGAGACGGAATATTTCCGTCTCTTAAATTAGCAACGGGGCTTTCAATAACGGATTTTAGATACGGAATATTCTGTCTCAAACCGTTTTTAGAAACAGAAAAGTGACTTTCAGAAACTGATTTTTTCGTCTCTGAAGCCCTGTTTTTTTGTAGTGCATAAACCTTTTGTTCACTACAATAATGTTAATAATCGATAGTTATTGTTCATCAATCAATTAATTCCAAATTAATCGAGTTCCCAACTTCTTAGAAACTTTCTATTCACTGGAATTGTATCAATAATCGATTATTACTTTTCATCAATTGATTAATCTCAAATTAGTTCAGTGTAACAATAAAATTCCAAACTTTCTATTTATTACTACAATATCATCAGTCAGCTATTATTGTAATAGAAATACTATAGCAGAAATATTATTCACACTCAATCGATATGTTGTTCACAATACTAAAACTGCTATTCACATAGAATTGACTTATACCAAGGGACCCTTGTGTCTCTAGAACTTCCTCTGATTAATATAGGTTAACTCTGACTTACTCAGATTTGATCCTTGTCTAATATTTGATTGACTTCAATCTACCAAAACTATATTTATTCAACATCCGATCGATCTTGATATATCAAATCTTCCTTTATCTAGAATCGGATCATCCTTGATTTGTCAAAATTTACTTTGCCTAATATCTGATTTGTCAGGATTTTACCATTACTTGACATGCAATAAATCTTGATATGTAATTTCATATTGGATTTCAGACTATCAAGTGTCCTATCAATCATGACTAATATATATTTCATTCTTATCAATTTTTTTGTTAGACTTAATGTCAAATATTTGGATTTCTTCATTGTTAAGTATCCAATCAATCTTAATATACTTGACTTTTTACTCAATAATTCATTTTCAAGTCAATCTTTATGAACTTACTCCGAGATTGATTGTGTCAACAATCTTTCTCCTCAACAAACTTTCCTTCTACTTAATCAACAACTCAAGCTTAGTCAATCAGATTTAATCAACTTGATTAATTTTAACTTAAGACCAATTGTACCAACATCAATTAAAATAAATCAGAGCATTCAAATATTTCTATATTGAGAAGGATTATGTAGCAATGTGGCTAAGAATAAGACCTATAACCTTTTAGGTAATTTAGCTAGCTGAATGATTTTTTCACATAATCTTGGGTGAATGTTGGACGACTCTTATTGAATCCGGGTGCTCCGAACAGATTTTGACCGCTCGAGGTATACAAAAGGGTTTCAGGTAATCGAACTTAGTGAGAGTCTTCCATGATCATCCATGAAAAGGATGTACAGGATAACATCCCTGTATATATAGTTGCGTGAGTTAATCTATTTTCTATTCTATTTGTTAACTAATCATGTCGTGTTGGTCCAGTATACGTTTTCCCATTATAAAATTTTGACATGGTGACGATTAAATAGACTGGAATTTTGTTGGTGAGGAGTCCAGATCACGGCGTGGCCATAAGGATAGGAATTTGAGTTAGTTCCAAGCATAAAAGAGTCATGTCACTCGACACGATTAATCAAACTCAAATTCAACCTGGCAAATGCATGCACCTTGGTCTTATTCAGTACTCTTAAACAATAATGAAATAGACATTTTCCATAAATCAACCCAAAATGATCATTATACACTTGTGCAGTTTCAAATCAAAACCTACTCCGACATGATCTTGTCCTGTGAACACTGACATTTGATATAGATGTTTTTTAAACCAGTAAATACTGTCAATTATATTGTCCAGGAGCAGCAGTATACGATATATATTATATATATATATATATTACAGTCAAGATGAATATGTACGCCTTCGTAGATCCTTTTTGATGATGTAAAAAAAAAATAAATGGTACATAAATGGTAAGTCAATTTATAATTTATTATCAAATAATTAAAACGTAGACGGAATTATTTTTCCAACCGTATATGGTCATTGAAAATTAATTTTTGTGTCATTATAATAAATTAAATCTGTCACTAATCAATTAGACATCCCATGGGGATAGTAATATTAGTGTAATCATTCTTAGATTAATGTTGATCAGTTTGATTAAATATGGATTTATCCGAATTTGAGTTTCAATTTTTGATAATATGTGAGAAAAAAGTCAAGTAAATTAAAGGTGCACCAAATACTTGATTGGAAAAGTCTTAACTGGAGGTTAGACAACGGAAAGTCCTAACTGAATGTTAGTTAATAGGAAGTTTTTATTGGATCAGGTGGACTGGCTAGAGGAGGGTGAATAGCCTACAATAAAAATTAGAACATTCTTTTGCTTCTAGCCAAGTAAGGACACACAAATTAAATGTAAAAAAAAGAAATGCATAAAATAAAGTAGGGGACTCAAATTTTTACTCAGTTACAATCTAGATAGTTGTTAATCTAAGACTATGGAAAGCTCACTAACAAACTCCTTCGATAACATTAAAGGCAGAAAAACCCCTTACAGCAGTTGAAAGTTTAAAGAAAAGATTACAGAATTGAAGCATCTAATCTAATTAAGGAAAGATCCTTCGATACCTTGTAAGCATCTACCATTGATGCCCACAAGGTATTCCTAGGAAAGGCATTTAGCGCATACTTGATGACGTCGCAATTCTCTACATTTTATCCTATTGTGTGTAGACCGTTGAAAAGGTCTTGGATGCGTGTGTGTAGTTGACTCGTTGATTCACCATCCTATATTTTTATATTATATAATTTATCTAAATTTAGATCTCTTTTGCTTACCTTAGTGTCGGAGGTGCCCTCATGCAGCTCGATTAACTTTTTCCATAATTCTTTGGCGGTGTTGAAGGGGCTGACCCAGTTCAACTCTTCTTTGGTTAAGCCATATTGGAGGGTCTGAGTTGCTTTAGCGTTGGCCTCGATCTTCCTCATTAGACTTGGGTCCTAGTTTTTGTATGATACTGGTTTTCCAGTATCGTCGAGTGGAAGCGCAAAGTCAGTTTGGATGATGATCCACATTTCGACTTACGTTTTGAAGTTATACTCCATTCGGTTCCTCTAGTAGCCGAAATCCTTACCGGAGAATAGTGGTGGACTTGCAGTGCTGTAGCCTTCTTGGTATGTAATTTAAGGGAATCTTGCACACAAATATGAAAGAGCAAAGAGTATTAAGACTTGGTTTTCGATTAGTAGTGCGGTACGAAAAGAGATTGTATAACTCAAGCGGTGTTTGCACCGACTTCGAGATACAAAAAACTCGATTGCGAAAAAGAAATCTAATCAGAGGGGGTGATGATACCAATTTCAAAGAAAAAAAAATAAAATAATATTAAAATGATAAAAAATAAGAATGTCAAATTTTGTCAAACGTGATATTTCACAAATTCTTACTAATGATAAAAAAATGAAAGTGAATTTAAAAAAAAAGAAATTGGAGGAAAAAAAATGAAAGGCGTAAAAATATTTTTTAAACAAAAACGATATACATTTTCTTTTTCAAAAAGAAACTCCCTGCTCGATTGGTGGTTTTACCAATTTAGAACAGTCTCATTTTGATACCAATTGTAAGATCGTTGCACGCTAGAGAGGGGAGGGGGGAGGGGGTGAATAGCGCTCATGACTTTCACCTTCGTTTTAAAAAGAATCGGAGAGATAAAGGCAGTGGAATAAAGACAGAAAGAAAACAAGACAATGCTAACACTTTGATTTACTTGGTTCGGAGCCTGTAATGACTCCTACTTTAAGACCCGCACATGAGAGTGCTTTCAATAGACAAATACTATCAATTTGAATAAGTTACAAATGTGAAAAAGTAATTAAGTACAAGTAACTTAACAATGAAACAATACTGACGACTTTAGAAACAGGTCTTGAATGTAGTCATCATCAAAATAGCTTTTAGGCATCAAAGAGGGGTTTTCTGAGTAGTATGCAGAAGCGAAAGTTGTTCGAAATATTGTATATTAGCCCCTGGTCAAAGCATCCTTATATAGCCCATTCTAGGGGTCTGGACCACCCCCGGGTGCCCGGACTGTGACATAGGCCCATCCAATTAGTGTGCTCCAGCTTGGCGACTAGATAAACTTCAGTGTTCCAGGCGCCCGAACTAGCTCTGGGCGCCTAGACTACGAAGGCTCTTGCCCGGGCGCCTCACCCGGGCGAAAACTTCCCGAGCGCCCGGACCACCAATTTCTAACACTTCAATTTCTTACAAAATAAGGTTAGTCCAAGCAATAATATATAATGAAATATAAGTTTTGATAGTTTTCGGACTGTCCGGTCCTGACTTTGAGTTTTACTAAAACTCTAGGTCGGACCGATGTCTACTGTTCCCTCTTCGAGGAATGCATCCTCACCTACTCCTCTCAGAAGAAATTACCTTTTGCTAGATTAGTCCTCCAGACCGTCTAGACTTCTGCTCAGCATCCAAGGCTTCAGGAATTTTTCGCTGGATGTTCAATCCCTGACCCGTCCAGTCTTCCGCCTAATGTCCATGTTAGTTAGAGCCCTAGAGCCAATCATTTGATGATTGTATGGACTCATGTATATCATATTCTTGTATATTAATAAAGGCATTTGTTTGGTTATTATACTTATTTATATTAGTGCCAAATAGACTAAGTATAATAGCGTCCTTGAGTAGAAGGTTCATACCTATATCAATCGATTAGTTGAATCGATAGTGAGATGATATAGGGAACACTACTCTAAATCATTCCTAGTCGAGTATTAGCATTCAGGGACAATGTTAATACAATAAGACTAGCATGTAGGTCAGCTCGATGACTTGATCTCACAAGTCATGGATATAGAGATATCAAGCTGACACATGGGTATGCATTAGAGAATGTATATTGAATGACCCGCCATGAGAAAGTATCATGGATCGTTATATGAGTATCATATATTTTCTCATGTGGCTATTAGTATGACTATTAGTCCTTAGACCTGAAGTCACCATGGATCCCTACATAAGGAGTTATGTACTTTAGTTTCGTCAAACGTCACCCGTAACTGGGTGGACTATAAAGGCGATTACTGGGTATGTAACGAATTATGCAGAGGGATGTGAGTGATGTAGATGGGATCTATCCCTCTCATATGACGGGAGCGACATCGCTATTCTTGATAGAGTGAGACCACTAAGCGCATGACCATGCCCAAATGAGTCAACATTAGATGTTGAGCTCATTTGATCGAGTGAGTCTACTTGGAGTTCAAGATTTAGATTGATTAGAGGGTGACACGGTCTATGCCTCACATTGATCAATCTAGATGTCTAGGATAGAAGGACAATGTCACATATTGTGAGGAGTCACAATTAGTAGTCACAAGGTGATGTCGGATCTCGACATTCTTGTAACTTGGATAGTAATGATGTGTTGCTAGATACCGCTCATTACTTATGCTCCTAAATGGGTTTAGGGCATTGCCAACGTTACAAGAACCTATAGGGTCACACACTTAGGACAATTAGATGGAGATTAGGTTCATATGATGAACCAAGAGGATTAGATTCATTTGATGAATCAAATTGGATTAAGAGTAATCCTAATTGGGCTAACTTGAGTTCGACTCAAGTTGATTCATGTATTTAATGAGTCTAATTTAGATTATGACTTATTAAATCAATTTAATTTAATGAATTAGATTCATTATATTAAGTTGGCTCGAATCAAATGGTTGGATTAGATCAACCATGGTAGAGATTGGGTCAAGTTGGACTTGACTAGAGAAGGAAGACCAAAGGTCAATTTTGACTTGACCTTTTGCCACCTCATTGGTGAGTTGGCATTAGGTGGACCAATGATGATGTTCCACATCATCATGGTGTGCCACCTCATGGAAGTTACAAAGTCATTTTCTTATTAACTTCACATTAATTGCATTTAATGGGGAGTTACTCTTGATGAGAAGTGGCCGGCCACTTTTGAATTGGAATTGATTTTCATTCATTTCATTCAAGTGTGGTGAATCTTCCTCCTTCTTCCTCTCAAGCTCTCCCTCTCCCTCTCCTCCTTGCTTGGCCGAATCTCACCAAGGTGCTAGCACACCTTTGTGTGAGGGTTTTCTCCACCTACGTGTCCGTGTGGATACTTCTAGAGGACCGGCGCTTGACGGTCTAGAGATCCGGCAACTCCTTGGATGAGCGGGATAAGCGAAAGGCACGCTTCGAAGGTATAACCCTTATTTAGTGTAGATCTAAAGGTTTTTACAAACTCGTACAAGAAAAGGTTTTTCGAAAAGTTTTGTTTACGAATCTTTGCACGGATCTACGGCTTTGGGTGACTCGGGGTTTCCGCGACGCGAAAAAGCGGTACCCAACAGTGGTATCAGAGCCACGTGCAAAGACTTGTACGAGTTCGTTTGTATTTTTATGAAAAATAAACCTTCTGTAATTTTCTGTAAAAATTGAGTTTTTAGAGTTTTTATGAGTAATTTTTCCGTAGAAGCGAAGCACAAGTGTCTCGGCATTTGTAGGCTTCGGCTACCAGAAAGTTTTCTTTTAAACGACTTCGTTTTGCCCCAAATCCGTTTGGGACAGCGGGGTCGGGTGCCATTAGATCGCAAAGGAGCAACTCACGATGGTTAGATCGTGGGTAGGGGCATAGCCCCTAACCTCGCAAGGGAATTTGCTTCGCGATTGCACCCGAAATCGCTAAAAACGAACCCGCCGGGAAGATTTTTCCGAAACGGCAATGTCTCGACCCAAATCTTTTTGGGACAGTGGGTTTAGGCGCTGTTGGATCGCAAAGGAACCCTCGCGATGGTTAGATCGCGGGTAGGGGCGCTGCCCCTGGGCCTCGCAAGGGGATCCGTTCCGCGATTGCGCCCGAAACCGCTAAATGGGACCGCCGGGAAATTTTATTCATAAAAATTGTAAAAATTATTTTTAAAATTATAGAAAATTATGAAAAAAATATATAATTTTGAATTATATATTATTTTGTGATAGTCATGGCCCAAAAACCCAATATGATTGGTTGTGTTGTAATTCATAATACGACCTGCGTGCCGTTATGTGTTTGCGAGTGTTGTATTATATTCGCGACCTGCGCGTCGTGCCTTCTCTTATATTCTTGTTGTAAATTAGATTTAGACTCGAATGTAACTCGAGTTTCAAATTGTAATGTACAAATTGGAGCGGTGGACGGTCCACACGAGACGGAGTTCCGAGGCGGGCACGAGCAACACAAGGTGGTCAAAGGGAGGAGCTTGGAGAAGCTGTTGACCCTAGGTTGACCAATCGATCTTCTCATTGGCTTGAGAAGATCGTAGTAGGGCCATGACTAAATCACAAATAGATTAATTAATTGCTTGTGTATGTGATGCATATTTAATAAGTAGTTAATTAATTAGTGCCTTACGATTAGATTAGATCTAAGTCGTGCACATGATGCACCCTTGTGATTAGATTAGATCTAAGTCGTGCACAAGATGCATCCTTTTCGATTAGATTAGATCTCAATCGACTCAACTCTAATGCCTAACCGTGCCGTGATACCTATCACTACCTCGATCACATGTATTGTTGAATCTGCCAAAGCAGAGCAATACATATTATCTTGGTAGGGTACGGAGGGACAATCTTGGTCCCGCCTATCAACGCATGGGTGAATACAAACTCAATTAGATTGAGTATTCCTAGTTATCGGTTGGATCGAGTCAACTATAGGCATTCTTCCAATAGTTGGAAAGGTAGGTCAAAATCACATCTATATTAACTCTCGGGCGTATTAGCCAAAGCTAACTCGAGTTTTAATATAAATGCGGATATTGATTCTATAAACAAGAGTTGCATAGAGATGTAATTGGTAATCGTTACCTACCGATCATACTAAGCCTTGGGCGTATTAGCCAAAGCTAACTCAAGGGTTAGTATGATGTGGATCTTGTCCCACAAGAATTATAGAATTCAGTGGGAGCATCATTTAATTAAAGGCCTAATTAAATGATTTTTAAAGAATATGATATTTATTTCTGCAAATTTTCTGTTGTAGATAACCATGACGTCAAACACGAATTCCTTCTCCCTGCGATATGTCCTTAAGAAGGACAAGCTCAACGGAGCGAATTTCCTGGACTGGTACAGGAACTTGAGAATAGTTCTCACCCAGGAGCGTAAGCTGTACGTTCTGGAGCAGCCCATTCCGGAGGCTCCTCCTGCCAATGCCTCGCGAGCCGACAAAGATGCTTACAAGAAGAATCAAGACGACACATTAGATGTGTCCTGTCTAATGCTCGCGACCATGAACTCAGAGCTTCAGAAGCAACATGAGTTGATGGGCGCTTTTGATATGGTTGAGCATCTTCACCAACTATATCAGGGACAAGCGAGGCATGAGAGATTTGAGATCTCGAAGGCACTGTTTCAGTGCAAGATGTCAGACGGGGCTCCTGTAGGTCCTTATGTACTCAAGATGATTGGGTACATAGAGAACCTACAAAGACTGGGGTTCCCACTTGGCCAAGAGCTGGCCACTGACTTGATCTTGCAGTCCTTGCCAGATAGCTATAGTCAATTCGTTCTCAACTATAACATGAACGAGATTGACAAGCCACTGCCCGAGTTACTTAGTATGTTACGAACTGCTGAGATTAATCTTAAGAAGGTTAAGCCCATTCTGATGGTCCAGAAGCACAAGGGCAAGGGCAAGCCCAAAGGTAAGGGAAAGTCCCAAACCAAGGGCAAAGGCAAGGCACTGAAGCCTAAAGGAGGGGTCGCCAAGGATGCTACCTGCTTCCACTGCGGTCAGACCGGGCACTGGAAGAGGAACTGTAAGGTGTACCTGGAAGATCTTAAGAAGAAGCGAAGTGAGACTTCCACTTCAGGTATATATGTTATAGAAGTCAATCTATCTATTTCTTCATCATGGGTATTAGATACCGGATGTGCTTCTCACATTTGTACTAATGTGCAGGCGCTGAGAAATAGCAGGGCATTGACGAAGGGCGAGGTGGACCTACGAGTAGGCAATGGAGCACGGGTTGCTGCTGTTGCTGTAGGAACTTATCAGCTATCTCTGCCCTCTGGGCTTGTACTAGATTTAGATGATTGTTGTTATGTGCCTGCTCTTACTAAGAACATAGTTTCAGTTTCTTGTTTAGACAAGAAAGGATACTCTTTTATAATAAAAGACAAATGTTGTTCTGTTTATTTAAAAGATATGTTCTATTGTAGTGCACCACTAATAAACGGACTCTATATTCTAGACCTTGAGAGCCCTATTTATAACATAAATACCAAGAAGTTCAAGTCAAATGACCTGAACCAAACTTATCTCTGGCACTGTCGCTTAGGTCATATAAATGACAAGCGCTTATCCCAGCTCCATAAGGATGGTTTGCTGGACTCATTTGATTTTGAATCATATGAGATATGCGAGTCATGCCTACGAGGCAAGATGACCAAGACTCCCTTTAGTGGGCACAGCGAGAGAGCAACTGATTTGTTAGGACTCATACATAGTGATGTATGTGGCCCTTTCAATGTTGCTGCTAGAGGCGGTTATAGATACTTCATCACATTTACTGATGACTTCAGTAGATATGGTTATGTGTACTTGATGACACATAAGTCTGAGTCCTTTGAAAAGTTCAAAGAATTCAAGAATGAAGTACAGAACCAGCTTGGCAAGAGTATTAAAATACTTCGATCAGATCGAGGTGGTGAATACTTAAGCCATGAGTTCCGTGACTACTTAGCTGAGTGTGAGATTCTATCTCAATTCACTCCTCCTAGAACACCACAGTGGAATGGTGTATCCGAAAGGAGGAATCGTACCTTATTAGATATGGTACGATCTATGATGAGTCACACAGATCTTCCGACATATCTATGGGATATGCTCTAGACACGGCAGCTTTCATTCTTAACCGAGTTCCATCCAAGGCCGTGATAAAGACACCATATAAGATATGGACTGGGAGAGATGCCCAGGTGTCTTTCATGAGGATTTGGGGCTGTGAGGCTTACGTACGACGTCAAGTCTCAGACAAATTAGGACCCAAATCCGACAAGTGCTATTTCATTGGATATCCCAAGGAAACTAAGGGATATTACTTCTACATTCCCAGTCAGCACAAGGTAGTTGTGGCAAAGACTGGGGTCTTTCTAGAAAGGGACTTTGTTTCTAGAAAGACTAGTGGGAGCACGTTCGATCTTGAAGAAGTTCAAGATGCGAACAATAGCACTGATGCCTCGATGGAAGTTGAATTGGAACCACAAAGTGTTGTGGATGATGTTGTTCCACAAGGAGTTGAGGAACAACAACCAGTTCAAGTAGACATACCTCTTCGCAGATCTGATAGGGTACGTCGTCAGCCTGAGAGATACTCATTTCTCTTGTCTGACCATGATGACATTGTGCTCATAGAGGATGAGCCTACCACCTATCAGGAAGCTGTGATGAGACCAGATTCCGAGAAATGGCTAGAAGCCATGAGATCCGAGATGGAATCCATGTACACCAACCAAGTATGGACTTTGGTTGATCCACCTGAAGGGGTAAAACCCATAGGGTGTAAGTGGGTCTTTAAGAGAAAGACTGACATGGATGGACTTATCTATAAGGGTCGCTTGGTAGCTAAAGGTTTCAAGCAGATTCATGGTATTGACTATGATGAGACCTTTTCTCCAGTAGCGATGTTTAAGTCCATTCGGATCATGCTTGCTATTGCAGCCTACCATGACTATGAGATATGGCAGATGGATGTCAAAACCGCGTTTCTGAATGGAAACCTACTCGAGGATGTGTACATGACACAACCTGAGGGTTTTTTAGATCCACAGCATACTAGTAGAGTATGCAAGCTGTATAGGTCCATTTATGGACTAAAGCAAGCTTCTCAGAGCTGGAATCTTCGATTCGATGATGCAATCAAACAGTTTGGTTTCATCAAGAACGAAGATGGACCTTGTGTCTACAAGAAGGTTGTAGGGGATATAGTTGTCTTCCTCATATTGTATGTGGATGACATACTACTCATTGGGAAGGACATCCCTATGCTTCAGTCTGTCAAGACCTGGCTAGGGAGTTGCTTCTCAATGAAGGATTTAGGTGAGGCATCCCGCATTCTAGGGATACAGATCTATAGAGATAGATCTAAGAGATTGCTTGGCCTAAGTCAGAGTACATACATTGACAAGGTACTCCTTCGGTTTGCCATGCAGAACTCCAAGAAGGGATTTCTGCCGATGTCACATGGCGTGAGTCTTTCGAAGACTCAACGTCCCTCTTCTAGAGAGGAGAGAGACCGCATGGATCAGATCCCTTATGCCTCAGCCATAGGATCGATCATGTACGCCATGCTATGTACTCGACCTGATGTCTCGTATGCTTTGAGCATGACGAGCAGATACCAGTCAGATCCAGGTGAAAGTCACTGGATAGCGGTCAAGAATATTCTTAAGTACTTAAGAAGGACTAAAGAATATTTCTTGATATATGGAGGCAATGATGAGCTAGTAAAGGGTTACTGATGATGCTAGCTTCCGAACCGACCGGATGACTATAGATCGCGATCGGGGTTCGTATTTTGCATAAATGGTGGTCTGTCATGGAAGGGTTCAAGTAGGATCATGAGTGATTCTACAACAGGTGAGTACATTGCTTGCATCGAGGCAAAGGAGGCGATTTGGATCCGCAAGTTCATCATCGAACTTGGGGTGGTTCCTAGCATTGCTGACCCCATTGAGCTCTATTGTGACAACAATGGAGCTATAGCACAGGCAAAGGAACCTCGCTCACACCAGCAGACCAAGCACATACTACGGCGCTTCGATCTCATTCGAGAGATTATCGATAGAGGAGATGTGAAGATTTGTAGAGTACCTACAGAGGCTAACATCGCAGATCCCTTGACCAAGGCTTTGGCACAGAGGAAGCATGATGGTCACACTAGGTCTTTAGGCCTTAGAGCCTATACTGATTGGCACTAGTGCTAGTGGGAGATTGTTAGTTAGAGCCCTAGAGCCAATCATTTGATGATTGTATGGACTCATGTATATCATATTCTTGTATATTAATAAAGGCATTTGTTTGGTTATTATACTTATTTATATTAGTGCCAAATAGACTAAGTATAATAGCGTCATTCAGTAGAAGGTTCATACCTATATCAATCGATTAGTTGAATCGATAGTGAGATGATATAGGGAACACTACTCTAAATCATTCCTAGTCGAGTATTAGCATTCAGGGACAATGTTAATACAATAAGACTAGCATGTAGGTCAGCTCGATGACTTGATCTCACAAGTCATGGATATAGAGATATCAAGCTGACACATGGGTATGCATTAGAGAATGTATATTGAATGACCCGCCATGAGAAAGTATCATGGATCGTTATATGAGTATCATATATTTTCTCATGTGGCTATTAGTATGACTATTAGTCCTTAGACCTGAAGTCACCATGGATCCCTACATAAGGAGTTATGTACTTTAGTTTCGTCAAACGTCACCCGTAATTGGGTGGACTATAAAGGCGATTACTGGGTATGTAACGAATTATGCAGAGGGATGTGAGTGATGTAGATGGGATCTATCCCTCTCATATGACGGGAGCGACATCGCTATTCTTGATAGAGTGAGACCACTAAGCGCATGGCCATGCCCAAATGAGTCAACATTAGATGTTGAGCTCATTTGATCGAGTGAGTCTACTTGGAGTTCAAGATTTAGATTGATTAGAGGATGACACGGTCTATGCCTCACATTGATCAATCTAGATGTCTAGGATAGAAGGGCAATGTCACATATTGTGAGGAGTCACAATTAGTAGTCACAAGGTGATGTCGGATCTCGACATTCTTGTAACTTGGATAGTAATGATGTGTTGCTAGATACCGCTCATTACTTATGCTCCTAAATGGGTTTAGGGCATTGCCAACGTTACAAGAACCTATAGGGTCACACACTTAGGATAATTAGATGGAGATTAGGTTCATATGATGAACCAAGAGGATTAGATTCATTTGATGAATCAAATTGGATTAAGAGTAATCCTAATTGGGCTAACTTGAGTTCGACTCAAGTTGATTCATGTATTTAATGAGTCTAATTTAGATTATGACTTATTAAATCAATTTAATTTAATGAATTAGATTCATTATATTAAGTTGGCTTGAATCAAATGGTTGGATTAGATCAACCATGGTAGAGATTGGGTCAAGTTGGACTTGACTAGAGAAGGAAGACCAAAGGTCAATTTTGACTTGACCTTTTTGCCACCTCATTGGTGAGTTGGCATTAGGTGGACCAATGATGATGTTCCACATCATCATGGTGTGCCACCTCATGGAAGTTACAAAGTCATTTTCTTATTAACTTCACATTAATTGCATTTAATGGGGAGTTACTCTTGATGAGAAGTGGCCGGCCACTTTTGAATTGGAATTGATTTTCATTCATTTCATTCAAGTGTGGTGAATCTTCCTCCTTCTTCCTCTCAAGCTCTCCCTCTCCCTCTCCTCCTTGCTTGGCCGAATCTCACCAAGGTGCTAGCACACCTTTGTGTGAGGGTTTTCTCCACCTACGTGTCCGTGTGGATACTTCTAGAGGACCGGCGCTTGACGGTCTAGAGATCCGGCAACTCCTTGGATGAGCGGGATAAGCGAAAGGCACGCTTCGAAGGTATAACCCTTATCTAGTGTAGATCTAAAGGTTTTTACAAACTCGTACAAGAAAAGGTTTTTCGAAAAGTTTTGTTTACGAATCTTTGCACGGATCTACGGCTTTGGGTGACTCGGGGTTTCCGCGACGCGAAAAAGCGATTTTCGCGGCCCGAAAAACCCAACAGTCCACAACCCCTAGGACTTCCACCTAGAATCCTCGATCCTAGGATTTCACTTGACATCCTTAACCTGCCAAGACTTCATTGCCTAACCACAGCTAGGACTTTCCATAACCTAGGGTTACCACCCCCTACGACCTAGAGTTACCTCCCCTAGAGTTTTCCACCTACATAGAATCCACTAGGACTTCTTGCCTAAGAATACTTAGGACTTTCTTGCAAGCTCAATCACACTTGTTAGACAATAAGTAACCTTAACTTTGAACCCTTTGCCATAATCAAAATACAGGTTCGATCGTCTAATGCTCCCTGCACCAACACGATTTTCGATCGTTCGGGTGTCTAGAGCAACTCCGGATGCTTGGATCGCGAGGGCGCCTGGCCAGGCACCCTGCTCGTCGACGAAGGCATCCCGAGCTCCCAGACTCCGGATGCTTAGACCAACTTTCTCCAGCAACTTTATTTTTTGTAAAATAAAGTTAGTCTAGGCAAAATAATATAAATAAGGTATAATTTTTAAAGCATTCGGACTGTCCAGTCCTGACTTTGAGTTTCGTTGAAACTCTAGGTTAGACTGATGCTTATTGTTCCCTCTTCGGGGAGCGCGTCCTTATATACTCCTCTCAGGAGAAATTACCTTTTGTCAGACCGGTCCTCTAGACCGTCTGGACTTTTGCTCAGCGTCTAAGACTTCAGGACTTCATGTTGAACTTCCAATCCATGACCCATCTAGTCTTCCACCTGGTGTCCATGACTCCAGGATTTTTACCTAGAGTCCTCAACTCTAGGATTTCACCCAAAATCTTTGACTTGCCAAGACTTCATCCAGTCCCCCGGACCATAACTTTGTTACCCAATGTTACGAACCGCAAGTGTACGGTTGTGTCATCAGTAATAATAAAAGATATCGTATCCACGGGGACTAGTTATAATCACTAAAGATGTCTCAAAAGCGAATTAGCTAAACAATCGATTAAAAGATCATTTACAACTAAAGATTAGATGTAAGGGTTAAATACATAAATTCAATTTTAATAAGGTTCTAGGAGTCTTGGTTTCTTTGTGATATTCATCGATGTAAAGCAATCTACCAATTCTTATCCTCAATTGAAATGTATTCATAAGAAGTCACCGGTTATCTTCTGCAGAAAACACCGGTCAAGGACTCACATCTAAACCCTAAGAAATCAAAGAGTCATGATTCCTATGAAGTTCGTTAGCGGGGTAGCTCTGTCACGATGTCCCTCGGTCATACGACATAGAAACACATCACTAATCAATTTACCTTAAGATATAGATTATGCATATCAATCCGTCCTACTTCTTTGTATGTTCTTACTTTATTCCTAAAAGTGATCCCCTAAAAGGTCCGTTAGTGGGGCAACCTTGTCACAACACCCCTCGGTCATACGATTTAGCGAATTCCTCGACAAGATTCCATAAGAAATACAAACAACCAATCAAGAATGGTAATTAGGCACAAAATATAATAATCCATACAAGATTGCTTGATACAAAACATAACAATATCCTCGAATCAAGAAGATGACAAATCCATGAATCTTACATCAAATTACATCACAAATACTCCCTCTTTCCTAGAACAAAGAGTCTACCCCATAGAAACCGAGGAAAGAATCGAAGACAAGAAGATTAAAGACATCCCGATCCAAATCAAGAAAGTAGAAGGGAATGCTTATCTCAATACGAAGAGTGATCTTCGGAACCAATCCTCCGCTCTTGGAGTCAAATCTTGGATATAAATCTCCTTCTGATGATTGGAAATTCGCCCAAGACCAGATCTCCCCAAAGGGAGAGCCTCCCCCTTTCAAAGGGGAAGAAGCTCTATATATAGAGGAGGGCATTTGGGGGCCACACGGCCCAGGACACGACCGTGTGAGATCCACACGGCTAGGGCGTTCCTCCTCTCGGCCAAGGTCACACGGTTGTGTGACCCTCACACTGCCGTGCCATGTTCCATTCTTGCTTGCTTGCATGGCCGTGTGAAACCACACGGCCTGGTCAATTCTCGTCTCTAGAAGGATTGCACGGTCGTGTGACACACACGTCCATGCCACTCTTCGGCTCTGGAACAACTACACGACCCTCTCATGACCACACGGCCAGGGCTATTCCCCTTTGCAAGGCCGTGTGACACTCATTGCCAAAGTTGTTTTCCCTTCGTTTGGTTGTAGAATCAGCCACGGACATCAATTCTTCTCCAAATTCGACTCCTGAAAGCATAAAACACAAAAAAACAGATCTCCGAACAAAGAAAAGTATTTATCCTAAAAGCAAAGCAAGGAACATGAAAGTGCATAGATAAAGCATGTATAAAACATAAGAATGTGCATCAAAACATGTTAAACAAGTGTATAAAATCTACGCACATCACCCAATCACAACTAGGAGTTTTCACCTGCCTAGCCTCAATTAGGAATTTTCTTTGCCTAAGATTACTTAAGACTTTTCTGCACACTCAGTACAACTTATTAGATCACAAGGCAACTTAACTTTGAATCTTTTTTCATGATCAAAACATAGGCTCAATCATCTAGTGCTTTCTGCACTAACAGAAGTTTGCTAACATTCGGTTGATCTGGCTGAATGGAGGCACCTCGGTTCATCATAGGGGCACCTCTGTGCGGGTGATGTGGACTCTGTTGCTTATCTCCGCAGCAACGACTCCAATCTCATTCGAGATGCCTTGCGTTGATCTGAGATGCTTCCGTTACTATTTATTTAAGGCGCCTCTAGTCTCATTTAAGGCTCCTTTATTACTTTTCATCTGAATGGTCAATTTTAACATTGACCATTCTTCATTCTGCTCGCTTGGGTGATGCTCCGGTCGTTCAGAGTTGAGCTCACCCAAACCCGAGTTGAGCTCACCCAAACTCAACTCTGACCTTTTTTTCTCGAGCAGATTTTCTGTTGACTTTTCGTCCCTCAGATACACCGTGCGCATCCTTCTCGCTTCATTGGTATACTCTTCCGCTACTCATCGTCCCTCATATACATTAAGCCCGTTAACTCCCTTCCCATGACATAATTCTTGCTCACTACGTCTTCTGCTCAACTTTTTATGTTCATAAGTCTCTTCACACTCAGACACAAGGTATTAAACATACAAAGTTTAACTTAACTCAGTTGATAGCATCAAAACTAATCTGGAGTACTTATAATTTCTCTTTTTTTTATGTTTATCAATCCAAGTTAAGATAAAGATAATACAACAATAAAATAATAAATGATTTATGTTTAAAATAATTAAAAATATGAAATATTACAATTAAGTCCTCCCCTAATTCATACCAATTAATTCTCCATATTTGATCACATCAAAAAATATATTAATTGAAACTAAAATAATAGAGAAAATTTGAAAATTATTCTAGGGAATGTGTAAGTGTTACGAAGCCGCAAGTGCACAGCTGCATCATTAGTAATAAAAATATTGATCCCATAGGGACTGTTGATTAAGCACTAGTTAACTTCACGTGGTGAATTATCTAGACAGTTAAATGTTGGCTCACAAATGCTAGAGAGAAAGAGAAAGGAAAGAGAGAGAGAGAGAGAGAGAGTAAAGAGAGAGAGAAAATAAGCATAGGTGAATGAAGGATGATAGATCCTAGGATTTCAGTTTAGTTATGATGCTAGTTAATGTCTCTATGCATTATTCATCTACATAACTCCATGCTTATGCTCATATAGGGCTTCTAACTAGAGTCCGATACAACCCTGAAAAAGTCACACCGGAGAGTCTACTCAAGTTCTAATGCCATTAAGTAGAGAAGTACCTAGGAAGTCCGGTTAAGAGGGAATCCCTGTCACTAGGACCCCACCCCCCGGTCATATGTTCATAGATTACACAGTCATTTCCTAACGGTAGCACTAGAGTATTCATTTCAATTAGAATACCCTAACAAGAATTAGTTCCTATGTTAAGATCTTTTGATTCTAGAAAGTGGGTAAGTATCGATGCCCTCTGTCACTAAGGGCATAATATGTCCGGTTGAATGGGTATCCTCTATCACTAAGAATCCCCTGGTTATCCAGTCTAGTAACAACCTTAACATATAGATAAAATCTCACACATCTACATATTTACACCATTCATACATTTCGTCAAATACATAAAAGGCATAACATATATAACAAGTAGTAAACACATCATTACATAGGAAAATATTCAAATACATAGTTCATACATCACATCACATTATAGTTACTTTCTACATCCTAGATCTAGAGAATCTACTCCATAGCAAAGGATTACAATTCAAAAGATAATGAAAATGGCAAACTAAAATTCAATACATTAAAATAGAAAGAGGAGAGTGCTTATCCTTGAAGCCTAGTGTCTTTGGAGGTGTTCCCTTGCTCTGGAGGTGGACGAATCAACGAAGATGGATGATCTCAGGTTCCCCCAAGGGGGAGAACCCTTTCCCAATGAATGGGGGAAAGCCCCAAGCTAAAGATGTGTGAACAAGGGGAGAAAACCCCCTTTTATAGCTCTATACACGACCCTTGCTTTTGCTGTGACATGACCATGTGAATCCACATTGCCAAGGTTTGGTTGGCCTCTGGTAAGGTGGAACGGCTATGTGGATCCACATGGCCTAGGTCTTCTTCTTCTCTGGAAATGTGGGACGACCATATAGATTCCATACAGCCATGTGGATTCCACACAACCATGACTTGGCCCTTCATGGTTATGTCTCATGGAAACATCTTTTAGGTCATCAAGATTTAGTTTTCTCTAGTTGAAGTCTTCATCAAAGTTGTAAATATTGAAGTTATCTACATTTGATAGAAAGAACAGTCCATAATTCTAATTGAGCAAAAAGTTATGGTTGTTTTACTTTCACTCTATAGTGCAAAAAATTCCACACAGCAGTGCCATTTTTTAGACACGACCATGTGAAATTCACATGGCCAGAGCATGGGAAAAATTGGGTTTTCACATGGCCGTGTGAGTTCCATATGTCTTGGATACTTTGGAATCTCTAGACTCCATTTTAGCTCCGCTTTCTATTAAATTTCTTCCGTAGGAACATTACATGTCAAGGAACATGGCTAGAGCATATTCTTTGATTAAATCTTCAATTTGAAGGTCTTTTAAAATCCTTTTTCTTCATGTATGTTTCATGTGAGCATGCTCCTTTCTTTGACTTTACGTTTTAAGGATTTTTACTCCATTTTTCCTCTGAAAATATGTTCTATCAATCAAAATAAGTAAATAGAAGATCTCCGAACAAAAAGAGTAGAAATATGACATTACAATGAAATAGAGTGCAATAAACATAGATTATGCTCATGAAATATAAGTAGATGTGCATTAAAATATGCATAAAAGTGTATATAATCTACGCACATCTCACTCCTAGACTTAAACCTTTGGTTGTCCTCAAGCAAAAACTGCATCTAAACTTATGTGTTTAAATAGTACATCATAATCTCTAGCAAGTCAATCTAATCTTATCATAAGATTTCATTGGTGAGCAAGATACAAAGTTGTTTGAGTATGATCTAAGTAATAGTTCTCCGTGCTTAATGCAATAGTGGCCTAAATTTGTCAAGTATCAATCCCTAAGTTAGTTAAGTAGTCATAAAATTGTATTTCTTATGCTTCTAGCGATAGACACTTACCTGTCACATGTATAGTTCATATATCTAAAACTACATAGAGTCTCAAAGGACTACTCGGAATCAAGAGAAACATAACATTTATTTCCCCAGTAATCTAAATCGATCTTAAAGGAGTAAATTGTTAATTTTCACTCACAACAACTATTTTTTATTCCTTATTCATATGATTTTTTTTCTTTTCTTTTTTTTGGTGCTTTAAAAGTGTAGCACTAACACAAATGTAAATATATAAATGAAAATGTAGAGATTTTAATTTTTTCAAGTGAGTTGTCATGGTCCAAGATCATCCAGTAACCAAAATGTAATTAAGAGGCCACCTTAGAAACACAAGTACTAGTCTAATTCTATGAATCATTATTGTTTTTAGAGTTATCTACCATTAAAACAAGGCATAGTGTATAGATCCTAAAATAAAGCTAATACTTAAACTCTTATAGTAAAAATATTGCTCACTTCATGCTATCATAGATAGGAAAAGATATATCACTAAACATACTAGCACCATAAGTAACTAATAAGTCATATGAAATCTAGAACAAGCGTACTAGTATTTTGCATTAAGGAACAAATAGTCATAATGTGATGAATGATGCAACTAGAAAAAAAATGAATATAACAACAACTAAACTAAACCCAATGCATTTAATGCATCTCCCAAACTCAAACTTTTCATTGTCCCAATGAAAACTAGAAATAAGGGAGGTTACCAAATAATGCGTGCGAACACCCAAGTCATTATCTTCTCCATCAAGTAGCCACACTCCTCCTAATCTTTGAATCCTATATTAAGAAGATAAACAAGAAAAATTAAGTAGAGAATTGGGTTATTTAAAAACAAACTAGAACTTGAATGGAAACTAGAAAGAAACTAAAACTAAAATAAAAATAAGTTAAACTTCGGTTGCCTCCCAAGAAGCGCTTGTTTAAGGTCATTAACCTGGCCCCTTATTTGGTTCATCAAAATCGGGATCTGGCTAGAGTAGAATACTTCCAAACTTTTCTTCTAATTGCCTAATTTATTATGAAGAGAGTTTTCATTATAAGAGTAATATAGTGTATCACCACTCTCTTCATCTTTGTCTCCTTAAGAGTCCTTTCCGGCGGTTAGAGACGGTTCAGTGTGAGCTTCCAAATTCCAGCCTCATGAAAACCTACACACCCATAGGAAATGCAAACCTCCCACATACACATTAAATAAGTGTGAACTAGAACCATATCAAGTTTAGCTAAGCATTTATCAGAAATGGAATCACAACTAACAAAATCAATCATAAGTACCTCTATGAGAGATACCTGAAAGTTCTAAATATATAGATGTGACCTTTTCTGAATCAAATGATGGTTCTAGCTCTACCTCAGGTGTTGGTGTAACTAAAGGTGGTGATTCTTGAGACTCTACTAACTCAGTATAAGTCCCTACACATTGATCCACAATATGTTCAATTCTTACGACTCTTATAGTCTCAAATGGTTATGTGGACAAAGGAGGTGATTCTTGAGATGTTGCTTCTACAACACAACTCCCTACACTTCCTTCCTATCATTAATATCATCACATACAGTGAAAAATATACCAGCATCAATATCATCTACAGGAGAATCAACTACAGGAGAATTAACAACTTCACTTGCAATTTTAAGTGGATCTACCTCATCACAATCATCAACTGAAAATTCAATACCATTACAATGCCCTGTAAAACTAAGAGGTGGATCTGAAAACATGCTAACCACTGCATTAACATTACACTCCTCTTCTGAAGAGTCTTTATCTTTATACATATCAAGAAATCTTCACTCAACCATATTGGAATCATAGAATTTGCTAAAATCTTTATTTTTATTGGCCTCCACTAGCCTTTGTGGAAAAGGAACCCTTAGTGAAGGTTTTGGGGAAGATTGATCTTGTTGGGGTTGCAAGGTTGCAAACATAGTCCCATATTGGAAACACATGGGAAAGATCATTGGTTTATAAGAGAAAAGATATCTCCATTGGCGTGAGACCTTTTGGGGAGAGCCCAAGAGCAAAGCCATGAGGGTCTAGGCCCAAAGTGGATAATATCATGTAATTGTGGAGATATCTAAATTCTTTTTGATCCTACAATTGGTATCAGAGCCCGGACTGCCAGAAGGTTTAACCGCCGACTGCGCACAAGAGCTATGGTCTGATTGAACCATGTGAGTACAATATTGACCTCGAACAAAAAAAGTGAGGGCTCCTATGTTCGGATCAAGAGGACCAGACACCAGGCAGGATGTCCTAGTAGGTCGGGTGGACCGAGGGGCAGGAAGTCCTAGTAGGTCGGGTAGACCGAGGGGCAGGAAGTCCTAGTAGGTCGGGTAGACCGAGGGGCAGGAAGACCTGGTGGGTCGAGGATCGGACGTGGGAAGCCCATGGTCCTTTGTTTGAGGGGGGGATTGTTGGGGTTGCAAGGTTGCAAACATAGTCCCATATTGGAAACACATGGGAAAGATCATGGGTTTATAAGAGAAAAGATATCTCCATTGGCGTGAGGCCTTTTCGGGAGAGCCCAAGAGCAAAGCCATGAGGGTCTAGGCCCAAAGTGGACAATATCATGTTATTGTGGAGATATCTAAATTCTTTTCGATCCAACAAGTGGTATCATAGCAGGTACCGCTTTGTGCTCCAGCGACGCTAACAAAGCTCCGACAACGCGCCCTTGCTCTTTAAGCTTTCTTTTCTGTCGGTATAGCTTTGTGTTTTGTTTCATTAGCATTTCTTGCACTCTTTTTGTAATCGCATTCGAATTGCTAGTGATTGCCCAACGAAAGTGGTCAAGGACCACGGGCCTTCGAGTAGGAGTCGTCACAGGCTCCGAACGAAGTAAAATCAATTGTGTTCATTTACTTTTCCGCTGCGTACTTTTACACTCGAGTTTTCGAATCGATATTCACCCCCCCTCTATCGAACGATCACGGTCCTACAAGTGGTATCAGAGCAGGTGCCGCTCTGATTTGGTGCAACCACCAATCAGACAGGGGGTGAAAAATTGATTTTTTTTCGGTTTTCAGTTTTACGTTTAATTTCAAATTGGTATTATTACCTATTTTGAATTTTTTTTTTCTCGTTTCAATTAAATCTAAATTGGTGTAACATTAATTTAGATACTTCTATTATTTTTCTTCTTCCGCACTACTAATCCAAGACCAAGTCTTGGGATTTTTTGTTTTTCTTTTCTTTCTTCTGTGCACAGGACTAAAATGTCTCAGACAGAAGGATTCAACACAGTACGACCTCCACTCTTCAACGGGGACGATTTTCCGTACTGGAAGAAGCGCATGGAGGTTTACCTCAAAACAGACTTCGACCAGTGGATGAGCGTTACGAGACCCTATAAAATTCCAGCGGACAACTCCGGGAATATACTGGATCCTGAAGACTGGACAGCAGATTTGAAGAAAAAGGCGTCAACAGAAAATAAAGCGATCAACACTCTATAGTGCGGATTAACAAGAGAAGAACTGAATAGAGTCGGTCTACACAAAAACGCTAAAGAGCTGTGGGACAAATTGATCGAGCTGCACGAGGGAACGAGCGATGCCAAGGTAACAAAACGAGACCTGCTTTTAAATAAAATTCTTAATATAAAAATGCAGGAAGGTGAAACGGCAAATCAGCTCCACGCGAGGATCAAGGACATCCTCAACGGGCTTCATGCGATAGGCCACCAGATGGAAAATAGAGACTTAATAAGGTACACATTAAATGCTTTTCCACGTAATAGTTTGTGGGCATCAATCGTAGATGCCTACAAAATTTCTAAAAATCTTTCTAAGTTAAAATTAGACGAGCTTTTCTGTGAATTAGAATTACATGAACAAACTAATGCTGGAGTCGAGAAAGGTATAACTTTATTTGCAGGTTCCTCCAAAGAAAAGAAGAGCAAGCCTGAATATGAAGAAGATTCCGACCAAGACTCCGAAGACGAAGAACACCTGGTGAACTTGGTAAGAAAAATGTTCACCAGGAGAAAAAGGAGCTTCAGCAAAAAGGACCTTCAAAAGATCAGTTCTCCCTCAGAACAAAAGAACGTGACTTGCTTCGGCTGCAATAAAAAGGGACACTACAAGAACGAATGCCCAAAACTGAAGTTCGACAAACCGAAGCCAACCAAAAAGAAGGCCCTCAAAGCAACGTGGGACGACGAATCGGAGGAAGAAGAGCAGAAACATCAGAGCCACCTCGCACTGATGGCCCGCGAAGCTGAAACAGAAGACGAGTCGGAAGATAAAGACGGGTCTGAACCCGAAACAAGCCACGAGTCCGTACTCGTTTCTGAAGGCCCAAATGAGGTATATTTTAATTTAAACAAATTTTTTTTAGAATTATTTTCTGTTTAAATAGTAAATTAATTAAAATAGAAAATGAAAACAAATCACTTCTTGAGGAAAATCAAAACCTCAAGGAGCAAATCAAAAATTCAAATCCAACTCAAGATCTAACACTTGAGGAGGAGAATTTATCATTAAAAAATGATATTAACAATTTAAAAGAAATACTAGAAAAAATTACAACAAGATCAAAAAATCTTGACTTAATCCTGAATAATCAAAAAGCATGTTATAATAAAACCGGACTCGGATACAAGTCGAACTCAAATAAAACTTTTAAGTCATTAATAACTCAATACAAATCAACTAATTAAGCTTGGGTTCCAAAAGCGTGTCTGATCACGCAAGTAGGACTTAATCAATATTATATACCTAAAGAAAAAGTATATTATATAAACTCGATTAAACCAAATAAAAAATCAAAATACAAACCTAAATCGAAAAATTCAAAATTTAAAACTCAACAAAATATAAACTATCACCAAGTTAATTATAACTATAAAAGAAACAGACACAAAGCTAAAACGAAAATTTAAATTAAAAGTCAATAATTCAGGGGGAGGCTCCAGAATAGCTGGCACCTCCAAAATTAACTAACCCGGCAGGGTAATTAGGATTAGTTAAAAAGAGACCAAGTTTAACTTGAATCATGGTACTAGTGAAGTTTTTGGATGATAGTACGTTAGGGAAGCTTGGGCATCGCATGTCTAGAAAGATATGGTTTCGATCTGGTGCATTTGGCCAAGTGGAACTGTCCGAAGCTACCCTTAAATGAATCCTAACCAGTTAGACCAAGATTTAGTACTAAGCTCCGTGGATAGGACTATTCAGAAAACCTCGAAAGGTTGGTTACTACTAATGACGTCCATGTGACTCACCAAGCTTAGAAGTTTATCCGAAGATTGCCTATTTGTGGAGACCAAAGCTAAATCTAAATCTAACACAAGTTAAACCAAAACTCCATAATTAAAAATCCAATTTCATCTCATAAAATCATAGGATTCCCTGATTGATAATATAGATCGGGTGAGATGAACAAGACTTAAATTTGTTTAATTAAAAATTAATTTCAAAATTTTAATTTCAAACTTAAAAATTAATTTCAAAATTTTAATTTCAAACTTAAAAATTAATTTCAAAATTTTAATTTCAAACTTAAAAATTAATTTCAAAATTTTGATTTCAAACTTAAAAAATTAATTTCAAAATTTTAATTTCAAACTTAAAAATTAATTTCAAAATTTTAATTTCAAACTTAAAAATTAATTTCAAAATTTTAATTTCAAACTTAAAAATTAATTTCAAAATTTTAATTTTAAACTTAAAAATTAATTTCAAAATTTCAATTTCAAACTTAAAAATTAATGTCAAAACCAAACTTAAAAATTAATGTCAAAACTTTAATTTTAAACTTAAAATTAACTTAAATAATGTCTGCTCAAAAATAAAAAGACTAACTTTAAATCCTACTTACTGTAGGAAATCAAGTGGATTTTGGACAGTGGTTGCTCCAAACATATGACTGGAGATCACACCAAGTTCACTCAACTCACTTACAAAAGCTTAGGAACAGTTGCCTTTGGAAACAACGGCAAACTCAAGGTAATTGGTATAGGTAATATTGAATTAAAAATAGACTTTATAATTACAAATGTTTTACTTGTTGAAAATTTTAAATATAATCTTCTGAGTATAAGTCAATTATGTGATACTAGGTATAAGGTTAAATTTCTATCCACAGAGTGTTTAATCAAACATCTAGATAATCCTACCATAAGCCTAAAAGGTTTTAGAAAAGACAACATCTATGCCATCAACTTAACCACTTCTTCCATTAAGTGTTATTTAACACAAAAAGAAGAAACATGGTTATGGCATAGAAGAATGTCTCATACCAACTTTAGAAATATAAGCAAATTAAATGGACTAGTGAGAGGCTTACCAAAATTACCTAACATAGATTCAACCATATGTAATGCTTGTCAACAAGGTAAACAAACTAAATCCACTCACAAACCAATAAATCAGCCACAAACCAACTCAATATTAGAACTTCTACACTTAGATCTTTTTGACTCCCATGGAGTCAAATCCATAAATGGAAACTTATACTGTTTAGTCATAATAGATGATTATTCTAGGTTTACTTGGGTAAAATTCTTAAAACATAAAGACGAAACTTTTGAAATCTTTACAAACTTTTGCAAACAGATTCAAAATGAAAAAGATCTTAAAATTAAAAGAATTAGGAGTGACAATGGGGGAGAATTTAAAAATCATAATTTTAACAAATTCTGTCTTGAAAATGGCTACCATCACGAATTTTCATGTCCTAAAACCCCCCAACAAAATGGAATTGTAGAAAGAAAAAATAGAACCTTACTAGAAGCCTCTAGAACTATGTTAAATAAATATAACCTACCTAAATATTTCTGGACAGAAGCTGTTAGCACAGCCTGCTATGTGCAAAATAGAACAATATTAAATAAAAGACATAATAAAACCTTCTTTGAAATATTTTATAACAAACAACCTAACATAAAATATTTTAAAGTATTTGGGTGTCCAGCCTTCATCCTAAATACTAGAGAACATTTAGGAAAATTCACCTCTAAAGTAGAAAATGGAATTTTTGTAGGATATTCTCTAAATAGTAGGGGTTACAGAATATATAACAAAATTACGCTAAAAATTGAGGAAACCACAAATGTAAAATTTGAAGAAACACAAGGACAAACTCAACTTCAACCTACTGAAATTAATGATTCTGAAGAAACCAATAAATCCCTAGACTATGAAGAAGATGAACACACTCAAGAAAATGAACCCCCTAGAACTATAAAAGTAAATCCTAACCATCCAACTGATCAAATAATTGGTGACCCAGACCTAAGGGTTCAGACCAGATCATCTTTTAGGAACCTGAGTCAAATCTCTCTGATTTCAAAAATTGAACCCAAAACTGTAGATGAATCCCTACTAGACCCAGACTGGATTATAGCTATGCAAGAAGAACTAGCCCAATTTGAGCGTAATGAAGTTTGGGACCTAGTACCACCACCTAAGAATAAGAAAATAATAGAAACAAAATGGGTATTCAGAAACAAATTAAGTGAAACTAGGGAAATTACTAGAAATAAGGCTAGATTAGTTGCCAAAGGGTTTAGTCAGGTTGAAGGACTTGACTATGATGAGACCTATGCCCCAGTAGCCAGATTAGAATCCATTAGAATGTTACTAAGTTATGAAGCCTACAAGGGATTCAAACTATACCAAATGGATGTTAAGTCTGCCTTTCTTAATGGACTAATTAAAGAAGAAGTTTATATAGGTCAGCCTCCTGGGTTTGAAAGTCTAGAACACCCTGATTATGTTTTTAAGTTAAAGAAAGCATTATATGGACTTAAACAAGCACCCAGGGCATGGTATGAAAGGCTAACATCTTACTTAACATCTAAAGGATTCAACCAAGGTCAAATTGACCCAACCTTGTTTGTTAAATCATTAAATACAGACATATTTATTGCACAAATATATGTAAATGATATAATATTTGGTTCAACAAATTCAGAATTTTTAGAAGAATTTGTTAATCTAATGGAAAAAGAATTTGAAATGAGCTTAGTAGGAAAATTAACTTATTTCTTAGGATTACAAATCAAACAAACAAATGAAGGAAATTATATTTATCAACACAAATACACTAAAGAATTACTTAAAAAATTCGGAATGGAAAATACAAAAGAAATAAAAACACCTATGGCATTAAACACAATCTTAGATAATGACCCAAATGGAAAACCAGTTGATTTAAAATATTATAGGAGTGCAATAGGTAGCCTACTGTACTTAACTGCAAGCTGACCTGATATTTTATTTGCAGTTAGTATGTGTGCTAGATACCAAACTTGTACTAAGGAATCCCATTTGACACAAGTTAAAAGAATTTTTAGATATCTTAAGGGAACAACAAATGTAGGAATTTGTTATTCTAGGACCAATAATTTTGAACTAATAGGGTATTCTGACTCAGATTATGCTGGATGTAAATTAGACCGCAAAAGCACAAGTGGTGGATGCCAATTATTAGGTTCATCACTTGTCAGCTGGTTTAGTAGAAAGCAACATTGTGTTGCTCTATCTACCACTGAGTCAGAATACATAGCTATAGGCGAATGTGTTGCACAATTATTATGGATGATGCATACTCTAAAAGATTTCAACTTAAATATCACAAATGTAGAAGTATTAATTGACAACATAAGTTCAATTAACTTAACCAATGTAACGACCCAAATTTCCTCAATTAGAGTCCTAAAAGTAATTTAAAAATATTTAAAAATGCTATAGAAATATTTTAGGGATTTTTAGAAATTTTTAGAGTATTTTTATGTAATTTTTGGAGGTAGTTTGGTATTTTTACTAAACGAAGGAAGTTTCGACAAAAACATATCCAAGCCGAGAATTGAACCCACGACGTTTGGCTCGGTCAAAACCTTGCTGACCAGGTGGGCAAATGGATTTTTCTATTTAGAAAAGGCAGCGAATTTATTTAAGATAGTTAACAGAATATTGGATTATAAAAGGGATAAGTTGATGTTGGATTTGTCTGTTTAGAAAAGGTAGCGAATTTATTTAAGATAGTTAACAGAATATTATAAAAGGGATAAGTTGATGTTGGATTTGTCTGTTTAGAAAAGATAGCGAATTTATTTAAGGAGTTAACAGAAATATTAAGTTATAAAAAGGGATAAGTTGATGCTCTGTTTTCCCGTGACTTAAACCATTCTCTCCTTCTCTTCTGCGTACGATGGCGGAGCTCGGGCAGAAAACGAAAGGGAGTTAGGGCATCATCTCCGACGGCCGGCCAAGGTCCTAGAAGCCCTTTTTGTTCGGTTGTGAGTCCAAGAATCAAGGTAAGTGCTTCTCACCTGCAGTAGGAGTAGTTTCGGACCTTTGTTCTTCTTGAATTCGAAGCATAAGAAGCGCTTATAGTGCAGATTTTTAATTAAGCCTATAGTGCATATTTTAATTAAGCTTATAATGTAGATTTTTTTGTAGAGCTTATATTGCAGATTTTAATTAAGCGCTTATAGTGCAGATTTTTAATTAAGCCTGTAGTGCAGATTTTAATTAAGCTTATAATGCAGATTTTTATGTAGAGCTTATATTGTAGATTTTAATTAAGCTTATAGTGCAGATTTTATGTTTGCATAGTATGCAGAAATAGTGTAGCATAGAATGCAGAATCTTTATTAGAATAGTATGCAGAATTTTGGTTAACATAGTATGCAGATTTTTGTTTATGCATTTCAAAGTTAGAATTTGTTTAAACATTTTAGTTTTTAAAAAAGCATTCTTTTTTTAGAGGTATTAACAAGTATAAGAAAGATAAAGAAAAGAAAGAAAAAGGCCAAGGCCTTAAGTAGATCCCAAAGTCAAGACAAGGTGCTTAAAGAAAATGCCGAGGCATTATATATTAGAAGTAATAAAAGATACCAAGTATTTTACTTTATTTAAGAGGCTAGTACCCGACTTCTGAGGTTGTCGTTAAACAAATCCAGGTGTCCAATTCCGAGGTCTTGGCCCTGGTAGACCGGGGTCTGCTCTTTTAAGATTGGTGGCTCGCTATCCCAACCTATTAGGGAACGCGCATAAAATGGTACTACGCCTGGGCCCAAGAAGAAAGTTGATTATTATTTTGAAGTATTATAAGTATAAGCTTTTGAATAAGTAAAATACATTTCACATAAGTATAAAAGTATTAAAGTATAAGTTTTAAACAAGTGAAATAAAAGAATAAGTTTTTAAGCAAGTGAAAAAAAAAGTTTCAGAAAGTGTTTAGAATTCAGTAAGTTTTAGTTTCCCTTCTGCTAGCATGTTATTCTGATTAGCTTTACATGTTTAGCATTCCAGTATGCATTATTCTTTTGCTATTAGATGAGCATGTGTAGTAGTTTTGTTAGAGTTTTCAGTTCTTGGATTTCAGTATGTTTACATGCATATTCGAGTTTTGTGAGTTAGATAGCGCTTACTAAGTAATTTTGCTTATAGTTGCATTTCCTCTTACTGCAGATAAAGGAAAGGAAAAGTTATAGCAAAGGAAGGCGACAAGAAGGTGCGGATGGATGTGTGATGCCTGGACTATAGAAGCCTTGGGACCTAGCATAAGAATTTATTAAGATTGCCATTTATTAAGAATGTATTAGATGAGTCATTTAGTCTTCCGCTGCTAGTTAATTGTATGTTTTGAGTTCTCCGAGAGTTTTAGGAATCACTATCAACATGTGAACAAGGATAGTTAAGTAAAGTTAGTAGTCCAGTAACGCTCCGCCCTCACAGTCCAGTAGTGAGGAGGGTGGGGTGTTACAACCAAGAACCCTGTGCATCATTCAAGAACCAAACATATTGAAATTAGGCACCACTTTATCAGGGATCATGTTACTAAAGGTGATATTGAACTAAAATACATTGAGTCCAAATCAAATTTAGCTGACATTTTCACAAAACCACTCCCTGAAAGTGAATTTAGCAACTTACGTCGAAAATTAGGGATGTGCTTAATAGACTAGGGTTTTTCAAAATCATTTTCAAAAATTGTTTTCAGATTATAAGTTAAACCTGTTTGTTTTCAAAACTTTCCATTTTTAGATTTTCAAAACCAGTTTTGGCCTTAGACTAGTTTTGAATCCTTAGAAAGCATGTACCCATAGGACTAGTTTTGAGCATCTCACCAAAACCCTAGGCTTACCTTGCTTGTGTTTGCCAAACAATAGAAAGGGGTGAGATGCATAGGCCACTTGCCTAAGACTTAAGATGCTTATTTCAGTGCATCGACATAAGTCTGGGCGTTAAAAACAAAATATATATTAATCAAGTTAAGATTGACCTTAACTTGACTAACCAAGTGAAAGCTGCTATCTTTTGATAAGTCAGTCGGTAACTAAATGGTTAGACATTTGATTTGATGTCAGGTCCAGGGGAGGAATCAATTAAAATTTTTCGATTTTTCAAAACATTTTTATTAAAAATTTCTTAAACCTATTTTTGAAAACTAAGTTATTGAATTTCAAAATTAGATTTAACGTAGTTTTGAAAATTGAATTTAAAAATCTAGTTCTGAGAATTTGACTTTACTTAATTCTACTTAATTCTACAAAAATTAAACTAAACGTAAGTTTATAAACTAAGTCTTTTTAATTTTTTTTTAAATTTTTTTACAAACTTAGTATTGAAAATTAGACTTCAATCAATCTTGAAATATATTTTAAAACTTAGCCTTGAAATCTTGCTTATGTTTGAAAAAAGTTGAAACCTGTTTTAAATTTTTTTTTTTCTTGAAATTTAGAACTTATTCTTAAACCTTAACCTTAGAAGCTATACTTGAAAAATTAGCTATTTTTCACAAAACTTAGCCTTTAAATCTAAATTTTTTTTATACACCTATTTTTAAAAACTAACTTTAGAAAAATCAAGTCTTTTATGTTCTTAAGTCTTGAAAGTTGAATCCTTTACCAACTCAGTTTTAGAAAATCAATTTTACCTAGTTTTGAAAAATAGATCTTTTAAACTTGTCTCAAAACTTAGCTCTTTTACAAAAGATAAATTACTAAATTTAACTCCCCCAGATTAACTTGACATGACTCCTTACTTTGTCTGAAGTTTTTTTTTTTTTTTAAAACATGCTTATTTTTTATGAATGCCAAAGGGGGAGGGTTAGGTGGGTTAAGTTAGTCAAACCAATTGAAAATACAAACTAACTTAAAAACCTCCACATAATGATGTTATCTGTTTTTCTTGCAAATATCTTCACTAACTTAACCAGGTTGTCATTCCATCAAAAAGGGGGAGATTGTTGGTGCGGTTAGCACTAACGATTTAACCCAGGTTTTGATGAATGACAAATAGGTTAAGTTAGGTTTATTGTTGATCTAACACTCTGATCGAGTGTGCAGGATAAGTCCAGACAGGTCGACGGGCTGACCGGATGTCTGGCACGAAGCCCAGCTAGGTCGACGGGCTGGCCGGATAGCTGGCATGAAGTCCAAGCGGGTCGACGGGCTGACCGGACGCTTAGGCACGAAGCCCAGCTAGGTCAACGGGCTGACCGGATAGTTGGCACGAAGTCCAGACGGGGCGACGGGCTGACCGGACGTCTGGCAGGTAAGTAAGGTAAGTCACTGGAGGGGAGTAACTGCGAGGACGCGTTCCCAGGAAGGGAACATTAGGCGTCGATCCGGCTTAGATCCATTTCGGATATCTAAGTCGAGATCGTGACTAGATTCTGGTCTCGGAAAGACGGAATCTAAGTCATACTTTTTCTGTTAATTCATACTTTATAAATTGTGCTAACAATCTGTGTTGCAGGATATATTTTGCCTCGGACTAACCTTGTTTTGCAGGAGAAGGAATCTCTGGAAAAAGGTGGTCCGGGCGCCCGGAGGCAACTTTTATCCTCTGCGTCGCCTCGCCACATGGAGCATCCTGACTGGACTTGCCACGTCGCACCAGGGCGCCCGGAAGGGATCCAGGCGCCCGGAGCAGCATATAAAAGAAGCCCCAGGGGTGGAGCTTCGATATCATCTCAGAATTCCCAGATTGCTTTGCTGCTCTGTGCTCCAGCGACGCTAACAAAGCTCCGACAACGCGCCCTTGCTCTTTAAGCTTTCTTTTCTGTCGGTATATCTTTGTGTTTTGTTTCATTAGCATTTCTTGCACTCTTTTTGTAATCACATTCGAATTGCTAGTGATTGCCCAACGAAAGTGGTCAAGGACCATGGGCCTTCGAGTAGGAGTCGTCACTGGCTCCGAATGAAGTAAAATCAATTGTGTTCATTTACTTTTCCGCTGTGTACTTTTACACTCGAGTTTTCGAATCGATATTCACCCCCCCTCTATCGAACGATCACGGTCCTACAGATCTTTCATTTCCTTATATTCCCTTTAAACTCGTGGCGGAGGTTCAACTTATTTGTCTAGTAATGGTGTGATCAACCATTGAGGGAAAGGTACTCGTGGCCTTTGGGCACTATCTGGAGTAATGGAACTGAGTTTTTGTGGTCTTCCATTGTTCTTCTCCTCAATTCTATATAAGTCCTTCTCCAGAAATTCTTCATGATTCATGCCACTTCTCAACTTAATATTATTACACTGTTCACTAGACCTTGTCTGTATAGGAGAGAGGTGATGCTTGAACCATTTTGAAATAATGATATCAATCTTTGCCTCCAATTCTGTGACTTGTGATTTTCTAAAACCTTGGAAGGTTGAACTACATTTGGTTTGACAGGCTCTTTTGCCTTCATGGCTTGTACTTCTAAAGTTCTTTAGGGAAATTCCATCCAACTTATATCTGACCATTCTTAGAGATTCAATGTCACTTGATCAATTAATGTATATGCTTTGTCCACACTTTTATTCATAAAAGAACATTCAGCTGATGAATCCAATAAACACTTATCTGAGAAGGAAATTCCCCTATAGAATATGTGCAGAGTCAGCCATTTTTCTAAGCCATGATGAGGGCACTATCTTTATAGACTCTTGAATCTATCCCAAACTTCAAATAATAATTCTCCATCTGCTTGAGCAAAATTTATGATGCAACTCCTTATGTAAATCATTCTACTTGAAGGGAAAAAGTGATTCAGAAATTGCTGCTTCAATTGTTCCCAACTCATAATGCTTTGAGGATGGAGGGAATATAACCAAATCCTTGCTTTATCCTTGATACTGAAAGGAAATGCCATCAAATAAACTACATCCGCTAACACTCCTTCACAGTTTACCATATCACAAAGCTCTAGAAATGTCTCAAGGTGCAGATAAGGACTTTCTAATACTTCTCCTCCAAATTTACAACCTTGTATCATGGTGATTAATTCTGGGTCAAGTTGGAAACATTTTGCTTCGATATGAGGTTACACAATAGAGATATAAATCTTGTAGAAATGGGTGCAAAATATTCTCTCAAAGGCCTGCTTGACATGTTAGTGCTCATGAATATCTAAAAAAAACTTATGAGAAAAAATAAAAAAATACATAATTAAGAGCAAGAAAGAAAATATAGAAATTAAGAAAGGAAAAAAATTAAACTTTAAACTAATAATAAAAAGTAAATGTAGAATTCAAATTGTATGAAAGAAAGGTGCAGAAATAAAAACAAATGAATAAAAAACTATTAACATGTCTAGAGTAACTTATATGCTAATCAACTACTATTAATCGAAAATAGTCCTTGGTAATGACACAAAAAACTTGTTACGAAGCCGTAAGTGCATGACTACATTGTCAATAATAGAAAAGATCATCAAACCCATAAGGACTGGTTATAAGCACTAGAGATCGCTCATGGAGAATTATCTAACCAATTGTTGGTTGCAAGCTATGAACTAAGTAAGGGAGACCAGATTGAGAGAAGGAAAGAGAGAGAGAGAGAGAGTTTCTTTAGGGAGATATTTAGGGGTTCAATTTCATTGTGATGTATATCAATATATCATGGTTCACCAATTATCTATCCTCAATTCAAATGTGCTTGTAGGAAGTTAGATTCATTACCGGCTCTCCCCTATAGTGGTCAAGCCGGGATGATATTTGGATGAATATCTCTTGCTATAGAATAGGAATGATTCTTATGAAGTCCGGTAATGGATCACCCCTGTCACTAGGTCTCCTCGGTCATAAATCACAAGAAGCACTCATACTCAATACCATTAGAGATAAAGATAGTAATTACATGCAATTCCCTACTTCCTTGTGGGGAAATTGCTTCTCCCTTCAAGGTGATGCCCTAAATGTCTAAAAATGGGTTACCCTTATCATTAGAGCCCCTCAGTCATACAATCCAGGGCACCCCACCCCCCTCCCACGGGATCAACAATTCTACACAACCATTCAATTAAACATGAGAATAAAGCCCAAACATAATACATACACATAAGATCAAATATATACAAAGCATGATAATGTCATCTAGATAGGAAATTGGTATATTCATGAGTTCTTACATCAATCCACACCACAATTACTCCCTTAATCCTAGAATAATATATCTACTCCATGGCTAGAAGAAAAAGATCCAAAGATATAATGATTGAAAGCATCCAAATCCAACAAGAAGAGGAAAGGAGAAGAATGCTTATTCGGTTGTGTCAAGTGATCTTCGAATCTAATCCTTTGCTTACGGAGTCGATGTGATGATGGAAACAACCTCAGATCATTGAACGGAGAGTGTGGAGAACATAGATCATCACCAAGATGGATCTCCCTAAAGGGAGAACCTTCCTCTCTTTAGAAAGGGGAAGAGACCCCCTTTGTAAAATACCGGAAAATAGGCGAATATTAATAAGGGAATTTTCCGGAATTTTTAGAAATTTTTCGAGAATTTTTCGGAGCTCGTACGGACGAGTTAACGGGGATAAAAACGGGGTCCGGAAAAGCCTGTTTAGGCTACCCCGTTTATGTGAGGAAATGTTTATATTTACATTTCCTTTTCTTTATTTTCTTTATTTTCTTTTCCTTCCGCCGTTCTCTCTTCCTCGCCGAAACCACACGCGCCCGAAGCTTTCTTCCCTTGCCCTAACCGGTGCCGCCGCCGAGTTTGCTTCGTCGCCACTGACCCAGCGCTGCCGCCGGCCTTCCTCAGCCATAGAGCCATCTCCGATCTATGCCCTAGCCAGCACCGACGCCACTGCCGACACTGGTTTTTCAGCGTCAGCCGCCATCGCCGTGCCCTAGCACCGCCGCCGACCACCTCCTCTGTACCGGCCACCAGATCTGACCCAGTGCCGTTGTCGCCTTTGCCCTAGCCTCTCCATCGTCGCCCCTCGCCCTCGCAGTGGAGAGCCTTAAGATCCCAGCCGCCAACTAGCCGCGTGCCCTAGTTTTGGGTTCACAGCCGTTCACGCCGAAGACTCTCTTCTCCTCTCTTCTGTCGCTGCTATCTTCACCAGCCGACGAGAGCCAACCGAGGGTAGTCGTTTCTCTACACTGGTTCTCCTCTGATAACCTCTGTTCCAGCCACAGTACCGTGCCCTAGACTCAGTATTGGGGCAACCTTTTCCATTCACCAGTTGCCGGCAGGGGGAAAGAATGGCACAGGTTCAGGTAATTGCAGTAGGTTGGTTTATTGATCACAGTTCTAGGGCTGCAGATTTCAATGCCTCTGATCTGGGTGATGCCTTGTTGCACGTGACCTTTGCTGGAGCAAGTTTCAACTGCGACAAACACTATTGACCACTAGGTTCTACAGTGCCACCATCCTGTTTTTCTTTTGGTTCTGATCGGGTTGCAGTTTGGGATTTCCTCAATTCCAGTCATCCCATTGCTGTTTGGGTCTTTTGCCATTACAGAACGACTGAAGAAGAATTGAGGTAAGGAGTAGGGATTTGATGCATGATGTAGAGGATTGTTAGTTTTGGTAAATACATTGAATTAGGTTGGAATTGGATTATTATGATGATGAATATGAAATAAGTTTATGTATTTTTGGAATTAGGGTTTTTGCCCTAATTTAGGGTTAAAGAATTTATTTAGCTATTTATAGAAATTTAGCTAAATAATTCATATATGTTTGGTATTACAGGACTTTGACGCGAGACGAGTATCTCGGAGTCAGATTGGACCTTTCTATTTTTGGAGGCGGGTACTTTTGACTTTTTGTCTTTGATATGCTTAGTAATGAAATTAACATATTGCATCAATTGTGTTTCTTATCTGTTTCGGTTAATCACTACCCAAATCTTGGTATGTACTTGATTGATTGATTGATTTGCATCTCATGTATATTTTACCTGTTTATACATGCTTATAGGGGGTAGTGATATACCATGTTTCACCATGTTCAGGACCTAGGTTTTTATACCTTCTGTGTACCTTTGATTCGATATGATTCGTTGACCTAGGGTGCACTTTTCTGTATATATGGATTAGGTCAGGATGTTTATATGGTTATTGCCATGCATCATTTGCATGATTGCATGCTGTGCGATAGTCCGCTCCATTATTGTTGAGCACATCGCCAGTTACATGGATCTGCACACACCACCACTCATGGGTTAGTGGTCGATTCAGGCAGAGTGTGTTGCAGCAGGGACTCTGTTAAGCACCGTTGGTCCGCTCATGGGTAGTGTGACACAACGTGTTATCCGGCAGGGATTCCTCCCCGTCATCGTGTACCGGGAGTTGAGAGCATTACGCTCCCCCATTTATGATTTGGGGTAGGAGGATAGGTGTACTCCGACAGCATCCCGTACACTCGGTCACTCATCAGGAGTAGTGACGACAGAGTGCACGGTTGTCACAGCCCTACCCACTCGGCCTCACTATTGTGTGAAATGATCGACTGGCGTCAGGGGTGACCAGGACGCAGCATTGGCATCATATGCATGATGCATTTATTGTTTGTGTTTGTGTTTGCTGCATTTATATGCTGCATATTGTTTGGATACCTATGTTTGACATGCATACAGGATTTCTTTATCCCTCGGACTGTTTGACCTTATACTCAGGACCTGGTTAGTACAGTATTCTCCTGTTTACTTCAGATGCATTTTTATCTTTCTTATCAGGAGACTGTACGCATGATTAGTGCTAGGTGTTGTTTCTTTACTTTGCATATCAACTGTACCTGCTGAGTGTTGGACTCACCCCACCTCCATGGTTGTTATTTTCAGGTTGATGCTGTCCGGAGGGAGTTCCAGTCTCTAGTCCCCACAGCACGTAGTGCTAGATCCCTGCAGACCTCCAGCTATTTGCTATCGTTTGTATTGTTTTTGATTCTCACTTGACTATATTTGGATTTGGATGTTGAATACTTAGATATTATATAATTTGTCTCATTGATGGATTTGTCTTCGATTTTATACTACTACATGCCTGCTTGGACGGCAGAAGAGGTAAGAAAAATCAGATTTGGGCTTTACGAGTGTAGTTGAGTAGGGTTGATTTCGAGTCAGAGTATTACTATGTTGTTTATTTTATTAACTGCGTGGGTGTGACAGCCAGAGGCTGAATACATATATAAACTGCGTGGTGATTGATTTTATTTTCTGTTATTATTCCAGCCGCCTGTGGCTGAGGTATATGAGATGTAGAAAAGCTTCAGATTGTCCACCATACAGGGGAGATGCTGCCGAAATTTTCTCGGACAGGGACTCCTCTGGGGGCGTGACACCCTTATATAGTGCAGGGCACGGGCCTAGCACGACCCGTGTCACGACTATGTGGAATCCACATGGCCAAGTTCTTCTTGGCTTCGGGTCAAGTGGTACGACCGTGTAGAATCCACACGGCCATGTTCTGCTCAGCCTCTGGAATATGACATGATCGTGTGGATTCACATGGCCTGCATTTGCATCGGCTCTGGAAAGTCACACGGTCGGGTTTTGTTTCTCCTTTAGAAGGCCACACGGCCGTGTGGATTCATACGGTTGTGGCCAGCTTCTTCTCTGCTTCATTGCATGGTCGTGTGGAATTACATGGCCAAGGTCTTCTTCTTCTCTAATAGGCGGCATGACCGTGTGGGATTCACACGGCCAAACCCCTGTTTCTTTGTTTGCTCTCCGGGATCGTCTTTGACTGTCATTTTTGCCCCAAAAGTGGATCCTATCAATAGAAAAACACACCAAGAGTAGATCTCTGACAAAGAAGAGTAATTATACTATAAATATGATAAGAGGTATAGAAATACACAGATCAATTGTAGACAAAGTATGTGAATGTGCGTCAAAGCATGTATAAAAATGTATATAATCTACACACATCACATCCCCAGACTTGAATCTATGCTTGTCCTCAAGTAAAAATACCACAGTCTAAATTCATGTACTCTCATAATGCATCAGAATCCCTAGTGCACTTGCCTAACTCTATCAACTAGTTTCATTGGTGAGCATGATTGTGGAGTAACCCAAGTATGTCCTAAGCATAAGTTCTTGTACATAATGTAATAACTCTTTAAATTTTAATCTTTGTCCTAGTTAAGTCATCATCCAATTGAGTTCCTAATGTTCTTGGTTCTAGGCACTTGCCTGCCATACACTTTGTTCATATTTCTTAAACTACACAAGGTCTCAAAGGATTACTCAGAATCAAGATAAACATAATATTTATTTCCCTAGTAACCTAACTCAGTCTCAAAAAATAAATTGCTAGTTTCCACTCATGACAACTATTTTTTATCCCTTATTCATATGATTTTTTTAAAGGTGTAGCACTAACACAAATGTAAGTATAATGCAAATGTTGTGATTTATTTTTTTTTCAAATGAGTTGACATGATCCAAGGTCATCTAGTAACCAAAATGTAATCCAAGAAATCACCATGGAAACCAAAGTACTAAATAATTCAAATGAATCATGACTATTCCAAATTTATCCAATATTCAAGCTTTAGTGAAGTGAGGTAAGATCCTTAAGATTTAGCCAAAACTCAAACTTATCTTTGTACAATAATACTTAGCTCATTTCATGCTACTAGAGACAGAAAAGAGGTACACTAAATATACTAGCACTATATCCACAACAATATGAATCAAGAAATGGGCATTCTAACCATTTTACTATTAGATAATTCAGCAATAATATGAGGAATGATGTTCTTGATATGCCATAAAATAATTAAAAAGATAATTGAAACGACGATCAAAACAAGCTGAATGAAGACTAGCAAACCACTAATATGAAAATAAGCAAAAATGCAACATAGAACAAAGAAATGAAAACAAGCAAAATAAATGGAAGTGTAGAAAATGTAAAGGAAAGAAAATGCAAAGGACTCAGGCTGTGTAAACACCCCCTATACTTAAATTTTTCATCGTCCCGATGAAATCAACATAGTGGTAGAGGAAGGGGGGGGGGGGGGGGGGGAACGAGGACCTCATAAACATCAGTTGGAAGGGAAACTATGCATACTAGGGGTCTGACCAAGGTACTCATGGTAGTAGTAAAGATTGTCAACCTGATGTCCAGTGATGTCCACAACCTCCAAAAATTCTCTCATTCTTGTCTGGTTAATGTCATACTCCTGAACAAACTCAGCCAATTGACCTTGGAAATTTATCGTGAACTAAAAATAATCACGTACCTCCTACAACTGGTCATCAGACAATTTGAAGTGCCCCTCCAACATTTGTTGTTGGGTATTGTGCTTCTCATGAAGTGAATTCAAAGAGGCACGGAAGTTAGAAAAGTCAAATCTGGAATGACTCGTACCATAGGCCAAAGAATGCCTAGTAGGTTTTGGATGTCCAAACAGCTGCAGATATCTAGATGACAAGGGCTTGATGTGGGGCTGGGGCTCGGTATCCTCTACGAGGGAAGGGATAACCTTGGGAACTATGTCAATAATAACTCAATTAGTGGGGTTGAGAACTGTGATATGCTCAGGATAAGGTAGAGGCATCAAAAAACTATTCTTTCTAGAAAAGGTAAGGTCACAACCCAGACAGTTATTTGGGTAATTAAATCGCCAAAAATAATCAACCCCAAGGTTGCTTTTCTAGCTCTCACAAGGTTTTGCAAAAAAATAGAAATCGGAATCAAAATCAACTTTATTGAGCATAGCCCAAAGAGAGTAAAGTTCCACCTTTCTAACTACCCCATCACTATCCTCTCTACCAAAAATGGTTTTACTCATAACATGATGTAGATATCTAAATATGGGATTTTGCATGTGGGAGGTTTTAGCTCTAGAGGGCTCATAAGGATTGTTTGATCTGGTAATAGATGTCTAAAACCCATTCCAACTAAAATTTGGATCAAATCTTTGAGCACCACTGGTAAATAAGCCAAAATAATTATTAAGTCAGTGCATATTCTGTTACATGGATCAACTCATATAATGATCCATGAAACATTCTCATGGCGGATCATTCAGTATACATTCTCTAATATATATCCATGTGTAAAAATGATATCTCATATCCATTACTTGTGAGATTAAGTCATCCGTTGACCTATATGCTAGTCTCAGTGCATTAATATTATTCTTGTATATTAATGCTGAACCAGGAATAGTTAAGAGTAGTTTTCTATGTATATCTACAATATCTCACTATCAATTCAACCAATTGATATATATTGTATATTAGAACCTATTACCCTAGGACATCATTATACTTATTCATTCGGTACTAAATTGAAATAAATATAATAACTAATTTTACCTTTTATTAATAATAAAATATGATACAAAAGGAGTCCTTTTATAATCATCTCATAATTGATACTAGGGTTAATACTAATAGAAAATTCATAGAGATAGTCTTTGAGAGTTTGTGGCTATCTCAGTGTAGTTATGTGAAGGTGTTATATAGGTTTAACATGCGTAATGCAAAATTTGTGAGTATACTGCTGGTGTATCATTTCAAATTATCCATTGCACAATGCTTAAATACAGATGATGAGGTTCAAGACATATCAAAGGTTATATGCTAGCGTAGTGGGATGTCTGATGTATCCTATGATTTGTACGAGACCAAATTTGGTACACGCTGTTAGTGTGGTGAGCAAGTTTTTTTTTAAATCTAGGTCGACAACATTGGGATACAGTCATGTGAATTTTTACATACTTAAGAAATACTATAAATTATGACATCTTATTCAGCCGACAACAAAGTGATCCGTCAGTTGCAAGATATATAGATGCAAACTATGCATGAGATTTGGCTGACAAATGGTCTACTATAGGATATATGTTATCTAGTGGGAGGACCCATTTGTTGGAAGTCCATGATACAATCTATAGTTGCATTATCCACTATCGAGTCAGAGTACATGGCTATACAAAAAGCCGCCAAGGAAGTGTTATGACTTACAGGTCTAGTCAAAGAATTGGATGTTTAATAAAGTGGAGTCAAGTTGTATTATGATAACTAGAGTATCATTTATTTGACAAAAAGTTAGGTGTATCATCTAAGATCCAAGTATATAGATATAAAATTTAACAAGATCAGGGAGTTGATTACTTCTGAATAAATTTTACTTGAAAAGGTTCACATTTCTGATAATATTGCAGACATGTTGACAAAATCAGTTATTGCAGAAAAGTTCAAGCATTGCTTGAACTTGATTAATTTATTTTGTTGCTAGAAGGGATACATTCCAACTCAATGTCTTAGGTGGAGTTCTTAGATGTGCAATTTTCTTCTAATAGTTGGATATTTACCAATGAGGAGATTGTTGGATATGTGGCTCATCCCTTACATGACATTGGTGGGAAGCATGGCCAGGCCGTGTTAGTGTCTGGAATGCCCATTGCATGGGAGTGTCACAAACCGTAGCCCACAAAAATATAACTATGTTTTATTTGGGAATTTGAGTTAGTGGTGTGAATTATATAAGGGTATTTGTGTCTTAATACCTTTATATGGATATGGTTGTACAAATACATAAGATGTAACCCTATTCATAATTGTAGTGGAGAAAACTCTTGTCGTTGCTTTCATGGAGCTGGCACATTGCCGAACCACGTTAAATCTCTGCATTCATCTTCTCTCTTCTCTCTTTTTATTTTTTGAGTTCTTTACAATTTTTGCCACGATCACAATAGTAACAATAAGTGTTGTAAGAGGCTTCTTCGCATAGGTAAGGTATTCAAGAAAGAGAAGAAATAGTGTTGATAGATCGCTAGGACTAGGCCTTAGAGAAGTCATCTTGGAGGTGATGAACCAAGTAAAATCTTGGTGTTGTGCATGTAGCGTTAGTTTGGATTCAAGTTTTCCACTGCGTATTTTAAAGACAAGCACGAGATCGAGATGGAGCAAATCAAAGCGATTCGCTCCCTCTAGCTCATACGAGTCCTAACAAATGGTATTAGAGCGAGAGCGTTATTCATCAGATTACTCTATTGGAGACTAAAACTACAGGTAGAAGATAAAGTTTTAGACTTTGAAGGGGTCAAATGGAGTTCAAAGTCAGACTTGGACACAACATTCAAATTCCATCTCCTTTTGGATTAGGAAGTTTTGATCAATGGAAGACTAGGGGTGATAATTTATTCATGATGAACATTGAAGATTGTTTCATCCTAATAGAGGGGTTTGAAGTTCCAATTTATGACCCAGGAAAACCCCTTAAAAAGAAGAAATGGATCGAGGAGCAACTCTAGAAATCTGAGATAAACAACAAGATAATCAAAATTCTAGTTAATTTGGTACCTAATAATATTTTGTATAAATTAGGTAAATATAAGGATGCCAAAGATCTATGTAGCAAATTAGTCAAGCTCCATGAAGATCTGATCTCAATGAGGAAGCTTGCACTACCTCTACTAGCGGAGAAAGCTCAATTCATGAAGGTAAAACACACTCGGTTTATAAAAATAAAAATCATATTATCTGCTTTGAGAGTAGGGATAAGGGACATTATAAGAGTAAGTGCCTAAAATTAATTAGAAGAAGACTCAAATGACACTCAAGGTGAAGAAGCCAAAGGAAGTTGAAACCTTGATACGAAAGGGCAAATAGCACATCATGTGCTTCATATGCAATCAAAATGGATATTATTGAAACTAATGTCCAAATGAGAGGTTTCAAAGAAAAGACAAGGGAGGAAGCTCACATTTAGGAGGAGCTTTAAATGTATTATTTCATAATGTAGTTTTCCTATATTATGAAAACAAGCATACTAGAAATAAGCTTCATAAATTGGTGCTTATTATCATGATAATAGAAAGTATGATAATTCTAAAGATAAATTTAGATCATATATTGTTAGAACAACTCCACCTAAAGAGAGAAAGGTTGACAACAATCTAGGCAAGAATCCTAAGCAATTGAGACATATGCCTAAAAAGAGAAATATTCAAGAAAATAATGAAAAATCAAGGATAAATGTCTTAGAGGTTGAAAAATCAAAACTTGATGTCAAAATTGGATCAATTAGAAAAGACCCTTAAGACAATGACCAATGATGTTAAAGGGTTCAAAAAGCAAAATATATATTTAGGTAGACAAGAGTCATCTAAGGACAAGAAAGGTTTGAGAAACAAACCTAAGTCTAAGGAAAATATGACTTCATATCATAGAGTTCCATATTATTAAGAAATTAATCCTAGATCTAGGAGTTAAGTCAAGGTTGCAAGGAACTTATCCCTAGAGTTGACCTTGATGAGACAATACTACTTAAGGATTCTAAGAAACCTAGAAAAGTCATCAGAAAGATATCTATGGAGGTTATTTTTAGTGAGTACTTAGTACACCTAAGAAGTTCTAATAGGTATTGGGTTTTTAAGAGCTCTTCACTGTGGCAAAAGGCGAATACACTCGCCCCCAGCGCCCCCGCCAACCCGATATGATCTCTTCACACTAAATGGTTATATGGTGTGTCAACTCAAATTAAAAGGATAGTTAACCCAACCAAAGTAAAATTAACATTTTAGGTCATTTTCAATGTATTATGATAACATGAGAATGAAATTTCAAATCTCATCGTGGAAGATGTGCCAATAAGAATTTAGTTCTTAAGTTGATCAAAATTGGGACAATAGGATAAAATTCAAAAGTGTGTCAAATTAAAATTTTTGGTATATTTGAGAGAAATAAGTCGCTTATGTCAAATTGGGTATTTGTGACGCCGGACAGGATAACGATTATTACTATTGAATCTGTTGATTCATACATGAATATCGGAAGTAATTTTCTACAACCTTTTAATTCGAAGAGGAATACCATAAAATAGGAAAATAAATGATACTATAACAAATATTATTAATCTAAAAAATCTTCTCTCTTACATCAACTAACAATACACTTATATAGATATAAATCCTAAGATAAAAAAAGGAAAGAAATTCTTAACATATAGATTCTAATTTTAATTTTAATATTGTAAAAAAGAAATAGATTAAAAAAATAATTTCAAAAAGAATGAAAAAAATTTATTAAATTAAAATTCCTATACAGACTCAATGTTGGAAGAAACAATGGTTGCTGCTATGAGTCTAACGAAGGATGCACAGTATCTGAGCGGGCTAGCTCCCGAGCGAGTGTGCAGTTGAGCGACCTCTGGTTGTGTTTCGAGACTTTCTTGGGTCGTCTGTTTCCTAGGGATACAACGGTTGATCGTGATCCCACCAAGCAATCACGGTGATGCAGCATCCGTTACAAAGAAATAAAAGATTGGTTGTTCTCACGCATAGGTCGTGCTCACACACGAGTCTGGTTGTTCTCACGCATAGGTCGTGCTCACACACGAGTCAATATGCATGCATGAGAAAGAGCCTCTCCCCATGTATTTATTCACATCCTTAATGCATGTGAATTAATCAATATAAACCAACTAACATGCCATGAAAGTCCCAATGTGGGACTAAAGTTCCATTCACAATAGAGCTTCTTTCCTCTTCCACCTCTTCTCCATTCACATCTCTTATATCCAACACTAAAAATATATATATATATATATATATATATATATATATATATATATATATATATATATAAAATACAAAAAGATAAAAATTACTAAAAATACCTAAAATATCAAAAAAAAAATCAAGAATAAAATTATTAAAAATAATAATAAAAATTTTCATCCTTTTATACCAGTCATCTTGGTTACTAAAAAGGAAGGTCAGGTGCTTGCTCATCAATGTGGATCTAACGCGTTTAACTACATTGTCATTGACTGTGGACCACCGCAAGGCTCAATCCGACTGCAACCTGGAACGTGTTCCAAGATTAACCACTCGTATGCCTCTAGGATTTTGACCTCTTGATACCTTAGCCCATAGGATAAATCTAATTCACTTTTATGGTTGACATTTCCAATCCAGGCCTCCGATGGTTGCAACCAACTGACGAATTCATTTCTTCCTTGCTTTTGACATTTGAAGATGTCCCCAGGAACATCCTTAAATTAAACACGAATTTCAGCTTTCGTGCTGTTCAAAGCTTTTCCTGCCTTTAATATAAAAGGGGTGTCTTCCTATCTTTCATTTCAATCATTTTGTATACGCCAAACAACAGTAGCAATTGTAGGAGTGTTTATGCTGCCAGCGACAGTTAGGTCATCTTTATAGCCCTCGTATTGACCGAAGATTACTTTTTCATGTTTTATGGGTAGCACAGACTGAAGAACCTTCACCTTCTCATCCCGGACGTGTTCATGCTTAAGTGAAATAGGTTGCTCCATAGCAACCAAACATAGTTCCTACAGCAAATGATTTTGAATGATATCTCAAATAATTCCATATTCATCAAAGTATCCTTCTCGTACCTCAGTTCCAAAATCTTCCCTGGATGCAATCTGTATATTAGCAATGTTGTCACGATTCCAAAGAGGCAAACACAACCAATTTGCAAAATGCAATACAAGCAGGTTCTGAACCAACTCCTTTCCCAGATAGTGATCAATTCTATACAGTTTCTTCAAGAAATATCTCTCCAAGTTGAGCACTTAAATCTTCTTGCAGAAGTAAGGTCATTGCCAAAAGGTTTCTCAACCACTATGCGAGTCCAGCCACCAAGATCTGGTGGGTTCATGCAGTTTTGTCTTATCCTGCAAACAGAAGGGTAAACAACCGGTGGAGGTGCCATATAAATAGTTTGCGAGAGATTCCTGGATGACTATTTTTTTGTTATATGATACTTGGAAATTGCCTTGTTTAATAGTTGAAAGCCATCTGCACTGTCGTATGAACCACTGACATATTTAATCAATAGCAAGAACCTTGATAGAACATCCTCTCGCTCAGCTGAAACACCTTTATGTTGGTATACACGGACGCGTGCTCTAAGATCATCATCTAAAAGCTTTGTCCTGACATACCCAAATATGTGTACATCATTCTCCTGTAGGAATCCTGCATTGAGACGGAAATCCAGAACTTGACTATGGTTGCCATTCTATGCTAGACCAGCGATCACAGCGTTGCACGTACTGAGAACCGGATAATCTACTTTCTGGCAGGACTCAATAGACAGAGCGACGAGCCCGTAGCTCATGTACCCAGTGATCAATGTGATATCTATGTCGCTCATTTCATCGAACACTTGGCGGGCAAAATCCAAGCACCCACACTTAACATAGAAACTGATGATCGGATTCCAGTCGGCGCGGTCCATCTTGACATTATGCATGGTCACCATGTTGTCCTTCTCGCTGAGGATCCCTGAGCGGACATGGCACAGTTCTTGCATATGCTCTCTCCGACGCTAAGAATCAGCTCGAGATGGACGCAAAAGGTACGGATGTAGGTGCCAGCCTAACATGAGATCCAAAAGACGACAAGGTGACGCTCGTGATCATACTCGAGCAGTTACTGTCATAGATAATCCTGATGCAGAGCTCGCGCTTGACACAGGCAACAACCTCGTGAGAGGAGGGACTGGGGGCTTGTCTAGGTTGAAGATGCCGCAACGGAGGTACTCCGCAAGGGGCCGCTTGAGGGGGAAATGCCCAGCGGGGAGCGGCAAGTAGTGGTCCGTGCGGACGTGGAGTCAGTCGTAGTTCTTAAGGAGGATCGACCATGCGGAGGTGTCGACGGATGTTTTTTTTTTTTTTTTTTTTGGACTTCTCAGATGATTTCATTTTATCTAAAAAAAATCAACTCCACTTATAGTTTTTATGTTTTTACGGCTCTTTTCCTTCTGTTTTTATTTTTTCCACTCTTTGATTCATCACAACGATTTTGTTGACGGTTCATGTCTTTGTTAACTTCATGGACCGCTTATTGATCCCAAATCCCTCGATACCAAACTTGCACTTCAAATCTCTCGTTGATTAGAAATTAAAGATTTTTCTAAAAGAGGAATAAAGGAACTTATGATCTTTACTATCTTATACTACTAGGAGCTAGGATAACCTTATTACTTGTCTTTGTAGATCTTCAAATATCACTTTTTTGTCACGACTATTATCACGATCACGATGATCATCTATGAGATCTAGAGTTTTGATACCAACTAACGCCAAATGGAATAGTGATTATCCTGTGGGTTATTGAATTCGTTGATTCTCACATGAATACCGGAGACAATCTTCTTCAACATGTTGATTCAAAGAGAAATACAAGGAAATAGAAAAATAAACGACATTATCAAAAATATTATTAATTCAAAAAATCTTCTCCCTTACATTCAACTAACAAGACATTTATATAAACCCAAACTCTAAGACATTAAAAAAAAAAGAATTTCTAAAAAAGAAATATCACTTGTTTGTCACGACTATTATCACGATCACGATGATCATCTATGGGATCTAGAGTTCTGATACCAACTAACGTGGGCTATTGAATCCGTTGATTCTCACATGAATACTGGAAATAATCTTCTTCAACATATTGATTCAAAGAGAAATACAAGGAAACAGAAAAAATAAACGACATTACCGAAATATTATTAATCCAAAGAATCTTCTCCCTTACATCAACTAACAAGACATTTATATAAACCCAAACTCTAGGACATTAAAAAAAAAGAATTTCTAAAAAAGCAATTCTTAGCATGTAATCTTGTAAAAAAAGGAAAAAAATTTCAGAAAAAAGAGAAAATTTATTAACAAATTCTTAATATTAAAATTTATAAACAGACTCAAAATAAAAAAAATATATAAAAACATAAAATTATCAAAAATACTAAAAAAAATCTAAAAATTATTAAAAGAATAAAATTATGAAAAATAATAATAAAAAGTTTTATCTATTTAATATAGTGATTAGTTGATAACAGTTAGATGAAAAAAAATTTAGGTATTTTTTTATGCCATAGTTATCATGCTTGTGTGCTCACATGCCATAACATCATGACATACATTAATATTATAGCAATTTGCTATGAAAAATAATACATAGCATGTCATAGCGTCATTAAGCTTGATAGATTTCTTTATGAAGTTATATATTTGATGTATATCATATTCATTCACACACATAAATAGAAAGTCTTACAATTAACAACAAATATCATTGTCGACATCTTTGATAGAATGATCAGATGTAAAATGTCTATATAGAGATGTATGACCCCATAGTTATAAAGACAAATTAATTTTACATCTCATAAAATTCATAGGATAACTTGTGTGTATATTGAGATATACTAGACACAAGCAAGATGTTAGAATGGTGAACTAAGTTCAAGATGTCACTATAACAAAAATGTGAATAGACAATGGATAAAATCTATTGTCTTTTCGCTTTTAAAACTATTGTAATTAATATTGTTGTTAAAAGTGCGCTGAACAATAATGGTTTGAAATCGTTATTTTTAAATGAAAAGTCAACCGAATTATAACAGTTTTAACCATTGTCTTTAAGCGCAATAGACAATAGTTCTACAATGATTTTAAACTTGTCTTTTAATACCAAAGATAATAATTTCACAACGTTTAAAATTAAAATCATTGCCTTTTAACAAAACTTTTATAATTCGTTACAAATGTACAATTTATAAAATCCTTAAAATTCATAGTATATTGATCAACTTGTTGTTAGTAACTTGGGAATGTAGACCACAAATTTGGAACTACAAAATAATTAGAAACATAAATTCTCTACCATTGGACTTGTTTTGGAAGTAGAAATGTGTGAATCTTTCTTTCAGCGACTAGAGGTCCCAAAATCATGATCTATCTATCGTCTCGAGTTTGTTTCTTAGATTTGTGTCCACGCATTGTGTCCGGTAACTTGTCTCTTTCAATTGACTTTATCGTACCTTCTTCATGTATCTCCTTTTCTATATTGCTTTATGTTTCCAAACTTCGATAGAAATTCCAAAGAGTTTCTTCATATGAACATAGATAATAATGTGGCGTGCAACAATTGTACAAAGATGGACCATATGATAGTAAATATCGACAAACTAACTGGCCAAAATGAAATGTTAGGAATATAAAAAATGAAACCCGTCGACTTGTGATCCATGCTTTGTTCCATATTTAGAAAACCATTGGATGCACCCAGTATTAGATGGAAGCAATGCTCCAGACATATGAAGTATTTCTTCATAAACACTAAACTGTATGATACAAAATTGTTGAAGTTATTGTAAAGTGTAATTTGTGTGAATATTAAAGGTTCATGTAGATGAAAGAAGAGACAATGTGGAATGCAGTCATCATTCCTTACAAACATTGTATGATCAATCTAGTTAGAAATGGATTATGATCAATCTCAAGATAATTTGAGTTATTAGCTAAAGGTGCAGTTAATTGATCCATTAAATAAGATAGAGTAGTGTTCATGTAGATTTCCATGGGAAATGCCTGATATAATATAGCAAATTAAACACTGAATTGTATGGAAAAAGTGCTAAACAGATAAATGAATTACGTGGGAAATACAATGTAAAATATGCACATTTAGAGATTGAGATGGAGATTTGACATTCTGTTCAGATATTAAGCAAATAAATGGCCATAAATTTAGCACAAACTAAACAATTATCAAGAAAAAGGATATCAATAAGTTTCACGTTTTGTCTTGGAAACGTATCACATTTCTGGTTTTTTTAGAGGAACTTGCAAAAACTCCTTCACCATGTTTCTGTAATGGGGAAAAGACAACTCTAGTGAACTAAGACAGTCATATACAAGGATTTAATGTGCAATACTAGGATAGGGTATCAACAGACAATCATATATTCTCATGAAGCCAAAAAAAAGTTGCTGGTCAAATGTGATTATGTTCTTCATAGCATTTAAAAACTGTCCTATGCCGCTCAACATAGATAGCATTCATGGTCTTGAGAGATGACCGAGATGACCAAAAGAAAGACACTAGTTTTGTGTTGTTAGTTAGGAATTGCCCACATGAAGCATGATTAGCATAGTTAGGATTAACATAGCTTGTTGTTGCATAACAAGTGTGAAATTTAAAAGGTAAAATCAAATATCACTCATCGCATCAATATAATCAAATCAAATCTTACCTAGAACAAAGATAACAATCCTATAAAGTTCCTAAAACAATTCTTCATGGTGTGCATACATAAGCAAGGCATCAGTACTTCAACAAACTAGCTACCAGGTTGGGGAGCGTGTAGGGGAAGGTTGGCTGTGGATCGAAACAGCAAGTGAGAAATAAAAGAGATGAGAACTTACTTAAAAGATGCAAACTCTTCTTATTCCACACTTCAAAGGTTTTTAAAGACACGCAGACTCTTAGATCTTTTCCTAGGTAAGGCTCAAGTTAGGCTTGAATGCTTTGCAAAGGATATGTGACACGCCTTAAATAGACAAGGAAAAGGCATTCAGGGTGCTCATTGGGCCCCATCGACAAAATGCCTTCTTATTTGATTAAGGACGAGTATCACGAGGTGTCTACTTTACAAATAAAAATATGCTTATCTTTGCACCTTTTAGTAAAGCAGGATAAGATTCCTTACTTTGCTGTACAGCACACGCATAAAGTCATAACTACTTTATTTTACAGCACACACAGATTGGACATAAAGTAAAGTTAGGATAAGATTCTTTTCGTGACTCAGCGTTTATACTATGAAATTATTCATTCGTCGTACGACATTGCTAAGTAGGTTTGCTAATAACTCTAACTGGTGGTCCACTTGCCTTGTGATAGGGAACCATCCTGACCACCAATTATCCTTTGTGCTTATGGATTGACACTCTCGTAGCTTAAGGGAGTGCAGAATTCGTAGCTGTTGTAAAGCATTTGTTGCTTGTACTGCGACTTGTTGTTGAAGTTGGTGTAGTTCATTCCTGATCCTGTCATCTTCGTCCAAGGATATAGGGTATTGCCTTTGGAGTAGTCTTTGGTATTGCTCAGCCAGGTACAGAGGTGATTGAGTGTCTTCAGAAGCTTCGCTTCTGCTTCCTTGTTGGGGTGTTGTTGAACTTCCTCCAGTGCCATAGGGACCAGTTCCAGTCCATTGAGAGTTTGTGTTGGCCATTCTGAAATAGTAAGACAAGTAATTAGTCGGGATAATGCATCAGCTAACTGATTGTCATTGCCATCAATGTGTTCGAAGTGAATAGGGATGCCAGTTCCGATTATTTAATCGGTAAAGGCAAGCCATCTGATTATGAAAGGTTTATTTAAAGCTATTTTTCCAACAAACTAATTATTGCCTGACAGTCAGTTCTAATAAATAACTCTCTTTTATCAAGATAATATATTTTTAAGGCCTCCAGAGTATTCATAACTGCATATATTTCAACATCAATAGTTGATTTAGGTGGGGAAAACTTGCCACTTGCATAAGCATAGACCTTTTTTGAGGATTTTGGGTCGTACTTACAGTTCTTCCACTTGTAAATCCCACCCCATTCTTCAAGACATCCATCTGTTTCAAGAATAATAAAGTAGTCTTCGAGAGGTACCTCTAGGTTGGGAAGGTTTCTGACTGTTTCTTTTATCTTTTCAAACCAAGGCCCAGTCTTGGAAATTCATCCGTTTATCCCCTGTTGGGCTGGTCTTGGCATACAAAGGGCTTAGTAATTTTCCAAGGTTAGGAATGTAATTTCGAGCATAATTTAAAATTCCTAACCACGAATGCATGCCTTTCTTTGTCATCAAGTCTTCATCCTGAAATTCTGTAATCTTGGTGATAATATGCGATTGTAGTTTTATCTTTCGGTTGCCAAGTACCGCACCAAGAAATTCTATTTATAGGACTACAATATTTAACTTTGTTGGACTTAAGATCAGCCCGTGTTGCTAGCAAATACTTAGCATAATTTTTAAATGCTTGGCATGTTCTGCTTCATTCTTAGAGAAAACAAGAATATCATCAATGTAAACTGCAATGAACTCTTCAGTGCCCCTGAAGCAATTGTCCATTTTTCTCTGAAAAATGGCTGGTGCATTTTTGAGGCAAAATGGCATTACTAGCCATTCGAATAAACCATCAGGCACCCAAAATGCAGTCCACTCAATGGACTCAGGGTGCATAGCAACTTGATGAAAGCCACTTTTCAGGTCAAATTTTGAATAAATGGAACTTGAACTTGTAGGGATCTAGCACGCTAAACACGCTTAAGTACAGCGAAAAATTAACTAGATTCTCTCCAGAAGATCCATGCGAAGGAGAAAACAATCATATACTAAGTTTTACATGAGAGGTATACCTTTGTTGCGTGCCCTTCGCTATCCCGACAACAATCTTTTCTTTAAATGCAGATCTCAGCGCGATCAAGTGTCTGTGCCTCTACGGTATCCACACGAACACATCCTTCATTCATCACACGAACGAAGCCTTCGGAGAAGAACCACCTTCATGGTGCTAGCCACTCATGGAGGTTCGGCCAAGAGCAAAATTGCCCAAGGAGGAAGAAGAGGGAAGATAAATAGTCACCATTTTCATCTCTTTCTCATCTAATGAAAAATTCATTCCAAAAAAGAACCTATATATATTCATCCCATGAATACCAAAGGTCTTTTGTCTCTTTGTATTCCTCTTAATAGGTTGGATTATTATATTGGATTAACCATTAATCCAATAACCCAATAAGTCTAACCCATTGAGTCTACCCTATTAATCCAATGTGTCTAATTCGGATTGGACTCAATCCAACGAGTGGGTTCATTTCAGTCTAACTCAATGAGTAACCCAGAAGGCCTAATCATCTCATGATTGGCTCTTAGGGGTAATTACTAATAATCTCCCACTAGCACTAGTGTCAATCACCACTAAGATGACACCAACACTTTGGATTTACCCATTATTCTTAATATTCTTAGTATTTTAGTCAAAATAAATACCCATCTCCAAACTAATATGTTCTTTGTGTGTGACCCAAAAGGCTCTCGTAACATTGGCAATGTATACAAATCAATATTTGCGATACATAAGCAATGAGTGGCATCATTGCTACCCAAGTGACGAGAAAGTCGAGATCCGACCTAACCTTTCTGTGACTATTATCTTGTACGACTCAATCCTTCTATCCTTGATATCTAGATTGATCAATGAGGCATAGACCGTGTCATCCTCTTATCAATCTTTGTGTTTCTTGATCTCTAAGTAGACACACTCAAACAAATGAGCTCAATATCTCATATTGACTCATCTGAGTATGACCATTCTTGTGTCTTACTAATCAAGGGGCCCACAGATATCACTTCCGTCATATGGAAGGGATAGATTCCATCTACATCACTCACATCCCTCCGCATAATTTATTGCATACCCAGTGATCGACTTTATAGTCTACCCTGTTGCAAGTGACGTTTGACGATACCAAAGTACACAACTCCTTATGTAGGGAACTGTAGTGACTTCAGGTCTAAGGACTATTCATACCAATAGTCACATGAGAATGTTTATAACACTCATATAACGATCCATGAAACATCTCATGACGGATTAATTCAGCACATATTCTCTAATATATACCCATATGTCAACCTGATATCTCATATCCAAGACTTGTGAGATTAAGTCATTCGTTGACCTACATGTTAGTCTTAACGCATTAATATTATCCTTGTATTTTAATGCTCGACTAGGAATAGTTTAGAGTAACGTTCTCTACAATATCTCACTATCAATTCAACCAATTGATATATTATAGATTAGAACCTTCTACTCTAGGACATTATTATACTTATTCATTCGGCACTGAACTGAAGTAACTATAATAACCATAACCTTTGCCTTCTAATGAAATAACGAAATATGATACAAAGTGTCCTAAGTCAAGCAACTCTTGATTACCTCTTAGGGCTTACACTAATAATCTCCTTATGTCACTAGTGTCAATCACTGAAATATCTAATATCCATTGACCTAGTGTGACCATCATGCTTCCTCGGTGCCAAAGCCTTGGTCAAAGGATCCGTAATGTTAGCTTTGTTTGGTTCTCTGCATATCCTCATATCTCATATATTGATGATCCCTCGAATGAGATGGAATCGTTGTAGTATCCAATACCCAAGACCACCATTTAAGTAAAATATATGCCCTAACTACGATCTAAAATCGCCCTTGTCAATTTTGAAAGCTTGCACCACTATAACCCTTTACAAAAACAGTTGTAACCCTTTACAGCAAGCTCTTCATCGCCTCCAAAGATCAAGAAATAATCTTGAGTTCCTCTTAAGTACTTAAGAATATTCTTGACTATTGTCCAGTGACCTTTATCTGGATATGACTGGTATCTTCTCGTCATGCTTAACGCATATGAGGCATCTGGACAAGTACAAAATATGGTGTACATTGTAGGATCTGTTGGTGCGGGAAGCATCCGACGATCGAACTCGTGTTTTGATAACGGCAAAGAATTCAAAGTTAAGATGTTTTTTAGTCTAACAAGTCTACTTGAGGATTTCAGGAAAGTCCTAGCTGCGGTTAGGCAAAGGGAAAACCCTAGGGGGCGGTAACCCTAGGTCATAGGGGGTGGTAACCCTATGCGTAAAGTCTTGGCAGGTCGATGACTTCAGGCAAAAGTCCTAGGGGGTGGTAACCCTAGGTGAAAAGTCCTAGTGTCGCGAACCAGGTGAAAGACTGGACTAGCCGGGGAAGCGGATGTCCAGCAGAAAGTCCGGAAGCATCGAGTGCTGAGCAAAAGTCCAGTCGATCTGGAGGATCGACTGGCAACAGGTAAATCTCCTGAGTGGAGTAGGTGAGGACGCGTTCCCCTCAGAGGGAACAGTAGGCGTCGGGTCGACCTAGGGCTTCCGGCTGGAAATCCAAAGTCAGACTCGGACAGTCCGAAGACTGTTAATTATTATTTACTGTTTTTTATCAGATTCTACGTCTTGCAGGGTATTTTGCTCGGACTAACCTTTGTTTGCAGGTGAGGAACCTGCTGGAAAAAGGCTGTCCGGGCGCTCGGGATGGATCCGGGCGCCCGGAACAGGTCCGGGCGCCCGGGACCAAATTCTATCCCCTGCGCGACTTCGCCACGTGGAGCATCCTGGTTGGTTGGCCACGTCACACTCCAGGTGCCCGGAAGGGATCCAGGCGCCCGGAACCGCATATAAAAGGAGGGTTGAGGTGCAGCTTCAAAGCACAACGAATTCTAAGTGATCTTTCATCAACACGCTGCTCCAAAAGATGCTCCGAAGTGCTACTACAAGTGCCCGACGACCCGAAGCTTCAGATTTAGCATTTCTTGTTGTCGGTATAATTTTTGATAGCTTTTATTTGTACTCATAATTGTAATCTTTTAACGAGCTTATAGTTGTTGCCCACCGGAAGCGATCAAGGATCGCGGGCCTTCGAGTAGGAGTCGACTTAGGCTCCGAACGAAGTAAAATCGACCTGTCTCTTTGTGTTGTCTCTTTATTTTATTTCCGCTTATTCCGCTGCACGTTTTAACTCCGATAGTTTTCCGATAATTGAACGAAATAGCCATGAGCGCTATTCACCCCCCTCTAGCGCTTCTCGATCCAACAATTGGTATCAGAGCGTGGTCGTCTTGAATCAGTGCAACCACTATTCGAGACAAATTTTTTTCGTGGTTTTGTTCGGAGTCGATTAGAATTTAGCCTCATAGCTATATTCTAATTTCTTTTTACGAATCGATTTTCTGCTCAAAGCTGGTCAATACCACTTGAGCCTGTTATTTTTTCCTTCCTCCCGCACTACTAATCCAAGACTTAGTCTTGGAATAGATCTTGTTGTTTCTGTTTTTTTTAGATCTAAATGGCCCAACAAGAAGGATTTAGCACCGTTCGTCCCCCATTATTTTCCGGAGAAGACTTCGGATATTGGAAGGGGCGAATGGAAATTTATCTAAAGATCCAGTTCGACACCTGGATGATCGTCAAAACAGGACTGCAACTACCAACTGGTACATATGGTAAGCCTACATCCTGTGAGAACTGGGAGCCCGCATTTATCAAAAAGGTGGAAGTCGACGCCAAAGCTACCTGCACCATCCAGTGCGGTCTGACCAAAGAAGAGCTCAACAGAGTCGGTCCATTCTCCTCCGCAAAGGAACTATAGGAGAAACTGATCGAACTACACGAGGGCACCTCGGAAACCAAGGTAAGTAAGCGTGATTTGTTACTAAATAAACTATACAATTTGAAAATGCAGATAGGCGAGAAAGCAAGCTCTTTGCACGCCCGAATTCAAGATATCCTGAATTCTCTACATGGAATCGGGCAGAAGGTAGAAAACAGAGATATAATAAGGTATGCCCTTAACTCATTCCCAAGGAGTACACTATGGGCATCAATGGTAGATGCCTATAAAGTCTCTAAGGATTTGTCCTCCTTGAAATTAGACGAATTATTTAGTGAATTCGAACTCCATGAACAAACTAATGCACAGCCATCCGAGAAAGGGATTGCTTTGGTTGCAGGAATGTAACGACCACCCTTCTTACTGCTACTACACTCTAAGGATGACCGTTACTTAACTACTAACTCTACTTAACCGGTACGCTACTTAACTACGAGGAATCCCTACCGAAAAATTTCGGCAGAGTCTCCCCTGTACCGGTGACAATAATCATAAGTACATACATATACAAAGCAATAACATCACCACGCAGTTTATATATAACTAAAAATAAACTATCCTAGCAATAGTAAACAAAAGAACTCCAACAATAGGAAATAACTGTAACGAACACCCTCCTTACTACTACTCTGAGAGTGACCGCTACTGATTCTACTAACTACTGTACTACTTACTTTAAGACCAGAGATGTTTTAAACTATTAGAAAACATATCATATATCAGAACATGCCTCTAAATGGCAGCATCAAATTCCTTGATATATTTTTTTTCTTTTTTTTTGTTTATCTTTTCACAGAATCAAACATGCAAATAAATGAAGCAGCAAGTAAGTATAACATACAAATAGGTGAAGCTTAAATACCCCTACTGCTTGCTACATCATTTGCTATCTTGCATTCATCCCATTCTATATCCGTACAGAAACAAAAAGAGAAGCTAATAAAGCTACTGCATTTTTTTTTTAAAAAAAACAATCCAAACATCACATTGAATCATCTTAACTATTGTAGAAATTAATACTGGACAGCAGAAGTTAATACTACAGCAGGATACTGAACAGAATCATTATCACATTAAAATTTTTAGCAACAATAAACGAGTGCTTAGCACACTACTTCATAGCGAATTAAAATCCCAGCAGTACAAAAGGAATACCGAACCTAGGAACTTACTAGCTATTCATGTATACTACAGCAGGAGTTAATCATATGACAGATTTCCATTTAAGCAAAACTCATATTGAATACCAACATACACATAAAAATACTGAGCTTATAACAACCAAACATCCCATGCCAATTTCTTCCATAGAACAAAATTCACATAGCATACCAGCATTCACATAAGACTACCGAGCAATTAAAATCCGAACTTCATATGCAATATCTTCCATAAACAAAACTCACGCAGAATTCTAGCATGCACCCAAAAATACTGAGCATCTAACCATCCTTAGCATGGCAATGTAATTCTACTATGGTAGAACTCAAAAAAAATACTAGCAAGTAACATTTCCAGATTTCTCTAGCAGGATTCCAAGTTTCCATAACAGCCACCACACACACACCATCAATGTCTCCTTGTCGCCTTCTTCTATGTCATTTTAGCCTTTCCTTTATTTTTATCTGTATCTGCAGTAGGAGGAAAGGTAGTATCTATAAGCTAAAAGCTTAGTAAGTGCTTTCTACTCACAAAATCCGATACGGAATGCATAAGCATAAAAGAAAGCAGGGAAATACATGCTCAACATGAAAATAGCAAATGGAACTACATCATGCATCTCTAAAGGAAACAACAATTTAATTTGCTACAATTTGCAACTTTGATAAAAGAACTTGTTCTGTTTGTTTCCAAATTAATACTTGTATACTTTAAAAATAATATTCAACTTTACTTGGGCCCGGCATTGTACCACTTTGCGCGCCTTTCTTAATGAGAATTGAGGTAGCTAATCCCAAAACCATTAAGACACTTCTAGACCTTATGTCTAGGGGCAACTTGGAGCCCATCCCTTGGACCTTGTGTCCGGTACATGCCCTTTAAAAGTAAAATACTTTTCTTTATATACTTCTTTAATCACTTCTTCTAAATAAATGCCTTGGCATCTATTTAAGCACTTAGTGTGCCTTGATTCTAACTTCTGAAACTTAGGATCAGATTGTATCTTAATATTGCTTTACTTGTACTTCTCTCATTTATTCAACAAACAAGAGATTTTAAACTACATGGCACTGATATAAAATATTATCCAGTACATGTTCAAATAAGCTCCACAATAATTAAAGAAAGAACAACTATATCACTGAAATATAACATGATATGTTCAAACCGGATTCAACAGCCAATAACAGAACTACATGGTCATAGATGGTAATCTTAGCTAAGCTCACAGCAGCAAAAGTTTCTACACATCAAGCTTGTAACAACTAACTTATTCATAAACCAACAATCTTTCATCATGCTGTAGCTTGAAGTAACTTGTATCTACTTAAACATGCTTGAATTGTGAGGTAAACACATCAAAAACCTGCTGTGATAGACAAAGGAAACATCAAGATTCTGTCAGTGTATTAAAAATAGCCAAAAGAACCTATCCCAAATCTTAAACCGAATTGTAAAACAAGGGTTGTAATCAATTCCATACTCTAGAATGAAAAACTGCTCTTGTTCATTACACAATAACAAAACGCAACGAAAACCCCGGAAGCTACTCCTACCGCAGGTGAGAAGCACTTACCTCCGGTTCTTGGACTTACAATCCGAAGGAAACGCTCTAGGGTTTCGGTGGAGCTCCGATTTCTCCCTTTTTCTTGTGTTTCCCGAGTTCCCCTTGCCGGAATGGTCACCCACGCGTGGAGACCGGCCGGAAAACGCCTCGCCGACGTCGAGAGGAGGAAACCCTAGACTTGGCGGCGGTTTCGCCCGAGAGGAGAAGACGGCGTCGTCGGGAGAGAAAAAGAGGGGAAAAAGAATTTTTTTAGGGCTCGGGAAGAAATTTACCTCCTTAAATAACCTGGATTATTTTGGTTCCATCTATTACTTAAATATATTTGTTCCCCCACTTAGTTAACAAAACAAGCTCAGCTCGGTTGGTTGGGCCGCTTACTGCTTGGGCCTGAGAAGCTGGGTTCGAATCCCAGCTCTTGCACTTTGGTTTTTATTTTATTTTTCTTTTAAACTTTCTCCACTCGGTAAAAATACCAAACGGACTCCAAAAATTGCATAAAAATACTCTAAAAATTCCTAAAAATCTCTAGAATATCTTAAAAGCATTTTCAAATATTTTTGAAGATATTCAGAACTCAAAATAAGGAAAATTGGGTCGTTACAATAACTCAAATACAATGCGGAATAAACTTAACATAGAAAAAAGGGAAACTACTAAAACAATCTCTATCAATTTAATAACTGAAAGAAAACTCCAAAGAAGGAGTCTTGACAGTTTCATTAGCAAACTCATGATCTATCCATAGTCCAGCCATCACACACCTTCATCACCACCACCTTGTCGCCTTCCTTTCATACTTTAGCTTTTCCTTTATCTGCAGTAGGAGGAAAGTAGTATCTATAAGCTAAAAGCTTAGTAAGTGCTTGCCTACTCACAAAAACTCGATATGCATGTATATAACGAAAAACATGCTAAAACTGAATGCTTAGAAGAAAGCTACTCATGCTCATCTACTAGTAAATAAATCAGATTAACTGAAATACTAAACATGTAATCATGCTCATAAATAGCATAGAAATCATATTAACTGAAAAGCTAACATGTAAAGCTACTCATGCTATACAAGAATAAAACTATAACTGCATGCTGAAAAGCAAATAAAGCTAATCATGCTAAATAATCTAATAGCAAGAAATCAACTAAATGATAAGACATATAGTCATGCTCAAATAAACTCATAAGGAAGCAAATGAAAATTGATACTGCATGCTTCAAATAACAAGAAGCTAAACTTTCTAATTCTAAACATATTTGATGTTTGTTTCATTTGTTTCCAAAAACTTTTACTTTTATACTTCAAAATAATAATCAACTTCTCTTGGGCCCGTCATTGTACCACTTTGGTATTTTACCAATTTGCGCGCATCCTTAATAAGAGTCGAGGTAGCTAATCCCGAAACTACTAAGGTACTTCTAGGCCTTGTGCCTAGGGGCATCTTGGAGCCCATCCCTTGGACCTTGTGTCCGGTACATGCCCTTTAAAAGTAAAATACTTTTTATCTTTAAATACTTCTTATAATAAAATGCCTTGGCATTTAATAAGCACCTTGTGTGCCAAAATCCCTAAAGTCTTGACTTCGGGATTTTACTTAAGGCCTTAGCCTTTTTCCTTTCTTTTCTTTATCTTTCTTTTACTTATCTTTTGGTAATTCAGTAGAGAATCATAACTAAATCCAAAAGTAGATCTGTTCATGCTAAATGAGGTAGTAAAGAAACTTAAATCTAAATTGCATACTTTAAAAATGAGGGCTGTTCTTGCCCTATGCATAGCATAAAAGATCTAATCAAACATGCCAGGTACCAAATTGTGCATGCTCATTAAGTAGCAAGGAAAGCTAAACCGTGCATGCTTAAGTTAATGGCTGTTCAGGTTCATTGAAATAGCAAAGACATCTAACGGTATGCTTTAGATTAGAGAACTATTAAAAGCTAACCAACACATGTATATCAATTCTTTATGCTAAAATACATCAAATCTGAAATGCTAACTATACTAATCAAAATTCTGCATATCAAGCTAACAAAATTCTGCATATATAGAGAAAACTAAAGCTAAATGCTTTAATGAAATCTGAAACTGTAAATAACTAAAGGCTGAAAACTAAAGAATTAAGAACTAATACATCTTGGAAATTAAATTCAATTACAAAACTACTGCAAGTGAATCATGCTCATGCTATTCTATACGAGCTAAATTTGCTACTGCTCATGAGTATCCATATAAACTAAATTTTCTACTGTTCATGTGTATCCATATAAACTAAATTTGCTACACATGCTCAACTGATAGCAATGAAACTAAAACTGTTCAACTAATAGAAACCGAAAGCTGTACATCTAACAGCAGATAAATACAATCTAAACTTCAGAATCTACAACTAACAAGTGGAATAGAATATCAAATCTACTATCCCATTCTTTCACTAACTACATTCATCTATGGCCTGTGATATCTAGAGCATAAAATCTATTTGTGCATGATAGTAGGTTAACAATCTTTCTATTGGTTTCATGCTCAGATTTAATAAAGGAATCTCAAAATTTAAATACTAATCTATACTATCAATGGATCTAAAACCGTATGTATAGGACCAACCACACAAGATTCTAACAGCAGGTTGACCAATAAAAAAAAACGTCAGGTCTAGATGAAGCACTGCAATCCACTGAACCCTCCCAAACCACAACAATTCTAGCCCATTTAAACAATTCCCTTTTTCTTCATAAGACTCACGGCAGCAAGTTTTAATACACCAATCTTCACCGCACGCTTCGAAATCGAGAAGAAAACTCGAAAACAAGAAGAACGAAAATTCGGAACTACTCCTATTGCAGGTGAGAAGCACTTACCTTGCGTTCTCGGACTTACAACCGGAGAAGAGGACTCTAAAGCTTCTAGGGTTCGGAGGATGTGAAGATCTCTGCGATCCCTTCCTATCCGCGTGTTCTCCTTGACAAGGAGACCACGAATCTGTGAACGGCTTCTGAAAAGAAGCCCTTGCCGGCCGCCGGAGAGGAACCCTAGGTCGGCTTCACCTTCCGCCTGATCTGCCGCCGTCGCACGCGAGAGGTGAGGAGAGGAAAAGAAATTTTAGGTTTTCCGAAAATCACTTTAGTCCTCGCTTTATAACTAGGGTTATTTTCGGTTCCAATTACAACTTAACTATATTTCTCCCTCTTGAGTTAACATAACTCGCTGGCACAGCTGGTCAGCCGAGTTTTGCTCGGGTCAAAGGCCTCGGCTTCGATCCCTCAGCCGCGCACTTTTTATTTCAGTCTATTTAAAACATTCCTAACTACTGCTTATATGTATTTCGTTACATATATTATTAACAAAACATTTGCAGCTCACTTGGTCAGCCCAGTCTGCTTAAGGCATGGGTCAGGCTAGAGGTTGTCGGGTCGAGCCTCGGCATCGACCATTTTCTGCAACCTTTTTACCTAAGGTATTTCTGTTTCAACTAGAGCTTATATATAACTCATTCCATATTCATTCACGAAACACTTACTTGATCACTTGGTTAGCTCAGTTTACTTAAGGCTTGGCTTAACCCGAGGTCCATGGTTCGAATCTCACCTTCAACGTTTTTTTTTTAAACTTCTTTCTTTTTGTAACCCTACTAAACGACCTCCAAAAATTACATAAAAATACTCTAAAAATTTCTAAAAATCTCTAGAATATTTTAAAAGTATTTCCAAATATTTTTATGGACATTTGGAACTCGAAATAGGGAAAATTGGGTCATTACAATCCCCCATACCTTATAAAAAGTTCGTCCTCGAACTTAGAATAGCTCTGGATACTTCTGTCTCATACTGTCCTCCCACTCCCAAGTGATTTCCTCGTGCTTCTGGTTCTGCCAGACGACCTTCACTAGTGGTACTTCTTTGTTTCTCAATCTTTTGACTACTCTGTCCACTATCTGTGTAGGTCTGCTCTCATAACTAAGATCCTCTTGGATCTGCACTGACTGAGGCTGAATCACTTGGCTAGGGTCGTGAATGCACTTCTTTAGCATAGAGACATGAAATACATTGTGTATTGCTGATATGTCTTGTGGTAAATCCAGCTTGTAAGTTACCTTCCCAATCCTCTCTGTAACCGGATAGGGTCCTACATAGCGAGTACTTAACTTGCCCTTCTTGCCAAATCTCATCACTCCCTTCATAGGAGCGACTTTGAGAAAAACTGAATCCCCTACTGGGAACTCAAGTGGCCTACGGCGTGTGTCAGCATAACTTTTCTGCCTACTCTGGGCAGTCTCAATCCTCTGTCTGATCTTCTGGATAGCTTAAGTGGTCTCATCTATCATCTCAGTCTAAATGCCCAGCTCTACTTCCATTTCTTTTCTTTCACTCTCTTCTTGCCAGCAAATAGGTGATCTGCACTTCCTGTCATACAGTGCCTCGTAAGGTGCCATCTTGATAGTGGCCTGATAACTATTGTTGTAGGCAAATTCAGCTAAGCACAGATACTTGCACCAACTTCCCTTGAAATCTAGTACACAAGCCCTGAGCATATCTTCTAAGATATGATTTACTCGCTCTATCTGTCCATCAGTCTGAGGATGGAAGGCTGTGCTGAACTTGTGTTTGGTGCCTAGTGTCTTATGAACACACTCCCAAAGGTGAGAGGTGAAACGTCCATCTCTATCAGAAACAATAGATTTCGGAACTCCATGAAGTCTGATCACTTCCTTAACGTATATTTGTGTCAACTGCTCTATAGAGTGGGACACCTTGATGGCTAGAAAATGGGCAGACTTAGTCGATCTGTCCACTACTACCCATATTGCGTCATATCCATTCGTAGTTCTTGGAAGACCTTTTATGAAGTCCATGGATATGTCTTCCCACCTCCACTCTGGTATAGGAAGAGGTTGTAACATTCCTCCTGGTCTCTGGTGCTCTGCTTTGACTCTCTGGCATGTCAGGCAGGCACTGACATATTTCGCAACATCTCTTTTGAGTCCAGACCACCAGAATCTCTATTCATTAAGTCCATGAAGACCGCTGGTGCATTAGTCACACCAAAAGGCATGACTACAAACTCGTAGTGTCCGTATCTGGTCCTGAAAACTGTTCTGGGTATATCACTTTCTTTCACTTCCAACTGATGGTACCCAGAGCGCAGGTCTATCTTTGAAAATACTGTTGCCCCTCTCAACTGATCAAATAAGTCGTCGATTCTGGGCAGTGGGTACTTGTCCTTAACTATTACTTTGCTTAGCGCTCTAAAATCTATGTACATCCGCATAGATCCATCTTTCTCCTTAACGAATAACTCTGGAGCTCCCCGAGGTGAATGACTAGGGCGGATGAAACCCTTGTCAAGTAGCTCCTGAAATTGTTCTTGTAACTCTTTTAGCTCTGCTTGAGACATTCGATACGAAGCTTTTAAAATTGGACCGGTACCAGGAACCAATTCAATTTCAAACTCCACTTCTCTGTTGGGAGGTAGTCCAAGTAGCCCTTCTGGAAATACCTTTGGATACTCACAGACTACCCGAACATCTTCCTGCTTAGGTCTTTCTTGTTATCTTTGTCCTTCCAGTTCTGATTACTTGACTGGGTTCTCTGTTTCCCCACTGTCTTGTCTTCTATCTTGACTGGCTTGTGTTGCGTTTGTTGTACCTTGTTGATGTTCAGATAGTGCTCACTAATGCCCAGCTGACCAGCTCTTCACCAATCTGTGGTCGGTGAGTTTCACTACTCACATTAAGTGCTATTTCTGGTCTCAGCATTCGGAGCATCAGTCTGACTCGTTCTTTCTCTGTACTTACTAACTCTAGGCAAAGACGAGCTAGCCTGTTGAATCTTTTGACCGCTTCTTCTACTGGTAGGTCACCTTGTCTGAATTCTATAAGCTCCTCATAATGTTTATTGGTGATCCATTGACGGAAGAATTCTTCGTAAAACTCTGTCTCGGAGTCAACCCAGCTCATCTGGTTGACTGCTCTCTTACTCTTAACTCGCTCCCACCACATACGAGCATCTCCAGATAGACAGAAAGAGCCACACTTAACCTTCTCGACTTCTGGTCAGTCAAGAAGCTCCATTGTGCTTTCAAATGTCTTGAACCAAGCCTGGGCATCCCAGGGCTTAGTCGTGCCTGAGAAGCTTTCCGGTTTCAGCTTCAGCCACTTGATGAGGTATGCTTCTTGTCTTCTAGGTGTTGTGGCGACTTCCAGGGCAGCTGATGGGACTTCAGTCACCACTGGAGTCTCCACATTGATGGTTGGGGAAGTGGAAGGAGCTGGCTGCTGATTTGCCATCAGGTTGGCAATCACTTGTTGCTGCTCTACTACTTGTCTCTGGAGTTGGGCAACAACTTCAGAGAGATTGGGCTCAGTTAATCTAAGCTTTTCGTTCTCCTGATCTTGGTTCTCAGTATGAACGGTATGGGAACGTTCTCTTCTTGCCATCAAGTCAGGCAGAGGAAAAGAAAACTTAAAATTATCACTATACTTTCTAGATATATCTTACTTATACATGATTCTTGACTTTCAACACCTATGAGTAGGTACTTCTAAACATTTCTCTATCCTTTCTAAACATACATATTTGTATATGAAGAAAGAAAACAGCAAAAACTCTTATCTTACTTAAGCACTTATAAGCAATCACTCTATGCTGCAAATAATAATAAAGGAAAGCAATAAAGAAAGAACTTAAATACTTTCTTACTTGAAGACGGCAAGGATGATCCTGATGTGTGTGTGATGCTGGAGAATGGGAACTGCTCTGATACCAACTGTAACGACCACCCTTCTTACTGCTACTACACTCTAAGGATGACCGTTACTTAACTACTAACTCTACTTAACCGGTACGCTACTTAACTACGAGGAATCCCTACCGAAAAATTTCGGCAGAGTCTCCCCTGTACCGGTGACAATAATCATAAGTACATACATATACAAAGCAATAACATCACCACGCAGTTTATATATAACTAAAAATAAACTATCCTAGCAATAGTAAACAAAAGAACTCCAACAATAGGAAATAACTCAACTACAATGCGGAATAAACTTAACATAGAAAAAAGGGAAACTACTAAAACAATCTCTATCAATTTAATAACTGAAAGAAAACTCCAAAGAAGGAGTCTTGACAGTTTCATTAGCAAACTCATGATCTCTCCATAGTCCAGCCATCACACACCTTCATCACCACCACCTTGTCGCCTTCCTTTCATACTTTAGCTTTTCCTTTATCTGCAGTAGGAGGAAAGTAGTATCTATAAGCTAAAAGCTTAGTAAGTGCTTGCCTACTCACAAAAACTCGATATGCATGTATATAACGAAAAACATGCTAAAACTGAATGCTTAGAAGAAAGCTACTCATGCTCATCTACTAGTAAATAAATCAGATTAACTGAAATACTAAACATGTAATCATGCTCATAAATAGCATAGAAATCATATTAACTGAAAAGCTAACATGTAAAGCTACTCATGCTATACAAGAATAAAACTATAACTGCATGCTGAAAAGCAAATAAAGCTAATCATGCTAAATAATCTAATAGCAAGAAATCAACTAAATGATAAGACATATAGTCATGCTCAAATAAACTCATAAGGAAGCAAATGAAAACTGATACTGCATGCTTCAAATAACAAGAAGCTAAACTTTCTAATTCTAAACATATTTGATGTTTGTTTCATTTGTTTCCAAAAACTTTTACTTTTATACTTCAAAATAATAATCAACTTCTCTTGGGCCCGTCATTGTACCACTTTGGTATTTTACCAATTTGCGCGCATCCTTAATAAGAGTCGAGGTAGCTAATCCCGAAACTACTAAGGTACTTCTAGGCCTTGTGCCTAGGGGCATCTTGGAGCCCATCCCTTGGACCTTGTGTCCGGTACATGTCCTTTAAAAGTAAAATACTTTTTATCTTTAAATACTTCTTATAATAAAATGCCTTGGCATTTAATAAGCACCTTGTGTGCCAAAATCCCTAAAGTCTTGACTTCGGGATTTTACTTAAGGCCTTAGCCTTTTTCCTTTCTTTTCTTTATCTTTCTTTTACTTATCTTTTGGTAATTCAGTAGAGAATCATAACTAAATCCAAAAGTAGATCTGTTCATGCTAAATGAGGTAGTAAAGAAACTTAAATCTAAATTGCATACTTTAAAAATGAGGGCTGTTCTTGCCCTATACATAGCATAAAAGATCTAATCAAACATGCCAGGTACCAAATTGTGCATGCTCATTAAGTAGCAAGGAAAGCTAAACCGTGCATGCTTAAGTTAATGGCTGTTCAGGTTCATTGAAATAGCAAAGACATCTAACGGTATGCTTTAGATTAGAGAACTATTAAAAGCTAACCAACACATGTATATCAATTCTTCATGCTAAAATACATCAAATCTGAAATGCTAACTATACTAATCAAAATTCTGCATATCAAGCTAACAAAATTCTGCATATATAGAGAAAACTAAAGCTAAATGCTTTAATGAAATCTGAAACTGTAAATAACTAAAGGCTGAAAACTAAAGAATTAAGAACTAATACATCTTGGAAATTAAATTCAATTACAAAACTACTGCAAGTGAATCATGCTCATGCTATTCTATACGAGCTAAATTTGCTACTGCTCATGAGTATCCATATAAACTAAATTTGCTACTGTTCATGTGTATCCATATAAACTAAATTTGCTACACATGCTCAACTGATAGCAATGAAACTAAAACTGTTCAACTAATAGAAACCGAAAGCTGTACATCTAACAGCAGATAAATACAATCTAAACTTCAGAATCTACAACTAACAAGTGGAATAGAATATCAAATCTACTATCCCATTCTTTCACTAACTACATTCATCTATGGCCTGTGATATCTAGAGCATAAAATCTATTTGTGCATGATAGTAGGTTAACAATCTTTCTATTGGTTTCATGCTCAGATTTAATAAAGGAATCTCAAAATTTAAATACTAATCTACACTATCAATGGATCTAAAACCGTATGTACAGGACCAACCACACAAGATTCTAACAGCAGGTTGACCAATAAAAAAAAACGTCAGGTCTAGATGAAGCACTGCAATCCACTGAACCCTCCCAGAACCACAACAATTCTAGCCCATTTAAACAATTCCCTTTTTCTTCATAAGACTCACGGCAGCAAGTTTTAATACACCAATCTTCACCGCACGCTTCGAAATCGAGAAGAAAACTCGAAAACAAGAAGAACGAAAATTCGGAACTACTCCTACTGCAGGTGAGAAGCACTTACCTCGCGTTCTCGGACTTACAACCGGAGAAGAGGACTCTAAAGCTTCTAGGGTTCGGAGGATGTGAAGATCTCTGCGATCCCTTTCTATCCGCGTGTTCTCCTTGACGAGGAGACCACGAATCCGTGAACGGCTTCTGAAAAGAAGCCCTTGCCGGCCGCCGGAGAGGAACCCTAGGTCGGCTTCACCTTCCGCCTGATCTGCCGCCGTCGCACGCGAGAGGTGAGGAGAGGAAAAGAAATTTTAGGTTTTCCGAAAATCACTTTAGTCCTCGCTTTATAACTAGGGTTATTTTCGGTTCCAATTACAACTTAACTATATTTCTCCCTCTTGAGTTAACATAACTCGCTGGCACAGCTGGTCAGCCGGGTTTTGCTCGGGAAGGCCTCGGCTTCGATTCCTCAGCCGCGCACTTTTTATTTCAGTCTATTTAAAACATTCCTAACTACTGCTTATATGTATTTCGTTACATATATTATTAACAAAACATTTGCAGCTCACTTGGTCAGCCCAGTCTGCTTAAGGCATGGGTCAGGCTAGAGGTTGTCGGGTCGAGCCTCGGCATCGACCATTTTCTGCAACCTTTTTACCTAAGGTATTTCTGTTTCAACTAGAGCTTATATATAACTCATTCCATATTCATTCACGAAACACTTACTTGATCACTTGGTTAGCTCGGTTTACTTAAGGCTTGGCTTAACCCGAGGTCCATGGTTTGAATCTCACCTTCAACGTTTTTTTTTTAAACTTCTTTCTTTTTGTAACCCTACTAAACGACCTCCAAAAATTGCATAAAAATACTCTAAAAATTTCTAAAAATCTCTAGAATATTTTAAAAGCATTTCCAAATATTTTTATGGACATTTAGAACTCAAAATAGGGAAAATTGGGTCGTTACAAGGAACGAGTCGAACACGGGAATCAAGAGGGCGGCGAAAAGTTGAATCGGAATCAGAAGACGAACCCGATTCAGAACATTCAGAAGATGAACTGGCCAGCGAATTTGTGAATCTTGTAAAGAAACTCTACAAGAAGAAGAAGGGCTTCAACAAGAAAGATCTGAAGAAGGCAGTTCAATCCAAGGAGGCTCAACAGGACTCAAAGACAAAGTTCGAAGTCACTTGCTACGGGTGCAACCAAAAGAGGCATATAAAAGCCAACTGCCCCAATCAAAAGGAAGCCAAGAAGCAAAGAAGAAGGAAAGTCCTAAAGACAACCTGGGACGAATCCTCTTCGGAGGACGAAGACGACGAACTCGACCAAACGAGTTTACTCGCATTGATGGCCCGGGACCAGATCAGCGAATCCGAGAGCGAGTCAGAAGCCGACTCCGAGCAAAGCCACGGATCCACATCCGTTTCCGAAGGGCCAGACTCCGCTGTAAGTATTCCTAGGCTTAATAATTTAGTCAATTATTATTTCGCAAATTAGCCAAGTCAAATTTGAAAATTAAGTCACTTTGTCACGCCTCCAGAAGAGTCCCTGTCCGAGAAAATTTCGGCAGCATCTCCCCTGTACGGCGGACAATCAATAATTTTCTACAAGCACTAAATACTCAGCCACAGGCGGCTGGAATCATAACAATAATAAAAAAATCAATCACCACGCAGTTTATATATATATATTCAGCCTCTGGCTGACACAACCACGCAGTAATAATACTCTGACTCAAAAACCACCCTACTCAACTACACTCGTAAAGCTCAAAACCGACGAACTCACCTCTTCTGCCATCCAGGCAGGCATGTAGTAGAATAAAAACCAAATCCAAATCCATCGATACAATAAAATCTATACCATGTCCATAAGTAAATAAATCCAGAACATAACAAGTTCAAATAGTCTAGAACAGAAAAGGAAACCAAACGAAAAACCAATCACATCCTCGAGGTCTGCAGGGACCAGCAACTGGAACTCTCTCCTGACAGCATCAACCTGAAAATATCAACAATGGAGGCGGGGTGAGTCCAACACTCAGCAGGTACAATTGATATGCAAAGTAAAGAAATAACACCTAGCACTAATCATGCGTACAGTCTCCTGATAAAGATAAAGGTAACTACAAACCGAAGAAGACAGGAGAGAATCTGTACTAACCAGGACCCGGTAAAAGGACAAACAGTTCGAAAGGTATAGAAGACCTGTATGCATGTCAATCAAGGTATCCAAGCAATGTGCAGCATATAAGTGCAACAAACACAAACACAAACAATAAATGCATCATGCATATGATGCCAATGTCATGGTCACCCCTGACGCCAGTCAGCCAACTCACAACAAAAGTGGGACCAAGTGGGTAGGGCTGTGACAACCGTGCACTCAGCAACACTACTCCTGATGAGTGATCGAGTGGACGGGATCCTGTCGGAGTACATACGTACTCCTACCCCAAATCATAAATGGGGGAGCGCAATGATCTCAACTCCCGGTACACTGTGACGGGGAGGAATCTCTAACGTACTACACGCTGCGTCACACTACCCCTGAGCGGATCAACGGAGCACCGGAAGAGTCAAACTGACGTGCTACCACGCTGTATCTCGCTACCCATGAGCGTCACAACGGAGCACCGAACAGTGATGAAACTGGCAATGTGCTCGACAATAATGGAGCAATCTATCGCACAGCATACGATCATGCAAATGGTGCATGTCACTAAGCATGGTAATATACTAATCCAACCTCTGGACATATCATAATGTGCACCAAAGCGAATGAATCATATCAAGATATACTGATCATATAAGGTATCAAACCTAGGTCCTGACATGATAAAATATGGTTATATCACTACCCATGAGCATGTGGAATCAGGTACATATCCATACAAGATGTAAACAAACAATCAATCAACAGGTAGCATGTATTGGGCAGTGATTAACCGAAACAAGTAAGAAACACAATTAATGCATCTTGTTAATTTAATTACTAAGCATATCAAAGACAATAAGTCAAAAGTACCCGCCTCCAAAATAGAAAGGTCCAATCCAATAATCGAGATACTCGTCTCGCGTCAAAGACCTGTGGTACCAATGTAAATATATTTTATTTAGCTACAATTTCCCATAAATAGCTAAATGAAATCTCTAACCCTAAATTAGGACAAAACCCTAATCAACATCACATAATCAACTTGCTTTAGGTCTAAACCTAAATAAACTTGATTTCTCCTAAGTAGGCTCATAAGATCGGAACAAATTATACACTTTACCTCAAATCACAGATTTCTGTTCTTAATCAGCAACCAAAGAGGAACTGGCGGAAAGGAGTGTTGCTTGAACAAAGTAAGCTGAAATCAAGAACACCACAGAAGAGAACAGAACAGAATCTCACAACCGCACTTGTTGATCTACAGCACTAAATTTCACCTCACAGTCCTTATCCTTCGATCCACAATCAAGAATCTGCACTACTGGAACCAAAGAGCATCTTCACAATCACAAAACCTCCCTTCCTGGATCAGACCAAGATGAGAAGATCACAAAACCAAGCTTTCCGAATTTAAACAACCTAATTTCTGAAACCAAACCTTACCTTCCAGATCACAATTAGGGCACCAAAGTGAGCAGAGCACTATGGTTACTGTGTGAAGGAATCTAGGGCAAAGTGGTCGGCTGCCGACACTAGGAAATAGCAAGGACAGCAACCAAAAATGGTCGCCGGAGAGATTAAACCGTGGCCGTCGGCTTCAAGCTAGGGCACAGAGGTGGTGGGGTAGAGAGAAGCCGGCAACAAATTCTGGACGGCGACGGCGCTGTGCAGAGGCGCTCGGCGTCGCTGGCGGCAATGGCGTCGGCAAGTCTCTGCTAGGGCATGACCACGACTGGCTCCGTGCGTCGGGGTAAGGCGCTAGAGTCGGCAGTAGCCGGCGATCTGCGTCGGCGCGCAGGAAAAGAGGAACCGGCGGTGGTGACTTCGGTGTCGCGGGGTGAGGCGATCGGCGCAAAGAAGATGAGGAGAAAAAGAAAAGGAAAATTAAAACTTTTCCTCATTAAAACAGGGTATCCGAAACAGGCTTTTCTGAGCCCCGTTTTTGTCCCCGTTAACTCGTCCATACGAGATCCGAAAAATTCCCGAAAAATTTCCAAAAATTCCAGAAAATTTCCTTAGTAATATTCGCATATTTTCCGATATTTTACATTCTCCCCCACTAATAAAAATTTGGTCCCCAAATTTCAGTATCTACCATCAGCAAGTACTAGTAACAGATATAGAGTATAAATGCTGAACGGTAAATAAATCACATATCTCAAGTGAAAAGATGGGGATATCGAGCTCGGATCGTATCCTCGAGCTCCCAAGTAGCCTCCTCGTCCGAATGATGCTGCCATCCGACTTTAACCAGCCGGATAGTCTTGTTCCGCAACTGACGCTCTTTCCGGTCTAGAATCCATACCGGAACCTCCTCATACGTAATGTCAGGCTGAACTGGAACTGGAATATCTGCCAGCACATGTGTCGGGTCAGGTACGTATCTCCTCAGCATAGATACGTGAAATACCTCATGGACGCCTGACAGGGACGGTGGTAGTGCCAATCGGTAAGCTACTGCTCCGATCCTCTCCAAGATCTCGAAAGGACCAATATACCGCGGAGCTAGCTTACCTCTAAGGCCAAATCTCTTCACCCCTTTCGTGGGTGAAACTCGCAGAAATACATGGTCGCCCACAGAGAACTCTAGTGGTCTGCGTCTCCGATCAGCATAACTCTTCTGGCGGTCCTGCGCCTCTGACATCCTCCGTCTGATAGTACGGACCAACTCTGCATCCTGCTGAACTCTATGAGGTCCCAACAACTGAGCCTCTCCAACCTCATCCCAAAGGACGGGTGTCCGACAAGGTCTACCATACAACGCCTCAAACGGTGCCATCTGGATAGCCGAATGGAAGCTGTTGTTGTAGGCAAACTCTACCAACGGCAGATGGTCCTCCCAACTGCCTCCGAAATCCATAACACATGACCTCAGCAGGTCCTCTAAAGTCTGAATGGTCCGCTCTGACTGTCCATCTGTCTGTGGATGGAAGGCTGTACTGAAACGGAGCTGTGTGCCCAAGGCCTGCTGCAGACTCTGCCAGAAACGAGACGTAAACCGTGGATCTCTATCCGAAATGATACTCAACGGAACACCATGTAGTCTGATAATCTCTCGACAATACAAATCTGCTAATCGATCCAGGGGATCAGTCCTCCGAATCGCTAAAAAGTGCGCGGATTTGGTTAATCGATCAATGATTACCCAAATCGCGTCATGGCCTCGTCGTGTCCTCGGCAACCCTACCACAAAGTCCATGGTAATGTGATCCCACTTCCACTCAGGAATAGGAATCCGCTAAAGTAACCCTGCAGGTCTCTGGTGCTCAGCCTTCACCTGCTGACAGACAAGACATCTAGCTACAAAATTCGCGATGTCTTTCTTCATGCCGTTCCACCAGTAAGAACGCCTCAAGTCTCGATACATGCGGGTCCCGCCTGGATGGATCGCAAATAGAGAACGATGTGCCTCCTGTAATAGCTCCTGTAAGACCGGATGAGACTGAGATACGCATAATCTGCCTCGGAAGAATATAATACCCTCCTCGTCTCGTGTAAACTCGAAGCTATCTCGATCGCTAATAAATAAATGCTGATCAACGGCTGTGCCTCTCGGATCCTCGTCCCGATCGACGATCGAGCAACCATGGTAACAAGAATACCCCGCTCTGTCGGTCCCTGCTCCTCAAGTCCTAACTCGAGAATCCCTGAATCAAGTCCGGTGGCAAGCCAAAGTCCTCTGGACTTCCTGCTGCATCTGCAACCACATTAGCTTTCCCGGTGGTAGCTAATGGTACAATCGTAGTCCTTCAGAACTCCATCCATCTCCTCTGTCAAAGATTAAGCTCCTTCGAGTGAAAATATATTTGAGACTCTTATGATCGGTGAGAATCTCAAATGTGATACCGTATAAATGATGACGCCAAAGCTTCAGAGCAAAGATGATGGCGCTAACTCCAAGTCATGAACCGGTAGTTCTTCTCATGCTCCTTCAACCGACGAGAAGCATAAGAGACTACTCTGTCGTACTGCCCAAACCACGAAGAGATGCGTCGGTGTAAAGTACAACCATCCTCTCCAAAAGGTAAAACCAAAACTGGAGCCGACACTAATCTCCGCTTCAGCTCCTGAAAGCTGGTCTCGCAATCCTCGGACCATATGAACTTCACGCCTTTCCGAGTAAGACGTGTCAGTGGCATAGCAATACGCGAGAAGCCCTCGATAAAACGTCGGTGATATCCGGCCAATCCCAGAAAACTGCGTATCTCCTTGGCTGCTCCCAACCGGTGACAGCCTCGATCTTCTGAGGATCAACTGAAATACCTCTGCTAGAAACCACGTGTCCCAGAAAACCAACTGAGGATAGCCAGAATGCACACTTGCTGAACTTCGCGTACAGCTGATGTCGTCGAAGAATCTCCAAGACTGTGCGAAGATGCTGTGCATGCTCCTCCTCGGAACGAGAGTAGACCAATATGTCATCAATGAAAACGATAACGAACTGATCTAGATACTCCAGAAAAATGCGGTTCATCAAGTCCATAAACACCGCTGGAGCATTGGTAAGCCCAAATGGCATTACCAAAAACTCATAATGACCGTATCTGGTACGGAATGCTGTCTTCTGGATATCAGAATCTCTGACTCTCAACTGATGATATCCGGATCGCAGATCAATCTTAGAATACACTGATGTACCTCTGAGCTGATCAAACAAATCCTCAATCCGTGGTAATGGATATTTATTTCTGACAGTCACTGAATTCAGCTGCCTGTAGTCAATACATAACCTCATGGTGCCGTCTTTCTTCTTGACAAATAGAACTGGAGAACCCCATGGTGAAACACTAGGGCGAATGAATCCTCTGTCTAAAAGCTCCTGGAGTTGAACCTTCAGCTCGTTCAACTCTTTTGGTGCCATACGATACGGAGCTTTCGATGTCGGCGCGGTTCCCGGAATCAGCTCAATAGCGAACTCCACTGGCCTTCTGGGAGGCAAACCTGGCAGCTCCTCTGGAAATACATCTGGGTACTCCCGGACTACAGGAACATCGGAGAGCTGCGAACTACTATTGTCCTCGGTACTGATCAACGATAACAGAAAACCATGACAACCGTGAGACAGCAACTTCTGTGCCTGAATCGCCGAAATAATCGAGATGCCGTCGTCTCTGATGCCAGTGAAACTCCACGAGGGTTGGTTCGGAGGCCGGAAGGTGACCACCCTCGTCTGGCAATCAACGGTAGCATGATATACTGATAGCCAATCCATGCCAAGAATGACATCAAACTCGATCATCTCCAATACTAGAAGATCTACCATAAGTATCATGTTGCCAAAGTCTAACAGGCAACCTCTGATCTCCTGGGTGACGTCTAAAGTATCACCCGACGGTAGGGAGACAGTCAATCGCCGCAACCTAACAGTAGGTAATCTACCAATCTCCCGCATAAAGGTACGGGATATAAAAGAATGCGAACTACCAGTATCAATCAAAATATCAGCAGTAAATGCATAAATAGAAATCGTATCATGGAAAGCGGATCCGCGGCCGAGCATCCTCTCCGTAATCGCATGAACACGACCGGTCCTCGGCGGAGGAGGAGGTGGTAACATCGCCGGTAAGCTCGCCACCGAGGCGCTGGACTATGTGCCGATAAGACCGAGGATGGTGACGATCTTGCGGTGGCCGGGAGTCGACACGCCGAGTCGGATAATAAGGTCCCGTGCAAAACTGGGTGCTAAGCACCGAGTACTCTGCCCAAGCATGCCAAATCTTTGCCGCGGAGGAGCTGCTCCTCGCCGACGCTGTGAGGGTGTGAATCTCCGCCTCCTCGCCGAGACACCGATCGACTAGACTGCCCCTCTGCTCGACCTTCGAAGTGTCTGAGCCTTCACCGATCTCGGCTCTGGTGCCCGTGCGCTTGCAATAAAATAAACCGACTGCTCCAGTGCGGTGAAGTGATGTGGTCTCGGAACCACATCGAAACATCAGATATCGCTGGTGGATGCTTCCGATCTGCCGAGGAGACCGGAAACGCGTCGAGGAAGATCGCCCGACTTCGAGGCCTACGAAACCCGAAGAACTCGACCGATCGTCGCGACTACTCGATGCTGCCTCAGGTTCGCCGGACACGCCTCGATGTCGACCAGATGCTTCTTTTCCTGTCCGGATATGCTGTCTGCCGAGCTAACTCTATCATCAAAGCTCGATTCAATGCATCTGAATAAGATGTAATCCCTAATCCGGCAAGCTGTACATGCAGATAACCATCCAATCCCTGTATAAACTGCATCATGCGAGTTCTGTCCTCCGCAACTAACTCTGGACAAAACTGAGCCAACCGGAGGAATTCAGTATTATACTCGGTCACTGAGCGATTATTCTGCCTCAGACTCATAAAATCCTGTCGGCGAGCCATCTGATAGGACAGTGGAAAGAAACGGCTCTCAAAAGCCTCTCTGAACCTGGTCCATGTGACGTTGCGCTCACTAATAATAGCACGCTGAGTAACCCACCAGGCATTAGCTTCATCCCGTAAATGGTAAGCAGCCAGCTCTGCTTTCTCCCACTCGGAGCAAGCCATATAGAAGAAAGTCTGCTCCATAGTCTCTATCCATGATAGAGCCATACTCGGATCGAGATCTCCGCGGAAAAGAGTGAAACGAGTCTTCATCGACTCAGCCAGTGCTGGAATCCTAGCTCGTGCAGCGACGATATCAGTGATCTGTGTCGGGACGGCTGTAGGAGCTGGCGGAAACACTGGAGCTGATACTACGGGTGGTACCGCGGAATAGACCGGAGGAGGAACTCCCGGTGCTGCTGTATATACCGGAGCATAAGCCGTCGGTGGTACTGCCTGGGGGACAAAAGTGGTGGCAGCTGGAGGTACGGTAGGTAATGGTACCGGATATGGTGCAGCTGCTGCTACTGTAGGCACTGGGGGCACAGGTGCCACTGGTGTCGGGTACACTGTAGGTCCAGGTGGCGGTGGTGCCGAGTACGTCGTAGGCTGCTCTGGAGCAAATGTCGGGTACGCCAATGGTACACCTGATGGTACGGTAAACAGGGTAGGCGTGGATACCGTCGGTGTGGCCAAAATAGGTATCTCCACAGGAGCTATCGGGATTTGAGAGCCCGATGCTCCCGCTGCATCCTGAGTCTGTCCCTGACTGACCGGCTCACTAACAGTGGGCATCTCTGGCATATCCAGAGATCCCGTGGTCCTCCCACGTGGTCGTCCAGCACCACGTCTCGCAGCAATACGAGTAGATCGTCTCATATCTGTTAAATTAAATTACAGATATCAATACCAATATAACAAACATCAAATAACAACATACCTATTTGCTGTCTGGAGATGTTCCGTCGCTGTCCAGTCCCCAATTTGACCTCAAAATTCCGAACGTACACATCGCCGAAAATCCAAATAAATCCGAAACGGAAATTCGAAACACAACCATATCGAAAATCCGATAATGCCCAGTTTGACTCGCAAACCTGGCTAACCCAAATATCCAGAATACCAACAACAGGTATCCGATAAATCTCCAGAACGCCAAAAGCAGGTATCATAACCCGCTCTGATACCACTAAATTGGTATCAGATAAATCCCGAAAATCCAAAATACAAAAATCCAACAAGTATCGCCAAACTTGGCGCTCTGATACCAAGTAAATAAATTGGTATCAGGTTATCCCAAACATCAAAAAATACAAAACAAAAGATCGTAAAACTGTGCTCTGATACCACTAAATTTTCACGCCCCCAGAAGAGTCCCTGTCCGAGAAAATTTCGGCAGCATCTCCCCTGTACGGCGGACAATCAATAATTTTCTACAAGCACTAAATACTCAGCCACAGGCGGCTGGAATCATAACAATAATAAAAAATCAATCACCACGCAGTTTATATATATATATTCAGCCTCTGGCTGACACAACCACGCAGTAATAATACTCTGACTCAAAAACCACCCTACTCAACTACACTCGTAAAGCTCAAAACCGACGAACTCACCTCTTCTGCCATCCAGGCAGGCATGTAGTAGAATAAAAACCAAATCCAAATCCATCGATACAATAAAATCTATACCATGTCCATAAGTAAATAAATCCAGAACATAACAAGTTCAAATAGTCTAGAACAGAAAAGGAAACCAAACGAAAAACCAATCACATCCTCGAGGTCTGCAGGGACCAGCAACTGGAACTCTCTCCTGACAGCATCAACCTGAAAATATCAACAATGGAGGCGGGGTGAGTCCAACACTCAGCAGGTACAATTGATATGCAAAGTAAAGAAATAACACCTAGCACTAATCATGCGTACAGTCTCCTGATAAAGATAAAGGTAACTACAAACCGAAGAAGACAGGAGAGAATCTGTACTAACCAGGACCCGGTAAAAGGACAAACAGTCCGAAAGGTATAGAAGACTTGTATGCATGTCAATCAAGGTATCCAAGCAATGTGCAGCATATAAGTGTAACAAACACAAACACAAACAATAAATGCATCATGCATATGATGCCAATGTCATGGTCACCCCTGACGCCAGTTAGCCAACTCACAACAAAAGTAGGACCAAGTGGGTAGGGCTGTGACAACCGTGCACTCAGCAACACTACTCCTGATGAGTGATCGAGTGGACGGGATCCTGTCGGAGTACATACGTACTCCTACCCCAAATCATAAATGGGGGAGCGCAATGCTCTCAACTCCCGGTACACTGTGACGGGGAGGAATCTCTAACGTGCTACACGCTGCGTCACACTACCCCTGAGTGGATCAACGGAGCACCGGAAGAGTCAAACTGACGTGCTACCACGCTGTATCTCGCTACCCATGAGCGTCACAACGGAGCACCGAACAGTGATGAAACTGGCAATGTGCTCGACAATAATGGAGCAATCTATCGCACAGCATGCGATCATGCAAATGGTGCATGTCACTAAGCATGGTAATATACTAATCCAACCTCTGGACATATCATAATGTGCACCAAAGCGAATGAATCATATCAAGATATACTGATCATATAAGGTATCAAACCTAGGTCCTGACATGATAAAATATGGTTATATCACTACCCATGAGCATGTGGAATCAGGTACATATCCATACAAGATGTAAACAAACAATCAATCAACAGGTAGCATGTATTGGGCAGTGATTAACCGAAACAAGTAAGAAACACAATTAATGCATCTTGTTAATTTAATTACTAAGCATATCAAAGACAATAAGTCAAAAGTACCCGCCTCCAAAATAGAAAGGTCCAATCCAATAATCGAGATACTCGTCTCGCGTCAAAGACCTGTGGTACCAATGTAAATATATTTTATTTAGCTACAATTTCCCATAAATAGCTAAATGAAATCTCTAACCCTAAATTAGGACAAAACCCTAATCAACATCACATAATCAACTTGCTTTAGGTCTAAACCTAAATAAACTTGATTTCTCCTAAGTAGGCTCATAAGATCGGAACAAATTATACACTTTACCTCAAATCACAGATTTCTGTTCTTAATCAGCAGCCAAAGAGGAACTGGCGGAAAGGAGTGTTGCTTGAACAAAGTGAGCTGAAATCAAGAACACCACAGAAGAGAACAGAACAGAATCTCACAACCGCACTTGTTGATCTACAGCACTAAATTTCACCTCACAGTCCTTATCCTTCGATCCACAATCAAGAATCTGAACTACTGGAACCAAAGAGCATCTTCATAATCACAAAACCTCCCTTCCTGGATCAGACCAAGATGAGAAGATCACAAAACCAAGCTTTCCGAATTTAAACAACCTAATTTCTGAAACCAAACCTTACCTTCCAGATCACAATTAGGGCACCAAAGTGAGCAGAGCACTATGGTTACTGTGTGAAGGAATCTAGGGCAAAGTGGTCGGCTGCCGGCACTAGGAAATAGCAAGGACAGCAACCAAAAATGGTCACCGGAGAGATTAAACCGTGGCCGTCGGCTTCAAGCTAGGGCACAGAGGTGGTGGGGTAGAGAGAAGCCGGCAACAAATTCCGGACGGCGACGGCGCTGTGCAGAGGCGCTCGGCGTCGCTGGCGGCAATGGCGTCGGCAAGTCTCTGCTAGGGCACGACCACGACTGGCTCCGTGCGTCGGGGTAAGGCGCTAGAGTCGGCAGTAGCCGGCGATCTGCGTCGGCGCGCAGGAAAAGAGGAGCCGGCGGTGGTGACTTCGGTGTCGCGGGGTGAGGCGATCGGCGCAAAGAAGATGAGGAGAAAAAGAAAAGGAAAATTAAAACTTTTCCTCATTAAAACAGGGTATCCGAAACAGGCTTTTCTGAGCCCCGTTTTTGTCCCCGTTAACTCGTCCATACGAGATCCGAAAAATTCCCGAAAAATTTCCAAAAATTCCAGAAAATTTCCTTAGTAATATTCGCATATTTTCCGGTATTTTACACACTTTTAAAAGAAGTAAGCATTCTTAAAGGAGTAACTAACTCAAAATCTTTAACTCAAGATTCAACTCAAGTACAACAACTTGAGAAAGAAAATTCAAATCTCAAAAATCAGTTAAATGATTTAAAAATTACTTTAGAAAAGTTCTCTCTGGGCTCCAAGAATTTGGATCTAATTCTTAGGACACAAAGAGCCGTCTACAATAGAACTGGGCTAGGATATAAAAGTAAAAAGAAATATAAATCTTATTTATCCTTAATAAACAAACAAAGTAGTAAATCAGTCAAAGCATGGGTCCCCAAGTCCAAATTGATAAATCAAATTGGACTTGGCCAATACTGGGTTCCGAAGGATCAAATATACTACCTCGACAGACCATATCGAGGCCATGATCCAGGGAAAGCTAAAATGAAAACGATTGTAATTCAAAATTCGAAATTAAATTAAAAATTAAAAATTAAAAATTAAAAATCAAATTCAAAATTTAAAATTCGAAATTAAATTAAAATTTAAAATTAAAAATCAAATTCAAAATTTAAATTAAATTCAAAATTAAATTACAAATTCTAAATTCAAAATTCGAAATTAATTTAAAAAAAATTATAAATTAAAAATTAATCAAATCGAAATTATAAATGAAAAATAGATGGAGGGTCCAAACTAGCTGGCACCTCCAACTGAACTACCCGACAGGGTAACTAAACCTAATTTACCCGGAATGGGTAAAACAAGAATATATTACCCGGCAGGGTAGTTAAGGTTAGATTAAAACGGGATAAGTTTAACTTGAACCACAGTACTGGTGAAGTTTTTGGATGATAGTACGTTAGGGAAACTTGGGCATCGCATGTCTAGGAAGATATGACTTCGACCTGGTGCATTTGGCCAAGTGAAACTGACCGAAGCTACCCTTAAATGGATCCTAACTAGTTAGACCAAGTTTTAGTATTAAGTTCAATGGGTAGGACTATTTGAAAAACCTCGAAGGCATGGTTACTTTAATGAGCTCCTTGTGACTCACCATAGCCCAGAAGTTTATCCAAAGAATGCTTACTTGTTGAATCCAAAGCTAAACCTGAATCTAACACAAGACTAAACAAAACCCTTAAATTGAACCTCAATTCATCTCACAAAAAGTTATAGGACTCCCTGATTGAGAATTTAGATCGGGTGAGATGACTAAGTAATTAAAATCTGAAAATTATTTCAAACTTATTTTAAAAACTTAAATTTTAAAATTATTTTAAACTTAAATTTCAAAATTATTTTAAACTTAAATTTCAAAATTATTTTAAATTTAAATTTCAAAATTATTTTAAACTTAAATTTCAAAATTATTTTAAACTTAAATTTCAAAATTATTTTAAACTTAAATTTCAAAATTATTTTAAAAACTTAAATTTCAAACTTATTTTAAAGCTTAAATTTTAAAATTATTTTAAACTTAAATTTCAAACTTATTTTAAAACTTAAATTTCAAAATTATTTTAAACTTAAATTTCAAACTTATTTTAAAACTTAAATTTCAAAATTATTTTAAACTTAAATTTCAAAATTATTTTAAACTTAAATTTCAAACTTATTTTAAAACTTAAATTTCAAAATTATTTTAAACTTAAATTTCAAAATTATTTTAAACTTAAATTTCAAAATTATTTCAAACTTAAATTTCAAAATTATTTCAAACTTAAATTCCAAAATTATTTTAAACTTAAATTTCAAAATTATTTCAAAATTATTTTAAACTTAAATTTCAAAATTATTTCAAAATTATTTTAAACTTAAATTTCAAAATTATTTTAAACTTAAATTTCAAAATTATTTCAAACTTAAATTTCAAAATTATTTAAAAAAAAAACTTAAATTTCAAAATTAATAATAATAAAAATAATATACCAAGGTCAAAAACCGGGGGCAGGCGCCCCCGGTATTCAGACCCCGGGCGCCCCGCCTCACACGACCCCGGGCGCCCGGAACACGTCCGGGCGCCCGGACTCCCTTATATATAGGGGGCAGGAGGCGCCCCCTACCCTTGCACCCAAGTCTTCCTTAAGCTTCTTCTTAGCTTCCCTACGAAGACTTTCAAAATTAAAATTTTTTCCGTGGTTGATACGAAGTCGTGACTCAACCGAGGTCGTCAATTCTAAAATTTCTAACAATGGCTCCTCGGTAAAATTTCTATCCCCTCCTAAAATTCATTTTTATAATTTTTTTTCTTCCTTAGTATAATATTAGTTTCAAATTTAGAAAGCGTACTAAATCTGGTGCTGGGCCCTCTACCCCTAGCATTGACCCTAGGTTTCCCACCGACGAACTTAGGATTAAGTTTATGTCAACAAATTACATGGCCATTAGAACCAAATGTATAGACAGATCGTTCTTTTTACGCTCTTGTATTCCAGTCTCCGAGACTATAAACCACTATAGGTTGCGAAACCTAGTTGAGTGCACCAGCAATAAACATAAGTTTATGTGCCGAATTTTACAACAACCTAGTGAAAGTAGACGACTACTCCTATACCACTAGGGCAAATGGCACGGATATCACATTATCTCCCACCACCCTTCGTGAGTTTCTAGGGTTACGAGCGTCACCCTGCACCTTTTTATGCTATCCTCCTAGGGAGCTACCTTTTGGAGATCCCTACTCACATATTACCCTCGATACGATCTATTCGTCCTTCTTTGAGGACCAGCGTGATCCCACTGAGACCCAGTTTAGGTCACTTAACCTTAGAATTCAGGACTACGCCCTTTATAGGGTTCTAGTACTTTGTATTCTACCGCTGACCACTCACGACATTGCGGTGATGCGTCCATTTCACTCCTTCCTGCTCTATGCCCTGTGTCAGAGGTTAGACATAGACATCAACCTTCACATATTTTCCACTATTATTTATGCAGCTGGATACGTGACCAGCAGACGAGTACATATGCCTTATTGTCATATTCTGACAGCTTACATGGCCTCATTACACATTGATGTCACCAGAGGTGACATCCGCTACATGACCGAGTTTGACATCATAGGAGCTAGGAACTTTTCCCTAGCAAATATCCATATAGACGATGAGGGTACCATGTCCTGGCGTAGGGGGGCACAGCACCAGCAGGCGGAGGAGGCAGAGCATGATGAGTTCATGTTGGCACTATTTCCTGAGGAGGCTGCTCCTGCCCCACCACCACCTCGAGCACCACACCAAGCTCCCCGCACTCTCGCTGATCGAGTTTCTGGACTAGAGAGGGCTATGTCGAGTCTCCAGCACGAGAACTCTGAGTTTCATCAGTCCAATATGCGACGAGAGGTCTCCGATCTTCGACGAGAGGTCCGACAGGAGGTCTCCGACTTACGACGAGACGTACGATAGGAGCTCTCCGACTTGCGCCGAGATCTACGAGATGACGATCGGGCTCGTCACATTGAGATCCTGACACTACTCCGGTCGCTGGGTTCCGGACCACCTCCCTCATCATCTCAGTAGCTCCTACTGTTGCTCTATTATGACTCTAGTACAGCTTGTAGCAGCTCTATTATGACTCTTTTATCTATGTCAACTTTTTAGTCTAATGGACAGTTTCACTTCAGGCTTGATTGACTATACCTTAATCTAATAAATTAGTCTTTTAGTCACATTTTTTTATAACTTCTAGGCAAAACTGATTTCCCAAAATCCCCACTTTGCTAGACTTTCAAAAGTTGGGTTTAGTCTAGGATTTCCCCCTAGATATCATGTTCCCCTAGAATTAAGCCAGAGCATCTCACAAAACACCTAGGTTTACCTTGATTGTGATTGAAAACATAGAATGACGTGAGATGCATAGGGTATAGCCTGGACTCAAGAATGCTTATATCTGTGCATCAACATGAGTCTGGGCGTTAAATATGCAATAAACATTAATCAAGTTAAAGTTCTCCAGCTCTAGTCAAGTCTATCTGGACCTAAATAACTTAACTTGACTAACCTAGTAAAAGCTATTGTCCTATAGACAATCAGCAAGTAACTAAAGGTTAGACAGTTGGCAAAAGATACTCAATTTATTTTTTCAAGAATGTTTTGTTCTCTATGGCTCTGATACCTAATATATAAACATGACTTGTGCTTGGACTTAAGGACCAACTGAACTTAAATGAATAATCTTGCCCTAAAAACTTAAATTTCAATTGACCTTAACTTCCAAACTCTGTTGAATATTGCTAACTTTAATCATGTACAACTCTTTATACATTGCCCATTTTTTGAGTTATGGCAAAGGGGGAGAGTAGCAAAAATGTAAACATAAAATTCAAGTTAAAAATTAAGGGGGAGCAAAAGTTAAGGGGGAGCCAAAGTTAAGGGGGAGTATATAGGGCAAAATTTACTTTAGTTACCTTGTTCATCTATACTTAGCAAATTTTGCCTGTGTTTAAAATGACTATCTATTCGCTTGTTTACTTAACTTCGAATTTGTGTTGCCATAATCAAAAAGGGGGAGATTGTTGGTGCAGGAAGCATCCGACGATCGAACTCGTGTTTTGATAACGGCAAAGAATTCAAAGTTAAGATGTTTTTTAGTCTAACAAGTTTACTTGAGGATTTCAGGAAAGTCCTAGCTGCGGTTAGGCAAAGGGAAAACCCTAGGGGGCGGTAACCCTAGGTCATAGGGGGTGGTAACCCTATGCGTAAAGTCTTGGCAGGTCGATAACTTCAGGCAAAAGTCCTAGGGGGTGGTAACCCTAGGTGAAAAGTCCTGGTGTCGCGAACCAGGTGAAAGACTGGACTAGCCGGGGAAGCGGATGTCCAGCAGAAAGTCCGGAAGCATCGAGTGCTGAGCAAAAGTCCAATCGATCTGGAGGATCGACTGGCAACAGGTAAATCTCTTGAGTGGAGTAGGTGAGGACGCGTTCTCGGCAGAGGGAACAGTAGACGTCGGGTCGACCTAGGGCTTCCGGCTGGAAATCCAAAGTCAGACTCGGACAGTCCGAAGACTGTCAATTATTACTTACTGTGTTTTATCAGATTCTAACATTGTCTTACAGGGTATTTTGCTCGGACTAACCTTTGTTTGCAGGTGAGGAACTTGCTGGAAAAAGGATGTCCGGGCGCCCGGGACCAAATTCTATCCCCTGCGCGACTTCGCAACGTGGAGCATCCTGGTTGGTTGGCCACGTCACACTCCAGGCGCCCGGAAGGGATCCAGGCACCCGGAACTGCATATAAAAGGAGGGTTGAGGTGCAGCTTCAAAGCACAACGAATTCTAAGTGATCTTTCATCAACACGCTGCTCCAAAAGACGCTCCGAAGTGCTACTACAAGTGCCCGATGAGCCGAAGCTTCAGATTTAGCATTTCTTGTTGTCGGTATAATTTTTGATAGCTTTTATTTGTACTCATAATTGTAATCTTTTAACGAGCTTATAGTTGTTGCCCACCGGAAGCGATAAAGGATCGCGGGCCTTCGAGTAGAAGTCGACTTAGGCTCCGAACGAAGTAAAATCGACCTGTCTCTTTGTGTTGTCTCTTTATTTTATTTTCGCTTATTCCGCTGCACGTTTTAACTTCGATAGTTTTCCGATAATTGAACGAAATAGCCACGAGCGCTATTCACCCCCCCTCTAGCGCTTCTCGATCCAACAGGATCGTGGCGGCCGGCTAGAAGGGGGAGGGGGTTGAATAGCCTGAAAAACAACCTTGGGGTTCCAACATACATGATAGACCCTATAACAGATGCATAAGAAATCTGATCCATGTGGTCCCTTTCTTCCTTAGAAGAAGGGCATTGAGTATTCGAAAGACTCACACCATATGACATCAGCATGAATCCCTTCTTAGAATTTTGCATGACAAAACATTTAAGCACTTTGTTAATATATGTACTCTGGCTAAGACCAAGACATCTCCTGGATCTATCTCTATAGATCTTGATGCCTAAAATATAGGCTGCTTCACCTAAGTCTTTCATTGAAAAATAATTCCCAACCCAAGTCTTCACTGATTGAAGAGTAGGGATATCATTTTCAATGAGAAGTATGTCATCTACATACAATATGAGAAAGATGACTGTGCTCCCACTAACCTTCTTATAGACACAAGGGTCATCTTCATTCTTAATGAAACCAAACATTTTGATTGCATCATCGAATCGAAGATTCCAGCTTCTAGAAGCTTGCTTTAATCCATAAATGGATTGTTACAACTTACACACCTTTCCAGCATGCTCTGGATCGACAAAACCCTCAGGTTATATCATGTACACATCCTTGAGTAGATTTCCATTAAGAAATGTAGTTTTGACATCCATATGCCAGATCTCATAATTATAGTAAGCTGCAATTGCAAGTATAATCCGAATAGACTTGAGCAACATAACTGGTGAAAAGGTTTCATCATAGTCTATACTATGAATTTTCTTGAATCTTTTAGCTCAATCTACCTTTATAGGTATGCATATACCCATCCATTTCAATCTTCACCTTAAAGACCCACTTACACCCAATGTGTTTGATCCCTTCAGGTGGATCAACCAAAGTCCATACTTGGTTAGTGTACATGGATTTCATTTCAGATCTTATGTCCTATAGCCATTTCTCAGAATCTAGGCCCTGTACATCTTCTTGATAAGATGTAGGCTTGTTGAGACCAACTAGCACTATATCATCATTGTCAGACAAGAGAAAAGAATATCTCTTAGGTTGACGACGAGTCCTATTAGATCTTCATAGAGCTTGTGCTACTTGAACATGCTTGTGCTACTTGGACATGCTATTGCTCCACAACTTCTTGTGGTGTAAGAAAATCCTGATCCACAACATCTTGTGGTACCTGTTTAATTTTCATCAAGGAGTCAGTGCTAGTTTGTGTATCTTGAACTTCTTTAAGATCAACTTCACTTCCACTAGTTTTTCTAGAAATAAATTCCCTTTCTAGAAATACACTGATTCTGGCAACAAACACCTTGCCTTGTGTAGGATTATAGAAGTAATATCCCTTTGTTTCCTTGGGATATCCAACAAAATAACACTTGCCTGATTTGGGTCCTAGTTTATCTGAGACTTATCGTCGAACGTAAGCCTCACCACTCCCAAATCTTCATAAAAGACATCTTGGGACTCTTCCCAGTCCATATTGTATATGGTGTCTTTATTATGACCTTAGATGGAACGTGGTTAAGTGTAAAAGCGACCGTCTCTAGAGCATGCCCCAGAAGGAAGTAGGAAGATCTGTTTGACTCATCATCGATCATACGACATCTAATAAAGTATGATTTCTCCTTTCTAATACATGATTCCATTGTGGTGCTCTAGGTGGAGTGAGTTGAGATATGATCCCACACTTAACAAGATGGTCATGAAACTCTTGGCTAAGGTATTCCCACCTCAATCTGATCGAAGCATCTTAATACTCTTACCAGGTTGATTTTGTTCTTCATTCTTGAATTCTTTAAACTTTTCAAAGGATTCTGACTTGTGTCTCATCAGATACACATAGCCATATCTACTGAAATTATCAGTGAAGGTAATGAAGTAATAATAGTCTCCTCTAGCTGCTATTCTGAAAGGGCCACATACGTCAGTATGTATGAGTCCTAACAAATTATTAGCCCTTTCGTCGTGTCCACTAAATGGAGTCTTTGTCATCTTGCCTTGAAAACAAGATTCGCATGCCTCATATTATTCAAAAATCAAATGAGTCCAAAAGTCCATCCTTATGGAGTTGAGATATGCGACTCTCATTTATGTGACCCAAGTGACAATGTCAGATGATATGGGTTAGGTTTCATGGGTCCCCGATAAGGAAAGGAAAGGAGATATACCTCTAAGGGGGTAAGCCAATACCGGTCGGGATACTTTCAAGTAAGTAGGCCAATACCGGTCAGGATATACTTCCAAGTGATTAGATCATTGTCGACCGAGATATACCCCTAAGGAGGTATGCCAATATCGGCTGGGATATACTTCCAAGTAAGTAGACCAATACCGGTCAGGATATACTTCCAAGTGATTAGATCATTGGCGACCGAGAGATACCTCTAAGGAGGTAGGCCAATATCAGCCAGGATATACTTCCAAGTAAGTAGGCCAATACCGGTCGGGATATACTTCCAAGTGATTAGATCATTGTCGACCGAGATATACCTCTAAGGAGGTAGGCCAATATTGGCTGGGATATACTTCCAAGTAAATAGGCCAATACCGGTCGGGATATACTTCCAAGTGATTAGATCATTGTCGACCGAGATATACCTCTAAGGAGGTAGGCCAATATCGGCCGGGATATACTTCCAAGTAAGTAGGCCAATACCGGTCGGGATATACTTCCAAGTGATTAGATCATTGTCGACCGAGATATACCTCTAAGGAGGTAGGCCAATATCGGCCGGGATATACTTCCAAGTAAGTAGGCCAATATCGGTCGGGATATACTTCCAAGTGATTAGATCATTGTCGACCGAGATATACCTCTAAGGAAGTAGGCCGATATCGGCCGGGATATACTTCCAAGTAGGTAGGCCAATACCGGTCGGGATACTTTCAAGTAAGTAGGCCAATACTGGTCGGGTTATACTTCCAAGTGATTAGATCATTGTCGACCAAGATATACCTCTAAGGAGGTAGGCCAATATCGGCCAGGATATACTTCCAAGTAAGTAGGCCAATGTCTGTCAAGACATACCTTTAAAAAGGAGAGCCAAACATCGGTCAGGATGAATAATACCTTGACAAGATACTTGATAAAAATTACATACTTAATAAGATATAATCTGGTGCCAGTTAGGATAATAAACATAGAGTAGCACGAACGAGCACTAAGCCTCATGAGAAGTAATAATAATTGATCAAACTGAGTTAAGCTCAGCCTCGATCAATACAAGGGACAAAGTTATATATAATATAGTAAAACAGGAGGCACAAGTAGGAAAGATAGAAATACCTTAAGAGAACTTGTGATACAGAAGAGAAGTAGTATTTTCAATAAAATGATTAATAAAAATATTTGCAGTATATGATTGTATAACAGGTGTTATATATATTTTGGCGGGAAATATGTTTTCAGATTGTTTTACAGGTACTAGACGACAAAGAAGGTACATCTGGGGTACAAAGTGTAGGACCGTTAGATTCGATAGAGGGGGGGGTGAATATCGATTCGAAAAACAAGAGTTTAAACGCAGTGGAAAAGTAAAATAGACATAATGGTTTTACTTCGTTCGGAGCCTGTGATGACTCCTACTCGAAGGCCCGTGGTCCTTGACCACTTTCGTTGGGCAATCACTAGCAATTCGAAATGATGATTACAAAAGAACCGTACAGGGAATGCTAATGAAAACTGAAAACAAATACCGAAAAAAGGGAAAAGAACGGAGCGTAGTTTCGGAGCTTTGTTGGCGTCGCACTGAACGTCGAGCAGCAAGACCAGCAGTAGAAGAGTTCTCAGCTTGATTGATTTATCTGAAGCTCCTGTCTGGGGCTTCTTTTATATGCTATTCCAGGCGCCTGGATCCCCTCCGGGCGCCTGGAATGTGACGTAGCTGCACAAACCATGATGCTCCACGTGGCGACGACTCGGCTGGATAGAATTCGCCTTCCGGGCGCCCGGATCCCTTCCGGGCGCCCGGATCCCCTCCGGGCGCCCGGACCTCCTTTTTTCAGAAAACTCCCTTTTCCTGCAAAACAAAGTTAGTCCGAGACAAATATATATCCTGTAAAACAGATTGTTAGTAAAAGCAAAGTGAGTATGAATTAGCACAAGTTAGTATGACTTAGATTCCGTCTTTCTGAGACCGGAATCTAGTCACGATCTCGACTTAGATATCTGAAATGGATCTAAGCCGGATCGACGCCTAATGTTCCCTTCCCGGGAACGCGTCCTCACAGTCACTCCCTTCCAGTGACTTACCTTACTTACCTGCCAGACATCCGGTCAGCCCGTCGACCCGTCTGGACTTCTCGCCAAGCGTCCGGTCAGCCCGTCGACCCTCTTGGACTTCTCGCCAGCTATCCGGTCAGCCCGTCGACCTAGCTGGACTTCTCGCCAAGCGTCCGGTCAGCCCGTCGACCCGCTTGGACTTCTCGCCAGCTATCCGGTCAGCCCGTCGACCTAGCTGGACTTCTCCTGCACACTCGATCAAAGTGTCAGACAACAACAAAACTAACTTAACCTATTTGTCATTCATCAAAACCTGGGTTAAATCGTTAGTGCTAACCGCACCAACAATCTCCCCCTTTTTGATGGAATGACAACCTGGTTAAGTTAGTGAAAATATATGCAAGAAACAACATGCATTTATGTGGTTTTAAAGTTAGTCTGTATTTTCAAATTGGTTTTAGCTAACTTAACCACCTAACCCTCCCCCTTTGGCATTCATCAAAAAATAAGCAGGGGTAAACAAGCATAGTGTAGAGTAATAAAAAGTTTAGTTCAAAAATTCAAAGATACTGATAAAAGTACAATTTTTAACAGCAAGTTAAAAAATAGTCAAGTTGACTTGGGGGAGTTTAAAGTTTTGAAAACTTGTTTAAAGCATTAGCTTTTAGCTTTTAGAGAAATTGCTAAGTTTAGATAGTCTAATTTTCAAACATAAGTGTATAAGGTCTAAATTTCAGGATCAAGTTTAAATTTTCAAAACAAGTTTCAACTTTGAAACGCTTTTCAAACATAAGTTTTCAAAACCAAAATTCCAAAACTAAGTTTGAAAAATCTAATTTCCACAATTTTCAATAACAACGTAATTTTTTTTTTAAAAACTAATTTTTGTAAAATTTAACTTTCAAATCAAATTGTCAAAATTAAGTAAAATCAAATTTTAAGAACTAGATTCAGGACAATTTTCAAAGTAAAGTTAAATTAAATTTAAATCTTTACTTTAGTTTTCAAAGGAGTTTGGTAAAAGTAAGATCATATTTTTAGAATGTTTTTGTAAAATTTGTTTTCCAAAATCAAATTTTCAAAGTTTAAATGTACTAGTTTCAAAACCATGGTTTAAAATACTTGAAAAGTTCAGTTTTCAAAGACTAAGTAAAAAGGATAAAAAGTTTGTGATTTAAAAAAAATTCACAATTTTAAACAAGTTGTTTTTAAACTTTGATTTTCAAAATTAAGTTTAAAATTCAATTTGGAAAACTAAAGTAGTTTTATTTCTCCCCCTGAATTTGATACTCCTTTAATTTATTACTCTCCTTTAATTTATTAAATTTTCTAGGGGATTTAAAAAGAAAAAATTGAACCTCCCCCTGAATTGGTTACTCCCCTTAATTTATTAATCCTCCTTATTTATTACTCCCCCTTAATATAAAATTTTACAACCGTAACATATTTTCGTACCTAAGTGTTTTAGGCGATTGTATAATTATCTTTATAAAATTGTTCATTTAAATTTGACTAAACGTAATTAACGTTAGATTCAGTTGAAATGAGTTAACCTTTAGTGTAATGTTAAGTAAGATAAGTTGTTATTAATTCAATAATTAATCAATATTAATAATTTATTGATTAAATTTTGCTTGATTCAATAATTTAATATAATCTAAATTTTGTATTAAATTGATTAATTTTTGCTTGATTCAATAATTTAATATAATCTAAATTTTTTATTAATTCATGAAGGTGTTAGTTATAATTAAACTTTTCATTTACTTCCTTTTAAGTTGGATTAACTTAGTTTAAAGTTGGTAGTAATTTGAAGTTAAACTCGTTATTAAACAAGGTTAAGTAAGGTTCAATTTAAGTCAAACTTTAATTATGTTTTAAAAAATAATTAATATTTTAAAGGTTGATAAAAAAAATGACTTAGAGTAATTTTAATATTTTACTAAGGTTAAACCTAGTCTCTAATCAAATCAAGCTTAGTTCTCAAATAAAGTTAAACTTAAATAGTTAAGTTCTACTTATTAATTACATAATTAAGTTTAAAGTTAAAGTTAACGAAATTTAAGTTTTTAAGTTAGGTGTCTAAGTTTTAAATGAATTTAAAAGAATTATAATTATTAATATTTTTAAGGGATTTCTAACAAGATTTTAAAATGATTTTTATAATTATTTAATGACAATTAATATACGTTCAATTCAGTTTTGATTTTAGATTAAAATTAATATCAATGATTAATTTAGGTTTAAGTTTTAAGTTTAAGTTAAATTTTTAAGTTTTAATTTAAGTTTTAATTTTCAGTTAGGTTAAATTAAGTTGAAAAGTAATGTTTAAATTAAGTTTTAAGTTAAAATAATTTTTATGTTAAAATAATTTTTAAAATAACAATAATTTTTAAACGGTTTTAAATGAATTTTTAAAGTTTTTAAAAGAGTTTTTAAAATAATTTTTAAAAGAATTTTTTAAAGTTTTTAAAATGATTTTTAAAAGAGTTTTTTTGAAATAATTTTTAAAATGTTTTAAAATAATTTTTAAAAGAATTATTTAAAGTTTCTAAAATGATTTTTAAAAGAGTTTTTAAAATAATTTTTAAAAAAATTTTTAAAGTTTTTAAAATGATTTTTAAAAGAGTTTTTAAAATAATTTTTAAAATGTTTTAAAATAATTTTTTAAAGTTTTTAAAATGATTTTTAAAATAGTTTTTAAAATAATTTTTACAAGAATTTTTTAAAGATTTTAAAATGATTTTTAAAAGAGTTTTTAAAATAATTTTTAAAATGTTTTAAAATAATTTTTTAAAGTTTTTAAAATGATTTTTAAAAGAGTTTTTAAAATAATTTTTAAAATGTTTTAAAATAATTTTTTAAAGTTTTTAAAATGTTTTTAAAATTGTTTTTAAAATAATTTTTAAAAGAATTTTTTAATGTTTTTAAAATTATTTTTAAAAGAGTTTTTAAATTAATTTTTAAAAGAATTTTTTAAAGTTTTTTAAAATGATTTTAAAAAGAGTTTTTAAAATAATTTTTAATAGAATTTTTTAAAGTTTTTAAAATGATTTTTAAAAGAATTTTTAAAAGAATTTTTAGAGTTTTTAAAATGATTTTTAAAATGGGTTTTTAAAATAATTTTTAAAAGAATTTTTAAAAGTTTTTAAAATGATTTTTAAAATATTTTTTTAAATAATTTTTAAAATAGTTTTAAAGAATTTAAAATAATTTTTAAAGAGTTTTTTTTTAAAATAGTTTTTAAAGAATTTTTAAAATAGATTTTAAAGAATTTTTAAAATAGATTTTAAAGAATTTTTAAAATAGTTTTTAAAGAATTTTTGAAATAGTTTTTAAAGAATTTTTAAAATAGTTTTTTAAAGAATTTTTATAAATAGTTTTTAAAGAATTTTTAAAATGGTTTTTAACGAATTTTTGAAATAGTTTTTAAAGAATTTTTAAAATAGTTTTTTAAAGAATTTTTAAAAATAGTTTTTAAAGAATTTTTAAAATGGTTTTTAAAGTTAATATAATTTGAATTTGAAATTCAATTGGAAATTCGAAATTTAATTTTAATTTAATTTGAAATTTGAAAATTAATTATAATTTAATTTGAAATTCAAAATTTAATTTTAATTAATTTTAATTTAATTTGAAATTTGAAAATTATTTAATTTAATCCTTATTCATCTCACCTGATCTAGATTATCAATCAGGGAATCCCATAATTTTGTGAGATGAATTAGATTTAATTACAGAGTTTGGTTTAACTTGTATTAGATTCAGGTTTAGCTTTGGTCTCAACAAATAGGCATTTTTCGGATAAACTTCTAAGCTTGGTGAGTTACCTGGACATCATTAGAAGTAACCAACCCTTCGAGGTTTTCCGAATAGTCCTATCCACGGAGCTTAGTACTAAACCTTGGTCTACCTAGTTAGGATTCGTAAGGGGTAGCTTCGGTCAGTTCCACTTGGCCAAATGCACTAGATCGAAGCCATATCTTTCTAGACATGCGATGCCCAAGCTTCCCCAACGTACTATCATCCAAAACTTCACCAGTACTACTTGTCAAGTTAAACTTTTGTCCCTTTTATTCTATTCCTAACTACCCTGCCAGGTAGGTTGGTTTTTGGGTACCCTACCGGGTAAGTTTGTTTCGGTTATCCTGTCGGGTAAATTATTTTTGGAGGTGCCAGCTATTCTGGAGCCTCCCCCTAAATTGTTGATTTTTATTTTTAAGATTTCTTGTATATTTAGAGTTGGTTTTAGTTAAGTTTTAATGTTTAATTTGTAATTTAAATTTAAGTTTTTAATTTTGAATTAATTAAATTGGTCAAATTATCTTTCTTTAAAAGAGTATATTTAATATTTAAATTTTCTTTCAATTTTAATTTTATTGGGTTAATTGAATTATCTTTCTTTAGTAGCTTATTTTTAAAGTTTAGTTTTTTATTTATTTTTGAGTTAATTAAATTGTTTGAATTATATTTCTTTAAGGGTTTATCTTTTAACTTTTTATTAATTGTTAATTTTGAATTTTCTAGATTATTTTTGTTTAATATGTTATCTTTAACATTTAATTTTAAGTTTGTTAACTTCCGTTTTGATTTTATCAAAGTGTTTGATTTTATCCTTATATTTTCTTTACCTTTTAAGTTGATATAATTAGTGGAATTTATTAAATAAGTCTTATCATTAAAATTTAATTTTTTGTTAATTAAATTATCTTGGGTTTAGATAGAATTTTCTAGATTGATATTGTCTAGATTATTAAACAATTTATTAATTGTGTCTAGATTGATATTGACCTTGTCATCCTTTTTGTTTGAATTTTCAAATTTGTTTAGGTTTAAATTCGAATTTTTAGATTTATTAATTATTTTCAGATTTTCTGTATTTTCTTAATTAATTATATTTGTTTTATCAGAAAATATCCTAGGGGTATTTTCTGTATTTTCTGAATTAATTATATTTGTTTTATCAGAAAATGTCCTAGGGGTATTTTCGCAAGTATTGTCATGTACACCGTTTTCACATATACTTTCAGATATATCCAAATTAACATGCACATATTTTAAACTACTACTAGCAAGGGTGTTTTGGTAAATATTACTAACCTTGAGCGCAACCCCTAATTCAGCAGGCTTCTCCGTTGGATCTGACTCGAGTCCGGATTCGACTTTAACTTGATCTTCTAGCTCCATTGGCGTCTCGTGAAGCTTGATCAACTGGGTCCACAGCTCATATGCATTCTTGTATTTTTCTAATCTGCATATAATATTGTTAGGTAAAATATTACAAATAATTTTACTTATGTTTTTATTCAGTTCCGAGTTTTGAGAAGGTTTTTTCAATATTAGCATATAATCGATATCTACGCTTCCTAAGAAGCATTCCATTCTTCGCCTCCAGTAGTTGAAATCTTCATCGTACGGTGGTGGTTCATTGGGGTTCCATCCTTCTTGAAAAGACATTGTTCTTGCACACAATGAAACAAACACAAAATCCCAAGACTTGGTCTTGGATTAGCAGTGCTGAAAAAAAAATAATATTTCACTAATTTTTTTTTTAAAAAAATAATAAAATATTATTAAAATATTAATAAAAAATATTATCTCAAATTTTTGAAAATGTAATATTTTGTCGATACTAAATAATAGTGAAAAGATGACGATGTATTTTTCAAAACCAATTTTGGAGGGAAAAAACGAAAGGCGTAAGGTTTTATTTTAAAAATGAACGATATATAATTTTTCCTTAAAAAGACCCCCTCTTTGTCTGATTGGTGGTTGCACCAAATCAGAGCGGTACCTGCTCTGATACCACTTGTAGGACCGTTAGATTCGATAGAGGGGGGGTGAATATCGATTCGAAAAACAAGAGTTTAAACGCAGCGGAAAAGTAAAATAGACACAATGGTTTTACTTCGTTCGGAGCCTGTGATGACTCCTACTCGAAGGCCCGTGGTCCTTGACCACTTTCGTTGGGCAATCACTAGCAATTCGAAATGATGATTACAAAAGAACCGTACAGGGAATGCTAATGAAAACTGAAAACAAATACCGAAAAAAGGGAAAAGAACGGAGCGTAGTTTCGGAGCTTTGTTGGCGTCGCACTGAACGTCGAGCAGCAAGACCAGCAGTAGAAGAGTTCTCAGCTTGATTGATTTATCTGAAGCTCCTGTCTGGGGCTTCTTTTATATGCTATTCTAGGCGCCTGGATCCCCTCCGGGCGCCTGGAATGTGACGTAGCTGCACAAACCATGATGCTCCACGTGGCGACGACTCGGCTGGATAGAATTCGCCTTCCGGGCGCCCGGACCACCTTTTTTCAGAAAACTCCCTTTTCCTGCAAAACAAAGTTAGTCTGAGGCAAATATATATCCTGTAAAACAGATTGTTAGTAAAAACAAAGTGAGTATGAATTAGCACAAGTTAGTATGACTTAGATTCCGTCTTTCTGAGACCGGAATCTAGTCACGATCTCGACTTAGATATCCGAAATGGATCTAAGCCGGATCGACGCCTAATGTTCCCTTCCCGGGAACGCGTCCTCACAGTCACTCCCTTCCAGTGACTTACCTGCCAGACGTCCGGTCAGCCCGTCGACCCGTCTGGACTTCTCGCCAAGCGTCCGGTCAGCCCGTCGACCCGCTTGGACTTCTCGCCAGCTATCCGGTCAGCCCGTCGACCTAGCTGGACTTCTCGCCAAGCGTCCGGTTAGCCCGTCGACCCGCTTGGACTTCTCGCCAGCTATCCGGTCAGCCCGTCGACCTAGCTGGACTTCTCCTGCACACTCGATCAAAGTGTCAGACAACAACAAAACTAACTTAACCTATTTGTCATTCATCAAAACCTGGGTCAAATCGTTAGTGCTAACCGCACCAACACAAAGAAGATTCCTTAAAAGTCATTTACCACAAGTACACAGCTTACGTCATCTCATAACAAACACTAACAAACCGGGGTCCACTTCATGACTACGGAGGTTATATGAAGTGGTATAAAAAGGGGAATCCTCTCCGTTGGCGGGGTAAGTTCACATCATTGCGCACATTCATAACCCTAATTTTTCAACTACTGTTCATCTTCTTCCTCCTTCTTCCACACCGAGAGAGATTACTGACTTGAGCGTCGGGGGCCTAGCCAGGGATTCCCACCCCGGTCTTAGGTCACTGACAATAGTGTCGGTTGGTCTCTTGTGCGCAGGAAGCCTTCAGAGTTTCGAAGCCGGTGTTCTTCGATTGGACCTTCTCATCACCATTGGTATCTTGCCTAGAGAGGAAATTCTGGGGTTTCATCTTCTTGGATCAGCTTTGGGTTTCTCGGATCGGCATTCTCTAGGCATTATTCTCCATCAGCAGTGGATTTTTTCTTCCGGATCTCCGTCTTGTCCAGCTTCTCAGACATGATCAAATTTGGCGCCGTCTGTGGGAACTTCACCTGAATCTGAGACTACAAGATGGAAGAGGCTGGAAAATCAAACCTACTCACTATTAGTCATGAGGATATGGATTTCCTCATTAATTCTCACATACAGAAAGCCTTACAGCAACAACAACAACAACTTCAAGCCCACACTGGGGCTACTCTGCCAACGGCTCACAATCCAGCAATTTCAACTACTCAGCATCGAAAAGGAAAGGAGCTGGAAGAGGAGGAACATGCGTATTTTCCTCCAGTTGCTGTTTCTCCGACAAGACGTCCTCGAGCCTTTCTTCGCACTCCCATGGAGCAAGGGGGTCGGAGGCCTGTGTTTCAGGAATCCTCTGGTGAAGCACTAGACAGAGAAAAGCGTAAGATCAAAATGATAACTAGTGATAGCTCGCCAGAAAAAGTCATCTCTCCATTCTCTCAGAGTGTATTGGATGATTCGCTTCCTAAGCGGTATCAAAATCTTCAAATCGGCGAGTACACTGGAACAACAGATCCAGAAGATCATCTATTGAAATTTGAGAATGTAGCATTATTACAACAATTTTCTGATAGGGTGAAATGTCGGATGTTTCTTACTACCCTCGAAGGAGCCGCACAGCGCTGGTTCAAAAGACTACCATAGAAGTCTATCCGAAAATTCAAAGATTTGAAAAAAGTTTTCCTACACCATTTCTCCAGTAACAAGAGATATCATAAGACTCCTTGGAGTTTATTTTCAATCAAACAGGCATCCAAGGAGTCTATCCGAGCCTACATCAAAAGGTTCAATCAGGTAGCTATCGATGTACCTAATGCTATCACAGAAATCTTAGTGAGCGTTTTTTCTCAAGGTTTAAATGATAATGATTTCTTTAAAGATTTAGTGAGAAATCCTCCTGTTAATTTTGATTCCTTGATTGAGCGCTCTACTGAATTCATTAATGTGGAAGAAGCTCAAGCCACCCGTAGGAAGGAGGGCGTTACTTCTTCTCCTATCCAGGTCAAGGAGAAAGCTCCTGCCCCTGTTCCTCCACCCAGGGGGCCTCGAGCAACTCATCCACCTCACCGTCAACCAGAATATCGTCCACAGACAGTACAACACGTGGAGATACAGCCAGAGGCACCAAGAAGATGGTGCACTTATCATAAAACTAGCAGTCATCATACTGAAGACTATTTTGTTTTAAGAAATAAACGGGCTAATAGGGAACGTTATCAGAGGCAAAATTATTATCGGCAACAATACCCTAGACAACAAAGTCCGCTCAAATTGGAATATCGCCCGGTCGAGCCTCGGCAGGATGCATTGCCAACCCCGACCGGTACAAGTCAAGTATCGGAAAAGGTTCCTTCTGAAACCCTGACAACTCGACAAGAAGAAAACAGGAGCAATGTCACTCGGGGCAGTATCAATATGATTGCAGGTGGACCCACTGATGGGGATTCTAATAGGGCCAGGAAAGCACATGCCCGAAGACTGGAAATTCATGCCGTGGGGTGTAGCATGGAACGAGCAGCTGGTCCCGAGATAAGTTTTGGGCCTAGAGATCTTGAGGGGGTAGAAATACCCCATGATGATGCCTTGATTATCAAAGCCGTGATAGCCAACTATGATATTTCCCGTACCTTCATAGACACGGGCAGTTCTGTCAATATTATATTCAAGAAGGCTTTCGATCAATTACAGATTGACCCAAGTGAACTTCAACAGATGGTCACTCCTTTATATGGATTTACAGGCAACAAAGTACAACCGCTGGGTCAAATAAAGTTGGCCATATCTCTAGGAGAGGAGCCTCTGATGAGAATAAGGAGATCTTATTTTATGGTGGTAGACGCCCCTTTCTCTTATAATGTGATACTGGGTCGACCGGCCTTAAACGAGTTTAGGGCGGTCGTTTCTACTTTTTGTCAGAAAATTAAATTTCTTGTTGATGATCAAGTTAGGGAGGTGCGGGGTGATCAGAAGACAGCCCGAAAATGTTATGTGGAAATAGTTCGGGCTGAAGCTAGCGCTGCCCGAAAGATTCAAAGAATGGAAGTCAATGCCATTCAGGAGAAGCAGCCTATTCTGGTTTATGAAGAAAAAGAAGAAGTTCAGATTCAAACCGGTCGGCCTGAAGCTACTACATATATTGCGACTAATCTTGATCCCACTTTAAAAGCCGAACTAGTACAATGCCTAAAGAAGAATAATGATGTATTTGCCTGGACACCTAAAGAAGTTTCAGGCGTTTCTTCTATAGTCATGGAGCATTCCTTACATGTCTTCCCAGATGCCCGCCCGGTCATGCAAAGAAAGAGGAATTTTAGTGCGGAACAGAACCAAATCATCAAAGAAGAAATAACTAAACTTATGGAAGCTGGTTACATCAGGGAGGTACAATTTCCTAGCTAGTTATCTAATCTGGTGTTAGTCTCTAAGCCAGGAAACAAATGGCGAGTGTACATTGATTTCCGGTATCTCAATAAAGCTTGCCCAAAAGATTATTATCCATTACCCAGGATCGATCAATTAGTAGACTCTACTACTGGATGTGAGTACATCTCTATGCTAGACGCTTATCAGGGCTATCATCAGGTTCCCTTAGCTAAAGAAGATCAAGAAAAGGTCAGTTTCATAACATCTGAAGGTACTTATGGTTATAATGTTATGCCCTTCGGACTAAAAAATGCAGGAGCAACTTATCAAAGGCTTATGAATAAGGTCTTCCAAAAGCAGATAGACAGAAATATGGAAGTATATGTTGATGATATCTTAATTAAGTCTCTTTAAGCTGTTGATCTGTGCAGGGATGTAGAGGAAACCTGCCAGACCTTGAGACAGTATGGGCTCAAGTTAAATCCAAGCAAATGTTTATTTGGAGCGAAAGGAGGAAAATTCCTGGGGTACATGGTGTCCGAACGAGGAATAGAGGCCAACCCGAGCAAAGTAAAGGCACTTCAGAACATGGAGCCTCCGCGCAACATGAGAGAAGCTCAAAGATTGACCGGCCGGATTACAGCCTTGTCTAGGTTCATTTCCAGGTCGGCCGATCGTAGCTTCCATTTCTTTAAAATACTCAGGAAGGCAAACAAATTTCAGTGGAACGAGGAATGTGATAAGACCTTCCAAGAGTTAAAAGATTACTTGTCTACTCTTCTTATATTAGCTAAACCTATAGTAGGAGAGACTCTTTGGGTATATTTGTCGGCGAATGAAAACGCTGTAGGCTCTGTATTAGTCAGACAAGAAGGAAAGGAACAACAACCTGTATATTTTTCCAGCCATTTATTAAAAGGAGCTGAGTGTAGATATACTACACTAGAAAAATTGGCTTATGCATTAGTGTTGACTGCTCGGAGGCTGCGACCATATTTCTTAGCACATGAAATTGTTGTATTAACCAACAGTACTCTCGGACGGGTGTTACTCAATCCTGAGGCATCAGGTCGATTGGTCAAATGGACAACTAAACTTGGAGAATATGACATTCAATATCAGCCTCGCTCGGCCATCAAGGCATAAGCTCTAGCAGATTTCATCATAGAAGTTCAAGGCCCTGAGGAAGAAAACATATGGAAAGTTTATATGGATGGCTCCTCAACTAGGCAAGGTAGCGGAATTGGTGTCCTTCTTATATCTCCCAGGGAAGATAGACTCCAACTCTCTATCAGATTGAATTACAGAGCTACGAATAATGAGGCAGAATATGAAGCTTTAATAGCTGGATTGCAAGCTACTAGGCATATAGGGGCAACTCGGGTCCTCATTTATTCTGACTCTCAATTAGCAGCCCAACAACTATCAGGTAATTTTGAAATTAATAATGACAGGCTTAAGTTATATGCTGAGGCATTTGACAAATTGAAGTCTCAGTTTCAAGAAGTAAATATACAAAATGTTCCTCGATCTGAGAATCAGGTAGCGGATGAATTGGCTAAGTTGGCCTCTGGCATAATACCATGGAGTCTAGATCGACCCGTAGAATAAACCCTGTTAATATCCTGTATTGAAAGACAAGTTGACGCAGAAATTCAAGGTGATTGGAGGGCTCAAATCATATTGTGTCTACAACAAGGTATTCTTCCAAGTAATACAGAACAAGCAAGGGTATTTAAGAAGAGAGCTGCTCAGTACACTATGGTAGGAGAACAGTTATATAAAAGAGCTTTTTCTAGACCTCTGCTCAAGTGTATCGGCACAGAAGATATACAATTTATTTTACAGAAAGTTCATCAAGGTTCATGTGGTAGTCATATAGGAAGGAGATCTTTGGCCTGAAAAATCTTATTAGCAGGATATTTCTGGCCTACTCTACACGAGGATGCCAACAAGTTGGTGAGAACTTGTATGTCTTGCCAGAAACATCAAAATATTTCGCATCATCCTACACAGTTGTTGAAACCTCTATAGTCTCATGTCCCTTCGATCAATGGGGCATGGACATAGTAGGCCCATTTCCTATGGCGACTGCACAAAGAAAGTTTTTATTGGTAGCAGTGGATTATTTTTCCAAATGGGTAGAAGCAGAACCACTTGCCCAGATTACCGAAGATGCAGTTATTAAATTTCTGTGGAAAAATATCATATGAAGATTTGGTATTCCTCATAAATTAGTCTCTGATAATGGAAGGCAATTTCAAGGGGATAGAATTTTAACTTGGTGCAAAAGTTATTGTATTATTCAGGCCTTCACCTCTGTCGCTTATCCGCAAAGTAATGGTCAAGCAAAAGTAACCAATAGAGAAATTATAAGGGGTTTAAAAACCAAGATGGATCACGTCGGAGGTAGTTGGGTAGATGAATTACCCAGCGTTCTTTGGGCATATCGCACTACACCTCGAGAAGCTATAGGAATCACTCCCTTCCAATTAGTTTATGGGGGAGAAGCAATAATTCCCATTGAGGTGAGAGTAGAATCTGACAGAAGGCAATTATATGATGCAGACAATGAGGGTCGACGACTCATGGAGTTGGACTTGATAGAGGAAATTAGAGATAAAGCTGCCACTCGTCTTGTATCATACCGACAACAAATGAGACAAAATTATAAAAAAAGGGTCATCCCCAGATTTTTTCAAGTAGGAGATTTAGTATGGAAGTGTGTTAAGCTTGTCGGGGATGTCAGTAAGTTGGCACCGGAGTGGGGAGGACCCTATAAAGTGGTGGAAAAGCTCGCATCTGGCTCATATTATCTCCAAGATACTGAAGGAAGAATTCTATAACGTCCCTGGAGTGAAAATCATTTACAACCTTACCGGACCTAACAAGATCATGTCACTCAAGAATACGTTAGAAGGAACAAATTATAATTGTCTGAAGTAAGTTCCCGGTGAGATGAAGACAAGTATTCTTGCAATTTATGTACTTCATTTCTTTCAATAAATACAATGCCAGACAAATATCGCCACAGAAATAAATATGGTTCATACAGATTGACAAGTATTGGAAGAACTTTCATAATCTATTTTCGAGCAATCAACAACGGTGGGGAATCCTAAAGACCTATTCAGCTCCCTCACGAAAAATTCAGAAATTTTAAAACCATCACAAGGTCAGTACAAACATCATAATTTGGCATAAGAACATAGTCGATCGGGAAATCTCATGAAGTAACTCGGACGGGTCTTCATGGGAGGAAACAGAGACTTTAAACCATCACAGAACATAGTCGATCGGGAAATTTCATGAAGTAACTCGGACGGGTCTTCATGGGAGGAAACGGAGACTTTAAACCATCACAGAACATAGTCGATCGGGAAATCTCATGAAGTAACTCAGACGGGTCTTCATGGGAGGAACCGGAGACTTTAAACCATCACAAAACATAGTCGATCGGGAAGTCTCATGAAGCAACTCGGACGGGTCTTCATAGGAGGAACTGGAGACTTTAAACCATCACAGAACATAGTCGATCGGGAAATCTCATGAAGTAACTCGGACGGGTCTTCATGGGAGGAACCGGAGACTTTAAACCATCACAAAACATAGTCGATCAGGAAATCTCATGAAGCAACTCGGACAGGTCTTCATGGGAGGAACCGGAGACTTTAAACCATCACAGAACATAGTCGATCGGGAAATTTCATGAAGTAACTCGGACGGGTGTTCATGGGAGGAACCGGAGACTTTAAACCATCACAGAACATAGTCGAACGGGAAATCTCATGAAGTAACTCGGACGGGTCTTCATGGGAGGAACCGGAGACTTTAAACCATCACAAAACATAGTCGATCGGGAAATCTCATGAAGCAACTCGGACGGGTCTTCATGGGAGGAACCAGAGATTTTAAACCATCACAGAACATAGTCGATCGGGAAATTTCATGAAGTAACTTGGACGGGTATTCATGGGAGGAACCGGAGACTTTAAACCATCACAGAACATGGTCGATCGGGAAATCTCATGAAGTAACTTGGACGGGTCTTCATGGGAGGAACCGGAGACTTTAAACTATCACAAAACATAGTCGATCGGGAAATTTCATGAAGTAACTCGGACGGGTCTTCATGGGAGGAACCAAAGACTTTAAACCATCACAGAACATAGTCGATCGGGAAATCTCATGAAGTAACTCGGACGGGTCTTCATGGGAGGAATTGGAGACTTTAAACCATCACAGAATATAGTAGATCGGGAAATCTTATGAAGTAACTCGGACGGGTCTTCATGGGAGGAACTGGAAACTTCAAAGACTAATCAACCGGGATTATATTGGCATGGTAAATACAAAGTTATATGGATAAAATCGGTTGACATTTTACACCGGATAAGAAGCCAGGGTTCAAGGAGAATTCTATGCATATGACACATTTTCTATTTGGAGGCTCATTCATATGGAAATCTTTATTTAAAAATCGCTCGGAGTATTATATTCAGCTCGGAACTCAGGAGTTTTATACAGTTCCTTATCTAAAATCACTTGGGATTATTCATTCTTTTGAAATATGGAGCACACTAGATATTATCTGCAGAAGGATGCATCAAAACAAGGTTTAACTTCAAGGGATGAGCAAGGAATTCTCGAATAAAACTTATACTTAATGCTCGGAAGCATTTCAAAAGAGGCATTCTCAAACTAGCACAATAGAGAAACAGGTAAGTATCAAAAATTTCCTATACATCGCAATCACTTAATTATCAAGTTTTGGTTACACTTCTTTTCATTACTAGTTTTCCATTACAAGTCTTTTATGGACAATCTTTTTAGATACATAGACACGATTAATTAAAAGGACCTTTTAAATCTGTGGGTAGTTCTTCGTTAA